>NC_087174.1:8900827-9055827 GCF_035594125.1 Scylla paramamosain
TAAAACATTCAAAACACTCAAAACACCACAATATACCAACAAAACTCATTCAGATACATATAAAATACACACAAAACATTTAAAACACACCCAAAACACTCTACAACACCCCAAACTCACCAAACACACCCAAAACACTCTCAAAACATCCAAAACACCCATCAACACCATAAAATATCGACCCAAACTACCCCCACACACATTTAGATACACCCAAAAACACTCACCCAAAATTTACCCAAAAAACTTAAAACACCCAAAATAAATTCAAGACACACTCACAACACTTCAATTTACCACCAAACACACCAACACACTCCATAACACTCAAAACACGTAAAATACACCTAAAAACAACCTAAACCACTCTTAAACACCAAAACTTCACCCAAAACACACTGATAACAACTAATATACACCCAAAACACTCCTAAGACAAACTCAAAACACACCACAACACTCCTAAATACACCAGAAATGCACTAAAGGCACCAAAAAACATATTACAGAAAATGGCAACACAGCAAGGGAAACTAAGCTAAAACATTGTCTTCTTGCGTTTATATGTCTAGCCTCCACCTCCTTCATTTCTCCTTATTTCTTCCTCCTTTTCCTCCATTTCTCTTATTTTCCTCCTTCTACTACTACTACCTACACATTTGAGTTTAGAAACAGGTGGAAATACTTGGAAAACACTGGGAATTACAGCAAATATTAACTATGAGACACCGGAGCCGGGCAAGTCCCGGGCCGGTGATGACATCACAGGCTACCTGCTCCCAGCCGCTGGCTTACGTACATAACGTATTTTATTTTGAAATTGACCTACATGCTGGAACAGGCACTCGGCGGCGACCTCAGTAGAGGACCCGGCGGCCATATTACCTTATTTATTACTTCATGACAAAAAAAAAACAGGCAATGGCGGATATATCTAACCAGCGGATATGAAAGCTAGACATGTGGCTGTATGGCTGTATCTTGTGACATGTTAGGCTTACAATAAGTGACAGACGAAGCAAATAATCGCTGAAAACACTGACGCCCAGCCTTTACCTCAACTGACAGCTTGTTTACTTATTAAGGAACCTTCAATGTTCGCCGAGATTTCCAACTGTTTCCAGACTCATGTGTAAACAAAACCTAGAAATAAATAAATAACCCTAAAAAATACCTAAAAAGCGAAGAAAAACATTAATAGACAACTACAAGACACTACAGGGATGAGGAGGGGAGAAGCTGTGAGGGCAGCAAGACTGAATGATGGATGGCTGGCACCGCTGGGCTTACCTTATGTACTCATGGCTCTCTGGTGCTGCGTGGCGGTGTTTGGTACAAGGAGAAGCTGCTGGGAATACAGAAACACTTATTAGCAGATTTTGTGGGGCAAGACTGACCAACGCCGGCCAAAACACTGCAGCCGCCTGACCTCACCCACCTACCCAGCGATTACTGTCACTACTCCTCCACCCCAGCACACACACACACACACAAAAGATGACATGCTATCAAGTAATAATTCATAATAATATATATAAATTCATATAAATAATATAAATATCCTCACTTTCTCACTCCCTTTCCCTACTAAACACACCAAACGTGATTATGAACGCAAATTTCACTCACTGCTGTGCTGCATCACCGCAGAAAACGCACGAACAAGCGAAGGATAGACTCAAATAAAATGCACCTACACACACACACACACACACACACACACACACACACACACACACACACACTCTCTCTCTCTCTCTCTCTTCCTTACAATAGTTTTACAATGTCATAAACATGATTAGCAGGGTTTTAAAAAACGTTTCTTCTATTGATAATATAGAAATAATGTTAATCTGTCACTAGAACCATAAAACACCATTAAAAACTGTGTCACTTCGACTAGCGCCTTTTAGAATGCGTGCTTCTCCTGATGGTAATGTATAAAAGTTGTTCATCTGTCACTGGAACCGTAAAATCATCCTTAAAATCCCATATAAGTACTGAGAGAGAGAGAGAGAGAGAGAGAGAGAGAGAGAGAGAGAGAGAGAGAGAGAGAGAGAGAGAGAGAGAGAGAGAGAGAGAGAGAGAGTAATAACACACACACAGAAACCAATGCATTTATAAATTTTACGCACTACAGAGCCTTGTATTTTGCCACAAAACTCAAACACATACAAAAACACAATTAAACTACCTGAAACACTCAAAATATCTGACAACACACAAAAATACTCACAAAACTCACTCAAACATACACAACTCACCTTTAAACATTCAAAACACTCAAAACACTCTCATCACCCTAAAACACCAACAAAACTTACCCAATCACGTTGAAAACATCCAAAATACGTCCAAAACACCCTAAAACACCCAAAAAACTCAACAAACATGCAAAAATACATTTAAAACATCCAAAACACCCAATAACACAGAGTATATCTTGCTCACACCCAAAGGCACACAAAACACTCCCACACACATTCAAATACACTCAAAGGATCCTGCACACACCCAAATGCACCCAAAACACCCCCACACACACTCAAATACACTCAAAAGATCCCAAACACACTCAAATACACTCAAAAAAACCCTGCACACACATAGAACATCCCCACACACACACACTCAAATACTTTCAAAACCTTTTTGTATCATAATGGAAAGTGTTGAAATAATTAATGAGATTTTGTGTGTCTATGTGTCTGTATGTGTGTGTCTCTGTGTGTGTGTGTCTCCCTCTCTCTCTCTCTCTCTCTCTCTCTCTCTGGGTGGGATTAAAAGCAATAATAATCTTGTTCTTTATTGTCACCCCTGGCATGAACAAGTAACAGAAAGCAGGAATATAGATGAAAATAACAAGTTTTCATTATGAAAAAATAAAAAAAAAAACGTAGGGAAAATAAGATTAAATAAACAAATAAATAAATTATCCTTGCAAGTACTTATGAGACACTTAAAAGTAATGAAAAAATAAATAAACTCGATATTAAGTCAAAGAAGTGAAAAAAATGAAAAATTTATATAAAATTAAACATTCCCAATATGAAAACGAGAGAAAAATAAAGAATATAACGAAATCATCTTAAAAATAATAAATAAATTAACTGAATATAAAATTGAAAGAAATTGATAAGAAATGTTAATAATATTAAGCTTTTCTGCCTTTCTAATGCAAGAAATAAGCTTTTCCTCATCCTCGTATTAAAGTCAAGCTTCCTCTCTTCTGGTAGCTTGAAATACCTAAAACAGCTTAATATACGCTAGGTGGGCTTTAAAACTCTCCATTTAAGCCATTTTTTCGGCCTTATTACTGTACTTAAGCTTTCTCCCTCCTTCCACAAACCTAAAATATTCAAAACAACATTAAAACAATCTAAAAACACATAAAATAACTTAAAACTGCCTTAAAACACTAAAAAATGGATTCTCACCTCGTATCTCGAAGCATCGGTCCAGATATTCAGTGAAGGATGATTTGATCAGAGAAGCGCTCAGTATTAGAGCAATTTTCTGCATTTCCTTCACCTCCATGCATCCCTCCTTCACTGCTCCTCCTTCAGACATCACCAAGGCTCCTTCACTCCCCTCCGTGTGATATCTCCATCTTGTAAAATTGGCAGAAATGTTAGGATTTCTAGGATGTCAAGTCTCTCCTTCCTAAGCATTGAAAAAGTACGGGAAATTTTAATGTTTATGAATGCATTGGTGTGTGTGTGTGTGTGTGTTAATACTAGTTACCTCTCTCTCTCTCTCTCTCTCTCTCTCTCTCTCTCATTATTTACACTTTATAAAACACTTTATAAATAATTAAACGTCCTGCACCTTTTGAGTCCCTAGGAAAGAGAGAGAGCAAAACTCACCCAAACAAATCCAAAACACACTGAAAACATCTAAAACATAGTCAAAAAACTCTCAACACACCAAAATCTCCACAAAACTCACCCAAACACACTCAAAACATCCAAAACACACCCAAAAATACCAAAATACCCACAAAACTCACTTAAAATATCCAAAATGTATATCACCACAGAATACACCCCAGACACACCCAAACGCACCCACAACACCCCACACACACTCAAATACACCCAAAAGACCCCATACACACCAAGACTCACCCAAAACACTTAAAACACCCAAGATAAACTCAAGACACACTCACAACAATTCAATATACCCACAAAGAAACCAAAACACTTCACAATACATTCAAAATACTCCACAACACTCAAAACACATAAAATACACCTAAAAACAATCTAAATCACACTTAAACACACTGATAACAGCTAATATACAGCCAAATCTCTCCTAAACACCTCTAAGACACTCAAAACACCCCATAACACTCCTAAATACACCCGAAACATACTTCAAAGAAAAAACACACCAATTATTAAAAACAATTACAGCGCAAAAAGGCAAACTAAGCTAAAGTTTGTTTTCTTCCTTGTTTACATATTAACAACCCTTCAATATTCCCCTAAATTTCTAACTGTTTCCAGACTCAGATGTAAACAAAACCTAAAAATTACATAAATAACCCCAAAAAATAAGTAAATAACGAAAAAAAAATTTAATAAACAACTACAAGACATTACAGGGAGGAGAAGAGGCGATGCAGTGAAGGCAGTAAGACTGAATAAGGGAATGGTGGCACCGCTGGGCTCTCCTTACGTACTCATGGCTCTCTGGTGCTGCGTGGTGGTGCTTGGTACAGGAAGAATCTGTTGGGAATATGGAAACACTTATTACCATTGTGCGTCGGGCAAGACTGACCAGCACTGGCCAAAACAGTGCAGCCACCAGCTCTCACCCTCCCTCGCCAGGCCTACCTGTCACTACTACTCCAACCCCCCCCCACCCACACATACAGATATACAAATAAACACAAACACACACAACCACACACACACATTCTCTCTCTCTCTCTCTCTCTCTCTCTCTCTCTCTCTCTCTCTCTCTCTCTCTCTCTCTCGCCTGAAGATTGTTTGTCAGATCCATAAAGATGATTAGCCTGATTTTCAAGGGTGTTTTTCCTATTAATAATGAAAAAATATACCCTAAAAAAAACTCACAAAACACACCAAAACACTAAACAATATATTCACGATATCCGACAACACAAAAAAATACCCACAAAAATCTCAACCAAACACACCCAAACACAACCAACACACGTTTAAATATCCAAAACACACTGAAAACACCCTCAACTCCCCATAATACTCATAAAACTTTCTCAAACACACTCAAAATATCCAAAATACACTCAAAACACCCCAAAATACCCACAAAACTCATTCAAAACACTCTTAAAACATCCAAACCACCCAAATCACCACAGAATACGCCACTAACACACCTAAACGCACCCAGAACAACCCACACACACTCAAATATGCCGAAAAGACACCACACACAGCCAGATTCATACAAAACATTTAAAAAACCTAAAATAAACTCAAAACACACTCATACCACCTCAATATACCCAAGAACACACCAAAGCACTCCACAATACACTAAAAAAAACTCCATAACACTCAAAACACGTAAAATACACCTAAAAACAATCTAAATCACACTTAAACACCAAATATTTACCCAAAAAACACTGATAACAACTAATATATGGCCAAATCACTCCTAAACACTTCTAAGACACTCTCAAAACACCCGATAACACTCCTAAATACACCCGAAACACACTTCAAAGAAAAAAACACACCAATTATTACTGAGAATTACAGCGCAGCAAGTGAAACTAAGCTAAAGTTTCTCTTCTTGCTTGTTTACATATTAATGACCCTTCAATATTCCCCTAAATTTTCAAATGTTTCCAGACTTAGATGTAAATAAAACCTAAAAATTACATAAATAACCCCAAAAAATACCCAAATAACGAAAAAAAAATTAATAAACAACTACAAGACATTATAGGGAGGAGGAGAGGCGATGCTGTGAAGGTAGTAAGGCTGAATAAGGGGATGGTGGCACCGCTGGGCTCTCCTTACGTACTCATGGCTCTCTGGTGCTGCGTGGCGGTGCTTGGTACAGAAAGAAGCTGCTGGGAATATGGAAACACTTATTACCACTGTGAGTGGGGCAAGACTGACCAGCGCCGGCCAAAACAGTGCAGCCACCGGCTCTCACCCTCCCTCGCCAGGCCTACCTGTTACTACTCCTCCAACCCCCCCACCACCCACACTTACAGATATACAAACAAACACATAGACACACACAACCACACATTCTCTCTCTCTCTCTCTCTCTCTCTCTCTCTCTCTCTCTCTCTCTCTCTCTCTCTCTCTCTCTCCTGAAGATTGTTTGTGAGATCCATAAAGATGATTAGCTGGATTTTCAAGAGTGTTTTTCCTATTAATAATGAAAAAATATACCCTAAAAAAAAACTCCCAAAACACACCAAAACACTAACCAATATACTCAAGATATCCGACAACACAAAAAAATACCCACAAAAATCTTCCCCAAACACACTCAACACACACTTAAACATCCAAAACACACTGAAAACACACTCAACACCCCATAATACTAATAAAACTCTCTCAAACACACTCAAAATATCCAAAATACACTCAAAACACCCCAAAATACCCACAAAACTCATTCAAAACACTCTTAAAACATCCAAACCACCCAAATCACCACAGAATATGCCACTAACACACCTAAAAGCACCCAGAACACACCACACATACTCAAATATGCCGAAAATACACCACACAGCCAGACTCATACAAAACATTTAAAACACCTAAAATAAACTCAAAACACACTCATACCACCTCAATATATCCCAGAACACACCAAAGCACTCCACAATACACTCAAAAAAACTCCATAACTCTCAAAACACGAAAAAACACACCTAAAAATATCCTAAACCACACTTAAACACGCAAAATTCACCCAAAACACACTGATAATAGCTGATATACACCCAAAACTCACCTAAACACCCCTAAGACTCTTAAAACACCCATAACACTCCTAAATGCACGCAAAACACACTTAAAACACCCAAAACACACTCAAAACACTCCACAACACGCCAATATACCCACAAAACACCCAAACACACCCAAATACATGTAAAACATTCAAAACACTCAAAACATCACAATATACCAACAAAACTCGTTCAGATACATATAAAATACACACAAAACATTTAAAACACACCCAAAACACTCTACAACACCCCAAACTCACCAAACACACCCAAAACACTCTCAAAACATCCAAAACACCCATCAACACCATAAAATATCGACCCAAACGACCCCCACACACATTCATATATATTCATTCATATACATCCAACACTCACCCAAAATTTACCCAAACCCTTAAAACACCCAAAATAAACTCAAGACACACTCACAACACTTCAAATTACCATCAAACACACCAAAACACTCCATAACACTCAAAACACGTAAAATACACCTAAAAACAACCTAAACCACTCTTAAACACCAAAACTTCACCCAAAACACACTGATAACAACTAATATACACCCAAAACACTCCTAAGACACACTCAAAACACACCACAACACTCCTAAATACACCAAAAATGCACTAAAGGCACCAAAAAACATATTACAGAAAATGGCAACACAGCAAGGGAAACTAAGCTAAACATTGTCTTCTTGCCGTTTATATGTTTTGCCTCCTCCTCCTTCATTTCTCCTTATTTCTTCCCCCTTTTCCTCCATTTCTCTTATTTTCCTCCTTCTACTACTACTACCTACACGCTTGAGTTTAGAAACAGGTGGAAATACTTGGAAAAACACTGGAAATTACAGTAAATATTAACCAAGAGACACCGGAGCCGGGCAAGTCCATGGCCGGTGATGACGTCACAGGTTCCAGCCGCTGGCTTACGTACGTAACGCATTTCATTTTGAAATTGACCCCTAGAAAAAATGAAGCTAGGCTGGAATGCATTCTATTTTCTGATTTGATAATTACTTAAATTAATATTCAAAACATCAAAACATCTCCAGCCTGAGTAGTTGTAAAGAAATATCAACAGAAATATGGAAAAAGTGTTGGAACCTTTGACACCATTAAAACCATTCAAAAGTCCGCCCATTTCACTTTACACCAGTAAAAAAACACTTCAAAAAATCTAAACTATATTTTCAAGCAATGCAAAGTTAGTTACAAGCTCAAATAGAGAAATAAGGAATCTAAAAAATGACATAATCACCACTTTTAACAGGACTAAAAAACATTTCAAAATGCACATACTTAACTCAACAGGAACGCAAAACATTTTAAAAATCGTAAACGATTTTTTAAAGTAATAAAAGCTTCACTACATCCTCATATAAAAAAGCCAAGAACCGAGGTGGGTAAAAATAACCGTCAAAATGGCCCTATATTTACGTTAAAAAAATACAGAAATTTCAGCTCATTTACTTAACTGAAGCAAGAAAAACACTTCAACAGCAACGAAATATTTTTGGAAACCATAAAAACTTACTATAGAAGCCAAATAAAGTAATTAAGGAAAATGTAAATAATATTGGAACCTACATGCTGGAACAGGCACTCGGCGGCGACCTCAGTAGAGGACCCGGCGGCCATATTACCTTATTTATTACTTCATGACAAAAAAAAAACAGGCAATGGCGGATATATCTAACCAGCGGATATGAAAGCTAGACATGTGGCTGTATGGCTGTATCTTGTGACATGTTAGGCTTACAATAAGTGACAGACGAAGCAAATAATCGCTGAAAACACTGACGCCCAGCCTTTACCTCAACTGACAGCTTGTTTACTTATTAAGGAACCTTCAATGTTCGCCGAGATTTCCAACTGTTTCCAGACTCATATGTAAACAAAACCTAGAAATAAATAAATAACCCTAAAAAATACCTAAAAAGCGAAGAAAAACATTAATAGACAACTACAAGACACTACAGGGATGAGGAGGGGAGAAGCTGTGAGGGCAGCAAGACTGAATGATGGATGGCTGGCACCGCTGGGCTTACCTTATGTACTCATGGCTCTCTGGTGCTGCGTGGCGGTGTTTGGTACAAGGAGAAGCTGCTGGGAATACAGAAACACTTATTAGCAGATTTTGTGGGGCAAGACTGACCAACGCCGGCCAAAACACTGCAGCCGCCTGACCTCACCCACCTACCCAGCGATTACTGTCACTACTCCTCCACCCCAACACACACACACACACACACACACACACACACAAAAGATGACATGCTATCAAGTAATAATTCATAATAATATATATAAATTCATATAAATAATATAAATATCCTCACTTTCTCACTCCCTTTCCCTACTAAACACACCAAACGTGATTATGAACGCAAATTTCACTCACTGCTGTGCTGCATCACCGCAGAAAACGCACGAACAAGCGAAGGATAGACTCAAATAAAATGCACCTACACACACACACACACACACACACACACACACACACACACACACACACACACACACACTCTCTCTCTCTCTCTCTTCCTTACAATAGTTTTACAATGTCATAAACATGATTAGCAGGGTTTTAAAAAACGTTTCTTCTATTGATAATATAGAAATAATGTTAATCTGTCACTAGAACCATAAAACACCATTAAAAACTGTGTCACTTCGACTAGCGCCTTTTAGAATGCGTGCTTCTCCTGATGGTAATGTATAAAAGTTGTTCATCTGTCACTGGAACCGTAAAATCATCCTTAAAATCCCATATAAGTACTGAGAGAGAGAGAGAGAGAGAGAGAGAGAGAGAGAGAGAGAGAGAGAGAGAGAGAGAGAGAGAGAGAGAGAGAGAGAGAGCAATAACACACACACAGAAACCAATGCATTTATAAATTTTACGCACTACAGAGCCTTGTATTTTGCCACAAAACTCAAACACATCCAAAAACACAATTAAACTACCTGAAACACTCAAAATATCTGACAACACACAAAAATACTCACAAAACTCACTCAAACATACACAACTCACCTTTAAACATTCAAAACACTCAAAACACTCTCATCACCCCAAAACACCAACAAAACTTACCCAATCACGTTGAAAACATCCAAAATACGTCCAAAACACCCTAAAACACCCAAAAAACTCAACAAACATGCAAAAATACATTTAAAACATCCAAAACACCCAATAACACAGAGTACATCTTGCTCACACCCAAAGGCACCCAAAACACTCCCACACACATTCAAATACACTCAAAGGACCCTGCACACACCCAAATGCACCCAAAACACCCCCACACACACTCAAATACACTCAAAAGATCCCAAACACACTCAAATACACTCAAAAAAACCCTGCACACACATAGAACATCCCCACACACACACACACTCAAATACTTTCAAAACCTTTTTGTATCATAATGGAAAGTGTTGAAATAATTAATGAGATTTTGTGTGTCTATGTGTCTGTATGTGTGTGTCTCTGTGTGTGTGTGTCTCCCTCTCTCTCTCTCTCTCTCTCTCTCTGGGTGGGATTAAAAGCAATAATAATCTTGTTCTTTATTGTCACCCTTGGCATGAACAAGTAACAGAAAGCAGGAATATAGATGAAAATAACAAGTTTCCATTATAAAAAAATTAAAAAAAAAACGTAGGGAAAATAAGATTAAATAAACAAATAAATAAATTATCCTTGCAAGTACTTATGAGACATTTAGAAGTAATGAAAAAATAAATAAACTCGATATTAAGTCAAAGAAGTGAAAAAAATGAAAAATTTATATAAAATTAAACATTCCCAATATGAAAACGAGAGAAAAATAAAGAATATAACGAAATCATCTTAAAAATAATAAATAAATTAACTGAATATAAAATCAAAAGAAATTGATAAGAAATGTTAATAATATTAAGCTTTTCTGCCTTTCTAATGCAAGAAATAAGCTTTTCCTCATCCTCGTATTAAAGTCAAGCTTCCTCTCTTCTGGTAGCTTGAAATACCTAAAACAGCTTAATATACGCTAGGTGGGCTTTAAAACTCTCCATTTAAGCCATTTTTTCGGCCTTATTACTGTATTTAAGCTTTCTCCCTCCTTCCACAAACCTAAAATATTCAAAACAACATTAAAACAATCTAAAAACACATAAAATAACTTAAAACTGCCTTAAAACACTAAAAAATGGATTCTCACCTCGTATCTCGAAGCATCGGTCCAGATATTCAGTGAAGGATGATCTGATCAGAGAAGCGCTCAGTATTAGAGCAATTTTCTGCATTTCCTTCACCTCCAGGCATCCCTCCTTCACTGCTCCTCCTTCAGACATCACCAAGGCTCCTTCACTCCCCTCCGTGTGATATCTCCATCTTGTAAAATTGGCAGAAATGTTAGGATTTCTAGGATGTCAAGTCTCTCTCTCCTTCCTAAGCATTGAAAAAGTACGGGAAATTTTAATGTTTATGAATGCATTGGTGTGTGTGTGTGTGTTAATACTAGTTACCTCTCTCTCTCTCTCTCTCTCTCTCTCTCTCTCTCTCTCTCTCTCATTATTTACACTTTATAAAACACTTTATAAATAATTAAACGTCCTGCACCTTTTGAGTCCCTAGGAAAGAGAGAGAGCAAAACTCACCCAAACAAATCCAAAACACACTGAAAACATCTAAAACACAGTCAAAAAACTCTCAACACACCAAAATCTCCACAAAACTCACCCAAACACACTCAAAACATCCAAAACACACCCAAAAATACCAAAATACCCACAAAACTCACTTAAAATATCCAAAATGTATATCACCACAGAATACACCCCAGACACACCCAAACGCACCCACAACACCCCACACACACTCAAATACACCCAAAAGACCCCATACACACCAAGACTCACCCAAAACACTTAAAACACCCAAGATAAACTCAAGACACACTCACAACAATTCAATATACCCACAAAGAAACCAAAACACTTCACAATACATTCAAAATACTCCACAACACTCAAAACACATAAAATACACCTAAAAACAATCTAAATCACACTTAAACACACTGATAACAGCTAATATACAGCCAAATCTCTCCTAAACACCTCTAAGACACTCAAAACACCCCATAACACTCCTAAATACACCCGAAACATACTTCAAAGAAAAAACACACCAATTATTAAAAACAATTACAGCGCAAAAAGGCAAACTAAGCTAAAGTTTGTTTTCTTCCTTGTTTACATATTAACAACCCTTCAATATTCCCCTAAATTTCTAACTGTTTCCAGACTCAGATGTAAACAAAACCTAAAAATTACATAAATAACCCCAAAAAATAAGTAAATAACGAAAAAAAAATTTAATAAACAACTACAAGACATTACAGGGAGGAGAAGAGGCGATGCAGTGAAGGCAGTAAGACTGAATAAGGGAATGGTGGCACCGCTGGGCTCTCCTTACGTACTCATGGCTCTCTGGTGCTGCGTGGTGGTGCTTGGTACAGGAAGAATCTGTTGGGAATATGGAAACACTTATTACCATTGTGCGTCGGGCAAGACTGACCAGCACTGGCCAAAACAGTGCAGCCACCAGCTCTCACCCTCCCTCGCCAGGCCTACCTGTCACTACTACTCCAACCCCCCCCCACCCACACATACAGATATACAAATAAACACAAACACACACAACCACACACACACATTCTCTCTCTCTCTCTCTCTCTCTCTCTCTCTCTCTCTCTCTCTCTCTCTCTCTCTCTCGCCTGAAGATTGTTTGTCAGATCCATAAAGATGATTAGCCTGATTTTCAAGGGTGTTTTTCCTATTAATAATGAAAAAATATACCCTAAAAAAAAACTCACAAAACACACCAAAACACTAAACAATATATTCACGATATCCGACAACACAAAAAAATACCCACAAAAATCTCAACCAAACACACCCAAACACAACCAACACACGTTTAAATATCCAAAACACACTGAAAACACCCTCAACTCCCCATAATACTCATAAAACTTTCTCAAACACACTCAAAATATCCAAAATACACTCAAAACACCCCAAAATACCCACAAAACTCATTCAAAACACTCTTAAAACATCCAAACCACCCAAATCACCACAGAATACGCCACTAACACACCTAAACGCACCCAGAACAACCCACACACACTCAAATATGCCGAAAAGACACCACACACAGCCAGATTCATACAAAACATTTAAAAAACCTAAAATAAACTCAAAACACACTCATACCACCTCAATATACCCAAGAACACACCAAAGCACTCCACAATACACTAAAAAAAACTCCATAACACTCAAAACACGTAAAATACACCTAAAAACAATCTAAATCACACTTAAACACCAAATATTTACCCAAAAAACACTGATAACAACTAATATATGGCCAAATCACTCCTAAACACTTCTAAGACACTCTCAAAACACCCGATAACACTCCTAAATACACCCGAAACACACTTCAAAGAAAAAAACACACCAATTATTACTGAGAATTACAGCGCAGCAAGTGAAACTAAGCTAAAGTTTCTCTTCTTGCTTGTTTACATATTAATGACCCTTCAATATTCCCCTAAATTTTCAAATGTTTCCAGACTTAGATGTAAATAAAACCTAAAAATTACATAAATAACCCCAAAAAATACCCAAATAACGAAAAAAAAATTAATAAACAACTACAAGACATTATAGGGAGGAGGAGAGGCGATGCTGTGAAGGTAGTAAGGCTGAATAAGGGGATGGTGGCACCGCTGGGCTCTCCTTACGTACTCATGGCTCTCTGGTGCTGCGTGGCGGTGCTTGGTACAGAAAGAAGCTGCTGGGAATATGGAAACACTTATTACCACTGTGAGTGGGGCAAGACTGACCAGCGCCGGCCAAAACAGTGCAGCCACCGGCTCTCACCCTCCCTCGCCAGGCCTACCTGTTACTACTCCTCCAACCCCCCCACCACCCACACTTACAGATATACAAACAAACACATAGACACACACAACCACACATTCTCTCTCTCTCTCTCTCTCTCTCTCTCTCTCTCTCTCTCCTGAAGATTGTTTGTGAGATCCATAAAGATGATTAGCTGGATTTTCAAGAGTGTTTTTCCTATTAATAATGAAAAAATATACCCTAAAAAAAAACTCCCAAAACACACCAAAACACTAACCAATATACTCAAGATATCCGACAACACAAAAAAATACCCACAAAAATCTTCCCCAAACACACTCAACACACACTTAAACATCCAAAACACACTGAAAACACACTCAACACCCCATAATACTAATAAAACTCTCTCAAACACACTCAAAATATCCAAAATACACTCAAAACACCCCAAAATACCCACAAAACTCATTCAAAACACTCTTAAAACATCCAAACCACCCAAATCACCACAGAATATGCCACTAACACACCTAAAAGCACCCAGAACACACCACACATACTCAAATATGCCGAAAATACACCACACAGCCAGACTCATACAAAACATTTAAAACACCTAAAATAAACTCAAAACACACTCATACCACCTCAATATATCCCAGAACACACCAAAGCACTCCACAATACACTCAAAAAAACTCCATAACTCTCAAAACACGAAAAAACACACCTAAAAATATCCTAAACCACACTTAAACACGCAAAATTCACCCAAAACACACTGATAATAGCTGATATACACCCAAAACTCACCTAAACACCCCTAAGACTCTTAAAACACCCATAACACTCCTAAATGCACGCAAAACACACTTAAAACACCCAAAACACACTCAAAACACTCCACAACACGCCAATATACCCACAAAACACCCAAACACACCCAAATACATGTAAAACATTCAAAACACTCAAAACATCACAATATACCAACAAAACTCGTTCAGATACATATAAAATACACACAAAACATTTAAAACACACCCAAAACACTCTACAACACCCCAAACTCACCAAACACACCCAAAACACTCTCAAAACATCCAAAACACCCATCAACACCATAAAATATCGACCCAAACGACCCCCACACACATTCATATATATTCATTCATATACATCCAACACTCACCCAAAATTTACCCAAACCCTTAAAACACCCAAAATAAACTCAAGACACACTCACAACACTTCAAATTACCATCAAACACACCAAAACACTCCATAACACTCAAAACACGTAAAATACACCTAAAAACAACCTAAACCACTCTTAAACACCAAAACTTCACCCAAAACACACTGATAACAACTAATATACACCCAAAACACTCCTAAGACACACTCAAAACACACCACAACACTCCTAAATACACCAAAAATGCACTAAAGGCACCAAAAAACATATTACAGAAAATGGCAACACAGCAAGGGAAACTAAGCTAAACATTGTCTTCTTGCCGTTTATATGTTTTGCCTCCTCCTCCTTCATTTCTCCTTATTTCTTCCCCCTTTTCCTCCATTTCTCTTATTTTCCTCCTTCTACTACTACTACCTACACGCTTGAGTTTAGAAACAGGTGGAAATACTTGGAAAAACACTGGAAATTACAGTAAATATTAACCAAGAGACACCGGAGCCGGGCAAGTCCCTGGCCGGTGATGACGTCACAGGTTCCAGCCGCTGGCTTACGTACGTAACGCATTTCATTTTGAAATTGACCCCTAGAAAAAATGAAGCTAGGCTGGAATGCATTCTATTTTCTGATTTGATAATTACTTAAATTAATATTCAAAACATCAAAACATCTCCAGCCTGAGTAGTTGTAAAGAAATATCAACAGAAATATGGAAAAAGTGTTGGAACCTTTGACACCATTAAAACCATTCAAAAGTCCGCCCATTTCACTTTACACCAGTAAAAAAACACTTCAAAAAATCTAAACTATATTTTCAAGCAATGCAAAGTTAGTTACAAGCTCAAATAGAGAAATAAGGAATCTAAAAAATGACATAATCACCACTTTTAACAGGACTAAAAAACATTTCAAAATGCACATACTTAACTCAACAGGAACGCAAAACATTTTAAAAATCGTAAACGATTTTTTAAAGTAATAAAAGCTTCACTACATCCTCATATAAAAAAGCCAAGAACCGAGGTGGGTAAAAATAACCGTCAAAATGGCCCTATATTTACGTTAAAAAAATACAGAAATTTCAGCTCATTTACTTAACTGAAGCAAGAAAAACACTTCAACAGCAACGAAATATTTTTGGAAACCATAAAAACTTACTATAGAAGCCAAATAAAGTAATTAAGGAAAATGTAAATAATATTGGAACCTACATGCTGGAACAGGCACTCGGCGGCGACCTCAGTAGAGGACCCGGCGGCCATATTACCTTATTTATTACTTCATGACAAAAAAAAACAGGCAATGGCGGATATATCTAACCAGCGGATATGAAAGCTAGACATGTGGCTGTATGGCTGTATCTTGTGACATGTTAGGCTTACAATAAGTGACAGACGAAGCAAATAATCGCTGAAAACACTGACGCCCAGCCTTTACCTCAACTGACAGCTTGTTTACTTATTAAGGAACCTTCAATGTTCGCCGAGATTTCCAACTGTTTCCAGACTCATATGTAAACAAAACCTAGAAATAAATAAATAACCCTAAAAAATACCTAAAAAGCGAAGAAAAACATTAATAGACAACTACAAGACACTACAGGGATGAGGAGGGGAGAAGCTGTGAGGGCAGCAAGACTGAATGATGGATGGCTGGCACCGCTGGGCTTACCTTATGTACTCATGGCTCTCTGGTGCTGCGTGGCGGTGTTTGGTACAAGGAGAAGCTGCTGGGAATACAGAAACACTTATTAGCAGATTTTGTGGGGCAAGACTCACCAACGCCGGCCAAAACACTGCAGCCGCCTGACCTCACCCACCTACCCAGCGATTACTGTCACTACTCCTCCACCCCAACACACACACACACACACACACACACACACACACAAAAGATGACATGCTATCAAGTAATAATTCATAATAATATATATAAATTCATATAAATAATATAAATATCCTCACTTTCTCACTCCCTTTCCCTACTAAACACACCAAACGTGATTATGAACGCAAATTTCACTCACTGCTGTGCTGCATCACCGCAGAAAACGCACGAACAAGCGAAGGATAGACTCAAATAAAATGCACCTACACACACACACACACACACACACACACACACACACACTCTCTCTCTCTCTTCCTTACAATAGTTTTACAATGTCATAAACATGATTAGCAGGGTTTTAAAAAACGTTTCTTCTATTGATAATATAGAAATAATGTTAATCTGTCACTAGAACCATAAAACACCATTAAAAACTGTGTCACTTCGACTAGCGCCTTTTAGAATGCGTGCTTCTCCTGATGGTAATGTATAAAAGTTGTTCATCTGTCACTGGAACCGTAAAATCATCCTTAAAATCCCATATAAGTACTGAGAGAGAGAGAGAGAGAGAGAGAGAGAGAGAGAGAGAGAGAGAGAGAGAGAGAGAGAGAGAGAGCAATAACACACACACAGAAACCAATGCATTTATAAATTTTACGCACTACAGAGCCTTGTATTTTGCCACAAAACTCAAACACATCCAAAAACACAATTAAACTACCTGAAACACTCAAAATATCTGACAACACACAAAAATACTCACAAAACTCACTCAAACATACACAACTCACCTTTAAACATTCAAAACACTCAAAACACTCTCATCACCCCAAAACACCAACAAAACTTACCCAATCACGTTGAAAACATCCAAAATACGTCCAAAACACCCTAAAACACCCAAAAAACTCAACAAACATGCAAAAATACATTTAAAACATCCAAAACACCCAATAACACAGAGTACATCTTGCTCACACCCAAAGGCACCCAAAACACTCCCACACACATTCAAATACACTCAAAGGACCCTGCACACACCCAAATGCACCCAAAACACCCCCACACACACTCAAATACACTCAAAAGATCCCAAACACACTCAAATACACTCAAAAAACCCTGCACACACATAGAACATCCCCACACACACACACACTCAAATACTTTCAAAACCTTTTTGTATCATAATGGAAAGTGTTGAAATAATTAATGAGATTTTGTGTGTCTATGTGTCTGTATGTGTGTGTCTCTGTGTGTGTGTGTCTCCCTCTCTCTCTCTCTCTCTCTCTCTCTCTCTCTCTCTCTCTCTCTCTGGGTGGGATTAAAAGCAATAATAATCTTGTTCTTTATTGTCACCCTTGGCATGAACAAGTAACAGAAAGCAGGAATATAGATGAAAATAACAAGTTTCCATTATAAAAAAATTAAAAAAAAAACGTAGGGAAAATAAGATTAAATAAACAAATAAATAAATTATCCTTGCAAGTACTTATGAGACATTTAGAAGTAATGAAAAAATAAATAAACTCGATATTAAGTCAAAGAAGTGAAAAAAATGAAAAATTTATATAAAATTAAACATTCCCAATATGAAAACGAGAGAAAAATAAAGAATATAACGAAATCATCTTAAAAATAATAAATAAATTAACTGAATATAAAATCAAAAGAAATTGATAAGAAATGTTAATAATATTAAGCTTTTCTGCCTTTCTAATGCAAGAAATAAGCTTTTCCTCATCCTCGTATTAAAGTCAAGCTTCCTCTCTTCTGGTAGCTTGAAATACCTAAAACAGCTTAATATACGCTAGGTGGGCTTTAAAACTCTCCATTTAAGCCATTTTTTCGGCCTTATTACTGTATTTAAGCTTTCTCCCTCCTTCCACAAACCTAAAATATTCAAAACAACATTAAAACAATCTAAAAACACATAAAATAACTTAAAACTGCCTTAAAACACTAAAAAATGGATTCTCACCTCGTATCTCGAAGCATCGGTCCAGATATTCAGTGAAGGATGATCTGATCAGAGAAGCGCTCAGTATTAGAGCAATTTTCTGCATTTCCTTCACCTCCAGGCATCCCTCCTTCACTGCTCCTCCTTCAGACATCACCAAGGCTCCTTCACTCCCCTCCGTGTGATATCTCCATCTTGTAAAATTGGCAGAAATGTTAGGATTTCTAGGATGTCAAGTCTCTCTCTCCTTCCTAAGCATTGAAAAAGTACGGGAAATTTTAATGTTTATGAATGCATTGGTGTGTGTGTGTGTGTTAATACTAGTTACCTCTCTCTCTCTCTCTCTCTCTCTCTCTCTCTCTCTCTCTCTCTCTCTCTCTCTCTCTCTCTCTCATTATTTACACTTTATAAAACACTTTATAAATAATTAAACGTCCTGCACCTTTTGAGTCCCTAGGAAAGAGAGAGAGCAAAACTCACCCAAACAAATCCAAAACACACTGAAAACATCTAAAACACAGTCAAAAAACTCTCAACACACCAAAATCTCCACAAAACTCACCCAAACACACTCAAAACATCCAAAACACACCCAAAAATACCAAAATACCCACAAAACTCACTTAAAATATCCAAAATGTATATCACCACAGAATACACCCCAGACACACCCAAACGCACCCACAACACCCCACACACACTCAAATACACCCAAAAGACCCCATACACACCAAGACTCACCCAAAACACTTAAAACACCCAAGATAAACTCAAGACACACTCACAACAATTCAATATACCCACAAAGAAACCAAAACACTTCACAATACATTCAAAATACTCCACAACACTCAAAACACATAAAATACACCTAAAAACAATCTAAATCACACTTAAACACACTGATAACAGCTAATATGCAGCCAAATCTCTCCTAAACACCTCTAAGACACTCAAAACACCCCATAACACTCCTAAATACACCCGAAACATACTTCAAAGAAAAAACACACCAATTATTAAAAACAATTACAGCGCAAAAAGGCAAACTAAGCTAAAGTTTGTTTTCTTCCTTGTTTACATATTAACAACCCTTCAATATTCCCCTAAATTTCTAACTGTTTCCAGACTCAGATGTAAACAAAACCTAAAAATTACATAAATAACCCCAAAAAATAAGTAAATAACGAAAAAAAAATTTAATAAACAACTACAAGACATTACAGGGAGGAGAAGAGGCGATGCAGTGAAGGCAGTAAGACTGAATAAGGGAATGGTGGCACCGCTGGGCTCTCCTTACGTACTCATGGCTCTCTGGTGCTGCGTGGTGGTGCTTGGTACAGGAAGAATCTGTTGGGAATATGGAAACACTTATTACCATTGTGCGTCGGGCAAGACTGACCAGCACTGGCCAAAACAGTGCAGCCACCAGCTCTCACCCTCCCTCGCCAGGCCTACCTGTCACTACTACTCCAACCCCCCCCCACCCACACATACAGATATACAAATAAACACAAACACACACAACCACACACACACATTCTCTCTCTCTCTCTCTCTCTCTCTCTCTCTCTCTCTCTCTCTCTCTCTCTCTCTCTCTCTCTCTCGCCTGAAGATTGTTTGTCAGATCCATAAAGATGATTAGCCTGATTTTCAAGGGTGTTTTTCCTATTAATAATGAAAAAATATACCCTAAAAAAAAACTCACAAAACACACCAAAACACTAAACAATATATTCACGATATCCGACAACACAAAAAAATACCCACAAAAATCTCAACCAAACACACCCAAACACAACCAACACACGTTTAAATATCCAAAACACACTGAAAACACCCTCAACTCCCCATAATACTCATAAAACTTTCTCAAACACACTCAAAATATCCAAAATACACTCAAAACACCCCAAAATACCCACAAAACTCATTCAAAACACTCTTAAAACATCCAAACCACCCAAATCACCACAGAATACGCCACTAACACACCTAAACGCACCCAGAACAACCCACACACACTCAAATATGCCGAAAAGACACCACACACAGCCAGATTCATACAAAACATTTAAAAAACCTAAAATAAACTCAAAACACACTCATACCACCTCAATATACCCAAGAACACACCAAAGCACTCCACAATACACTAAAAAAAACTCCATAACACTCAAAACACGTAAAATACACCTAAAAACAATCTAAATCACACTTAAACACCAAATATTTACCCAAAAAACACTGATAACAACTAATATATGGCCAAATCACTCCTAAACACTTCTAAGACACTCTCAAAACACCCGATAACACTCCTAAATACACCCGAAACACACTTCAAAGAAAAAAACACACCAATTATTACTGAGAATTACAGCGCAGCAAGTGAAACTAAGCTAAAGTTTCTCTTCTTGCTTGTTTACATATTAATGACCCTTCAATATTCCCCTAAATTTTCAAATGTTTCCAGACTTAGATGTAAATAAAACCTAAAAATTACATAAATAACCCCAAAAAATACCCAAATAACGAAAAAAAAATTAATAAACAACTACAAGACATTATAGGGAGGAGGAGAGGCGATGCTGTGAAGGTAGTAAGGCTGAATAAGGGGATGGTGGCACCGCTGGGCTCTCCTTACGTACTCATGGCTCTCTGGTGCTGCGTGGCGGTGCTTGGTACAGAAAGAAGCTGCTGGGAATATGGAAACACTTATTACCACTGTGAGTGGGGCAAGACTGACCAGCGCCGGCCAAAACAGTGCAGCCACCGGCTCTCACCCTCCCTCGCCAGGCCTACCTGTTACTACTCCTCCAACCCCCCCACCACCCACACTTACAGATATACAAACAAACACATAGACACACACAACCACACATTCTCTCTCTCTCTCTCTCTCTCTCTCTCTCTCTCTCTCTCTCTCTCTCTCTCTCTCTCTCTCTCTCTCCTGAAGATTGTTTGTGAGATCCATAAAGATGATTAGCTGGATTTTCAAGAGTGTTTTTCCTATTAATAATGAAAAAATATACCCTAAAAAAAAACTCCCAAAACACACCAAAACACTAACCAATATACTCAAGATATCCGACAACACAAAAAAATACCCACAAAAATCTTCCCCAAACACACTCAACACACACTTAAACATCCAAAACACACTGAAAACACACTCAACACCCCATAATACTAATAAAACTCTCTCAAACACACTCAAAATATCCAAAATACACTCAAAACACCCCAAAATACCCACAAAACTCATTCAAAACACTCTTAAAACATCCAAACCACCCAAATCACCACAGAATATGCCACTAACACACCTAAAAGCACCCAGAACACACCACACATACTCAAATATGCCGAAAATACACCACACAGCCAGACTCATACAAAACATTTAAAACACCTAAAATAAACTCAAAACACACTCATACCACCTCAATATATCCCAGAACACACCAAAGCACTCCACAATACACTCAAAAAAACTCCATAACTCTCAAAACACGAAAAAACACACCTAAAAATATCCTAAACCACACTTAAACACGCAAAATTCACCCAAAACACACTGATAATAGCTGATATACACCCAAAACTCACCTAAACACCCCTAAGACTCTTAAAACACCCATAACACTCCTAAATGCACGCAAAACACACTTAAAACACCCAAAACACACTCAAAACACTCCACAACACGCCAATATACCCACAAAACACCCAAACACACCCAAATACATGTAAAACATTCAAAACACTCAAAACATCACAATATACCAACAAAACTCGTTCAGATACATATAAAATACACACAAAACATTTAAAACACACCCAAAACACTCTACAACACCCCAAACTCACCAAACACACCCAAAACACTCTCAAAACATCCAAAACACCCATCAACACCATAAAATATCGACCCAAACGACCCCCACACACATTCATATATATTCATTCATATACATCCAACACTCACCCAAAATTTACCCAAACCCTTAAAACACCCAAAATAAACTCAAGACACACTCACAACACTTCAAATTACCATCAAACACACCAAAACACTCCATAACACTCAAAACACGTAAAATACACCTAAAAACAACCTAAACCACTCTTAAACACCAAAACTTCACCCAAAACACACTGATAACAACTAATATACACCCAAAACACTCCTAAGACACACTCAAAACACACCACAACACTCCTAAATACACCAAAAATGCACTAAAGGCACCAAAAAACATATTACAGAAAATGGCAACACAGCAAGGGAAACTAAGCTAAACATTGTCTTCTTGCCGTTTATATGTTTTGCCTCCTCCTCCTTCATTTCTCCTTATTTCTTCCCCCTTTTCCTCCATTTCTCTTATTTTCCTCCTTCTACTACTACTACCTACACGCTTGAGTTTAGAAACAGGTGGAAATACTTGGAAAAACACTGGAAATTACAGTAAATATTAACCAAGAGACACCGGAGCCGGGCAAGTCCCTGGCCGGTGATGACGTCACAGGTTCCAGCCGCTGGCTTACGTACGTAACGCATTTCATTTTGAAATTGACCCCTAGAAAAAATGAAGCTAGGCTGGAATGCATTCTATTTTCTGATTTGATAATTACTTAAATTAATATTCAAAACATCAAAACATCTCCAGCCTGAGTAGTTGTAAAGAAATATCAACAGAAATATGGAAAAAGTGTTGGAACCTTTGACACCATTAAAACCATTCAAAAGTCCGCCCATTTCACTTTACACCAGTAAAAAAACACTTCAAAAAATCTAAACTATATTTTCAAGCAATGCAAAGTTAGTTACAAGCTCAAATAGAGAAATAAGGAATCTAAAAAATGACATAATCACCACTTTTAACAGGACTAAAAAACATTTCAAAATGCACATACTTAACTCAACAGGAACGCAAAACATTTTAAAAATCGTAAACGATTTTTTAAAGTAATAAAAGCTTCACTACATCCTCATATAAAAAAGCCAAGAACCGAGGTGGGTAAAAATAACCGTCAAAATGGCCCTATATTTACGTTAAAAAAATACAGAAATTTCAGCTCATTTACTTAACTGAAGCAAGAAAAACACTTCAACAGCAACGAAATATTTTTGGAAACCATAAAAACTTACTATAGAAGCCAAATAAAGTAATTAAGGAAAATGTAAATAATATTGGAACCTACATGCTGGAACAGGCACTCGGCGGCGACCTCAGTAGAGGACCCGGCGGCCATATTACCTTATTTATTACTTCATGACAAAAAAAAACAGGCAATGGCGGATATATCTAACCAGCGGATATGAAAGCTAGACATGTGGCTGTATGGCTGTATCTTGTGACATGTTAGGCTTACAATAAGTGACAGACGAAGCAAATAATCGCTGAAAACACTGACGCCCAGCCTTTACCTCAACTGACAGCTTGTTTACTTATTAAGGAACCTTCAATGTTCGCCGAGATTTCCAACTGTTTCCAGACTCATATGTAAACAAAACCTAGAAATAAATAAATAACCCTAAAAAATACCTAAAAAGCGAAGAAAAACATTAATAGACAACTACAAGACACTACAGGGATGAGGAGGGGAGAAGCTGTGAGGGCAGCAAGACTGAATGATGGATGGCTGGCACCGCTGGGCTTACCTTATGTACTCATGGCTCTCTGGTGCTGCGTGGCGGTGTTTGGTACAAGGAGAAGCTGCTGGGAATACAGAAACACTTATTAGCAGATTTTGTGGGGCAAGACTCACCAACGCCGGCCAAAACACTGCAGCCGCCTGACCTCACCCACCTACCCAGCGATTACTGTCACTACTCCTCCACCCCAACACACACACACACACACACACACACACACACAAAAGATGACATGCTATCAAGTAATAATTCATAATAATATATATAAATTCATATAAATAATATAAATATCCTCACTTTCTCACTCCCTTTCCCTACTAAACACACCAAACGTGATTATGAACGCAAATTTCACTCACTGCTGTGCTGCATCACCGCAGAAAACGCACGAACAAGCGAAGGATAGACTCAAATAAAATGCACCTACACACACACACACACACACACACACACACACACACACACACACACACACACACACACACACACTCTCTCTCTCTCTCTCTCTCTTCCTTACAATAGTTTTACAATGTCATAAACATGATTAGCAGGGTTTTAAAAAACGTTTCTTCTATTGATAATATAGAAATAATGTTAATCTGTCACTAGAACCATAAAACACCATTAAAAACTGTGTCACTTCGACTAGCGCCTTTTAGAATGCGTGCTTCTCCTGATGGTAATGTATAAAAGTTGTTCATCTGTCACTGGAACCGTAAAATCATCCTTAAAATCCCATATAAGTACTGAGAGAGAGAGAGAGAGAGAGAGAGAGAGAGAGAGAGAGAGAGAGAGAGAGAGAGAGAGAGAGAGAGAGAGAGAGAGCAATAACACACACACAGAAACCAATGCATTTATAAATTTTACGCACTACAGAGCCTTGTATTTTGCCACAAAACTCAAACACATCCAAAAACACAATTAAACTACCTGAAACACTCAAAATATCTGACAACACACAAAAATACTCACAAAACTCACTCAAACATACACAACTCACCTTTAAACATTCAAAACACTCAAAACACTCTCATCACCCCAAAACACCAACAAAACTTACCCAATCACGTTGAAAACATCCAAAATACGTCCAAAACACCCTAAAACACCCAAAAAACTCAACAAACATGCAAAAATACATTTAAAACATCCAAAACACCCAATAACACAGAGTACATCTTGCTCACACCCAAAGGCACCCAAAACACTCCCACACACATTCAAATACACTCAAAGGACCCTGCACACACCCAAATGCACCCAAAACACCCCCACACACACTCAAATACACTCAAAAGATCCCAAACACACTCAAATACACTCAAAAAACCCTGCACACACATAGAACATCCCCACACACACACACACTCAAATACTTTCAAAACTTTTTTGTATCATAATGGAAAGTGTTGAAATAATTAATGAGATTTTGTGTGTCTATGTGTCTGTATGTGTGTGTCTCTGTGTGTGTGTGTCTCCCTCTCTCTCTCTCTCTCTCTCTCTCTCTCTCTCTCTCTCTCTCTGGGTGGGATTAAAAGCAATAATAATCTTGTTCTTTATTGTCACCCTTGGCATGAACAAGTAACAGAAAGCAGGAATATAGATGAAAATAACAAGTTTCCATTATAAAAAAATTTAAAAAAAAAACGTAGGGAAAATAAGATTAAATAAACAAATAAATAAATTATCCTTGCAAGTACTTATGAGACATTTAGAAGTAATGAAAAAATAAATAAACTCGATATTAAGTCAAAGAAGTGAAAAAAATGAAAAATTTATATAAAATTAAACATTCCCAATATGAAAACGAGAGAAAAATAAAGAATATAACGAAATCATCTTAAAAATAATAAATAAATTAACTGAATATAAAATCAAAAGAAATTGATAAGAAATGTTAATAATATTAAGCTTTTCTGCCTTTCTAATGCAAGAAATAAGCTTTTCCTCATCCTCGTATTAAAGTCAAGCTTCCTCTCTTCTGGTAGCTTGAAATACCTAAAACAGCTTAATATACGCTAGGTGGGCTTTAAAACTCTCCATTTAAGCCATTTTTTCGGCCTTATTACTGTATTTAAGCTTTCTCCCTCCTTCCACAAACCTAAAATATTCAAAACAACATTAAAACAATCTAAAAACACATAAAATAACTTAAAACTGCCTTAAAACACTAAAAAATGGATTCTCACCTCGTATCTCGAAGCATCGGTCCAGATATTCAGTGAAGGATGATCTGATCAGAGAAGCGCTCAGTATTAGAGCAATTTTCTGCATTTCCTTCACCTCCAGGCATCCCTCCTTCACTGCTCCTCCTTCAGACATCACCAAGGCTCCTTCACTCCCCTCCGTGTGATATCTCCATCTTGTAAAATTGGCAGAAATGTTAGGATTTCTAGGATGTCAAGTCTCTCTCTCCTTCCTAAGCATTGAAAAAGTACGGGAAATTTTAATGTTTATGAATGCATTGGTGTGTGTGTGTGTGTTAATACTAGTTACCTCTCTCTCTCTCTCTCTCTCTCTCTCTCTCTCTCTCTCTCTCTCTCTCTCTCTCTCTCTCTCTCATTATTTACACTTTATAAAACACTTTATAAATAATTAAACGTCCTGCACCTTTTGAGTCCCTAGGAAAGAGAGAGAGCAAAACTCACCCAAACAAATCCAAAACACACTGAAAACATCTAAAACACAGTCAAAAAACTCTCAACACACCAAAATCTCCACAAAACTCACCCAAACACACTCAAAACATCCAAAACACACCCAAAAATACCAAAATACCCACAAAACTCACTTAAAATATCCAAAATGTATATCACCACAGAATACACCCCAGACACACCCAAACGCACCCACAACACCCCACACACACTCAAATACACCCAAAAGACCCCATACACACCAAGACTCACCCAAAACACTTAAAACACCCAAGATAAACTCAAGACACACTCACAACAATTCAATATACCCACAAAGAAACCAAAACACTTCACAATACATTCAAAATACTCCACAACACTCAAAACACATAAAATACACCTAAAAACAATCTAAATCACACTTAAACACACTGATAACAGCTAATATGCAGCCAAATCTCTCCTAAACACCTCTAAGACACTCAAAACACCCCATAACACTCCTAAATACACCCGAAACATACTTCAAAGAAAAAACACACCAATTATTAAAAACAATTACAGCGCAAAAAGGCAAACTAAGCTAAAGTTTGTTTTCTTCCTTGTTTACATATTAACAACCCTTCAATATTCCCCTAAATTTCTAACTGTTTCCAGACTCAGATGTAAACAAAACCTAAAAATTACATAAATAACCCCAAAAAATAAGTAAATAACGAAAAAAAAATTTAATAAACAACTACAAGACATTACAGGGAGGAGAAGAGGCGATGCAGTGAAGGCAGTAAGACTGAATAAGGGAATGGTGGCACCGCTGGGCTCTCCTTACGTACTCATGGCTCTCTGGTGCTGCGTGGTGGTGCTTGGTACAGGAAGAATCTGTTGGGAATATGGAAACACTTATTACCATTGTGCGTCGGGCAAGACTGACCAGCACTGGCCAAAACAGTGCAGCCACCAGCTCTCACCCTCCCTCGCCAGGCCTACCTGTCACTACTACTCCAACCCCCCCCCACCCACACATACAGATATACAAATAAACACAAACACACACAACCACACACACACATTCTCTCTCTCTCTCTCTCTCTCTCTCTCTCTCTCTCTCTCTCTCTCTCTCTCTCTCTCTCTCTCTCTCTCGCCTGAAGATTGTTTGTCAGATCCATAAAGATGATTAGCCTGATTTTCAAGGGTGTTTTTCCTATTAATAATGAAAAAATATACCCTAAAAAAAAACTCACAAAACACACCAAAACACTAAACAATATATTCACGATATCCGACAACACAAAAAAATACCCACAAAAATCTCAACCAAACACACCCAAACACAACCAACACACGTTTAAATATCCAAAACACACTGAAAACACCCTCAACTCCCCATAATACTCATAAAACTTTCTCAAACACACTCAAAATATCCAAAATACACTCAAAACACCCCAAAATACCCACAAAACTCATTCAAAACACTCTTAAAACATCCAAACCACCCAAATCACCACAGAATACGCCACTAACACACCTAAACGCACCCAGAACAACCCACACACACTCAAATATGCCGAAAAGACACCACACACAGCCAGATTCATACAAAACATTTAAAAAACCTAAAATAAACTCAAAACACACTCATACCACCTCAATATACCCAAGAACACACCAAAGCACTCCACAATACACTAAAAAAAACTCCATAACACTCAAAACACGTAAAATACACCTAAAAACAATCTAAATCACACTTAAACACCAAATATTTACCCAAAAAACACTGATAACAACTAATATATGGCCAAATCACTCCTAAACACTTCTAAGACACTCTCAAAACACCCGATAACACTCCTAAATACACCCGAAACACACTTCAAAGAAAAAAACACACCAATTATTACTGAGAATTACAGCGCAGCAAGTGAAACTAAGCTAAAGTTTCTCTTCTTGCTTGTTTACATATTAATGACCCTTCAATATTCCCCTAAATTTTCAAATGTTTCCAGACTTAGATGTAAATAAAACCTAAAAATTACATAAATAACCCCAAAAAATACCCAAATAACGAAAAAAAAATTAATAAACAACTACAAGACATTATAGGGAGGAGGAGAGGCGATGCTGTGAAGGTAGTAAGGCTGAATAAGGGGATGGTGGCACCGCTGGGCTCTCCTTACGTACTCATGGCTCTCTGGTGCTGCGTGGCGGTGCTTGGTACAGAAAGAAGCTGCTGGGAATATGGAAACACTTATTACCACTGTGAGTGGGGCAAGACTGACCAGCGCCGGCCAAAACAGTGCAGCCACCGGCTCTCACCCTCCCTCGCCAGGCCTACCTGTTACTACTCCTCCAACCCCCCCACCACCCACACTTACAGATATACAAACAAACACATAGACACACACAACCACACATTCTCTCTCTCTCTCTCTCTCTCTCTCTCCTGAAGATTGTTTGTGAGATCCATAAAGATGATTAGCTGGATTTTCAAGAGTGTTTTTCCTATTAATAATGAAAAAATATACCCTAAAAAAAAACTCCCAAAACACACCAAAACACTAACCAATATACTCAAGATATCCGACAACACAAAAAAATACCCACAAAAATCTTCCCCAAACACACTCAACACACACTTAAACATCCAAAACACACTGAAAACACACTCAACACCCCATAATACTAATAAAACTCTCTCAAACACACTCAAAATATCCAAAATACACTCAAAACACCCCAAAATACCCACAAAACTCATTCAAAACACTCTTAAAACATCCAAACCACCCAAATCACCACAGAATATGCCACTAACACACCTAAAAGCACCCAGAACACACCACACATACTCAAATATGCCGAAAATACACCACACAGCCAGACTCATACAAAACATTTAAAACACCTAAAATAAACTCAAAACACACTCATACCACCTCAATATATCCCAGAACACACCAAAGCACTCCACAATACACTCAAAAAAACTCCATAACTCTCAAAACACGAAAAAACACACCTAAAAATATCCTAAACCACACTTAAACACGCAAAATTCACCCAAAACACACTGATAATAGCTGATATACACCCAAAACTCACCTAAACACCCCTAAGACTCTTAAAACACCCATAACACTCCTAAATGCACGCAAAACACACTTAAAACACCCAAAACACACTCAAAACACTCCACAACACGCCAATATACCCACAAAACACCCAAACACACCCAAATACATGTAAAACATTCAAAACACTCAAAACATCACAATATACCAACAAAACTCGTTCAGATACATATAAAATACACACAAAACATTTAAAACACACCCAAAACACTCTACAACACCCCAAACTCACCAAACACACCCAAAACACTCTCAAAACATCCAAAACACCCATCAACACCATAAAATATCGACCCAAACGACCCCCACACACATTCATATATATTCATTCATATACATCCAACACTCACCCAAAATTTACCCAAACCCTTAAAACACCCAAAATAAACTCAAGACACACTCACAACACTTCAAATTACCATCAAACACACCAAAACACTCCATAACACTCAAAACACGTAAAATACACCTAAAAACAACCTAAACCACTCTTAAACACCAAAACTTCACCCAAAACACACTGATAACAACTAATATACACCCAAAACACTCCTAAGACACACTCAAAACACACCACAACACTCCTAAATACACCAAAAATGCACTAAAGGCACCAAAAAACATATTACAGAAAATGGCAACACAGCAAGGGAAACTAAGCTAAACATTGTCTTCTTGCCGTTTATATGTTTTGCCTCCTCCTCCTTCATTTCTCCTTATTTCTTCCCCCTTTTCCTCCATTTCTCTTATTTTCCTCCTTCTACTACTACTACCTACACGCTTGAGTTTAGAAACAGGTGGAAATACTTGGAAAAACACTGGAAATTACAGTAAATATTAACCAAGAGACACCGGAGCCGGGCAAGTCCCTGGCCGGTGATGACGTCACAGGTTCCAGCCGCTGGCTTACGTACGTAACGCATTTCATTTTGAAATTGACCCCTAGAAAAAATGAAGCTAGGCTGGAATGCATTCTATTTTCTGATTTGATAATTACTTAAATTAATATTCAAAACATCAAAACATCTCCAGCCTGAGTAGTTGTAAAGAAATATCAACAGAAATATGGAAAAAGTGTTGGAACCTTTGACACCATTAAAACCATTCAAAAGTCCGCCCATTTCACTTTACACCAGTAAAAAAACACTTCAAAAAATCTAAACTATATTTTCAAGCAATGCAAAGTTAGTTACAAGCTCAAATAGAGAAATAAGGAATCTAAAAAATGACATAATCACCACTTTTAACAGGACTAAAAAACATTTCAAAATGCACATACTTAACTCAACAGGAACGCAAAACATTTTAAAAATCGTAAACGATTTTTTAAAGTAATAAAAGCTTCACTACATCCTCATATAAAAAAGCCAAGAACCGAGGTGGGTAAAAATAACCGTCAAAATGGCCCTATATTTACGTTAAAAAAATACAGAAATTTCAGCTCATTTACTTAACTGAAGCAAGAAAAACACTTCAACAGCAACGAAATATTTTTGGAAACCATAAAAACTTACTATAGAAGCCAAATAAAGTAATTAAGGAAAATGTAAATAATATTGGAACCTACATGCTGGAACAGGCACTCGGCGGCGACCTCAGTAGAGGACCCGGCGGCCATATTACCTTATTTATTACTTCATGACAAAAAAAAACAGGCAATGGCGGATATATCTAACCAGCGGATATGAAAGCTAGACATGTGGCTGTATGGCTGTATCTTGTGACATGTTAGGCTTACAATAAGTGACAGACGAAGCAAATAATCGCTGAAAACACTGACGCCCAGCCTTTACCTCAACTGACAGCTTGTTTACTTATTAAGGAACCTTCAATGTTCGCCGAGATTTCCAACTGTTTCCAGACTCATATGTAAACAAAACCTAGAAATAAATAAATAACCCTAAAAAATACCTAAAAAGCGAAGAAAAACATTAATAGACAACTACAAGACACTACAGGGATGAGGAGGGGAGAAGCTGTGAGGGCAGCAAGACTGAATGATGGATGGCTGGCACCGCTGGGCTTACCTTATGTACTCATGGCTCTCTGGTGCTGCGTGGCGGTGTTTGGTACAAGGAGAAGCTGCTGGGAATACAGAAACACTTATCAGCAGATTTTGTGGGGCAAGACTCACCAACGCCGGCCAAAACACTGCAGCCGCCTGACCTCACCCACCTACCCAGCGATTACTGTCACTACTCCTCCACCCCAACACACACACACACACACACACACACACACACAAAAGATGACATGCTATCAAGTAATAATTCATAATAATATATATAAATTCATATAAATAATATAAATATCCTCACTTTCTCACTCCCTTTCCCTACTAAACACACCAAACGTGATTATGAACGCAAATTTCACTCACTGCTGTGCTGCATCACCGCAGAAAACGCACGAACAAGCGAAGGATAGACTCAAATAAAATGCACCTAGACACACACACACACACACACACACACACACACACACACACTCTCTCTCTCTCTCTCTCTTCCTTACAATAGTTTTACAATGTCATAAACATGATTAGCAGGGTTTTAAAAAACGTTTCTTCTATTGATAATATAGAAATAATGTTAATCTGTCACTAGAACCATAAAACACCATTAAAAACTGTGTCACTTCGACTAGCGCCTTTTAGAATGCGTGCTTCTCCTGATGGTAATGTATAAAAGTTGTTCATCTGTCACTGGAACCGTAAAATCATCCTTAAAATCCCATATAAGTACTGAGAGAGAGAGAGAGAGAGAGAGAGAGAGAGAGAGAGAGCAATAACACACACACAGAAACCAATGCATTTATAAATTTTACGCACTACAGAGCCTTGTATTTTGCCACAAAACTCAAACACATCCAAAAACACAATTAAACTACCTGAAACACTCAAAATATCTGACAACACACAAAAATACTCACAAAACTCACTCAAACATACACAACTCACCTTTAAACATTCAAAACACTCAAAACACTCTCATCACCCCAAAACACCAACAAAACTTACCCAATCACGTTGAAAACATCCAAAATACGTCCAAAACACCCTAAAACACCCAAAAAACTCAACAAACATGCAAAAATACATTTAAAACATCCAAAACACCCAATAACACAGAGTACATCTTGCTCACACCCAAAGGCACCCAAAACACTCCCACACACATTCAAATACACTCAAAGGACCCTGCACACACCCAAATGCACCCAAAACACCCCCACACACACTCAAATACACTCAAAAGATCCCAAACACACTCAAATACACTCAAAAAACCCTGCACACACATAGAACATCCCCACACACACACACACTCAAATACTTTCAAAACCTTTTTGTATCATAATGGAAAGTGTTGAAATAATTAATGAGAATTTGTGTGTCTATGTGTCTGTATGTGTGTGTCTCTGTGTGTGTGTGTCTCCCTCTCTCTCTCTCTCTCTCTCTCTCTCTCTGGGTGGGATTAAAAGCAATAATAATCTTGTTCTTTATTGTCACCCTTGGCATGAACAAGTAACAGAAAGCAGGAATATAGATAAAAATAACAAGTTTCCATTATAAAAAAATTTAAAAAAAAAACGTAGGAAAAATAAGATTAAATAAACAAATAAATAAATTATCCTTGCAAGTACTTATGAGACACTTAGAAGTAATGAAAAAATAAATAAACTCGATATTAAGTCAAAGAAGTGAAAAAAATGAAAAATTTATATAAAATTAAACATTCCCAATATGAAAACGAGAGAAAAATAAAGAATATAACGAAATCATCTTAAAAATAATAAATAAATTAACTGAATATAAAATCGAAAGAAATTGATAAGAAATGTTAATAATATTAAGCTTTTCTGCCTTTCTAATGCAAGAAATAAGCATTTCCTCATCCTCGTATTAAAGTCAAGCTTCCTCTCTTCTGGTAGCTTGAAATACCTAAAACAGCTTAATATACGCTAGGTGGGCTTTAAAACTCTCCATTTAAGCCATTTTTTCGGCCTTATTACTGTATTTAAGCTTTCTCCCTCCTTCCACAAACCTAAAATATTCAAAACAACATTAAAACAATCTAAAAACACATAAAATAACTTAAAACTGCCTTAAAACACTAAAAAATGGATTCTCACCTCGTATCTCGAAGCATCGGTCCAGATATTCAGTGAAGGATGATCTGATCAGAGAAGCGCTCAGTATTAGAGCAATTTTCTGCATTTCCTTCACCTCCAGGCATCCCTCCTTCACTGCTCCTCCTTCAGACATCACCAAGGCTCCTTCACTCCCCTCCGTGTGATATCTCCATCTTGTAAAATTGGCAGAAATGTTAGGATTTCTAGGATGTCAAGTCTCTCTCTCCTTCCTAAGCATTAAAAAAGTACGGGAAATTTTAATGTTTATGAATGCATTGGTGTGTGTGTGTGTGTTAATACTAGTTACCTCTCTCTCTCTCTCTCTCTCTCTCTCTCTCTCATTATTTACACTTTATAAAACACTTTATAAATAATTAAACGTCCTGCACCTTTTGAGTCCCTAGGAAAGAGAGAGAGCAAAACTCACCCAAACAAATCCAAAACACACTGAAAACATCTAAAACACAGTCAAAAAACTCTCAACACACCAAAATCTCCACAAAACTCACCCAAACACACTCAAAACATCCAAAACACACCCAAAAATACCAAAATACCCACAAAACTCACTTAAAATATCCAAAATGTATATCACCACAGAATACACCCCAGACACACCCAAACGCACCCACAACACCCCACACACACTCAAATACACCCAAAAGACCCCATACACACCAAGACTCACCCAAAACACTTAAAACACCCAAGATAAACTCAAGACACACTCACAACAATTCAATATACCCACAAAGAAACCAAAACACTTCACAATACATTCAAAATACTCCACAACACTCAAAACACATAAAATACACCTAAAAACAATCTAAATCACACTTAAACACACTGATAACAGCTAATATACAGCCAAATCTCTCCTAAACACCTCTAAGACACTCAAAACACCCTATAACACTCCTAAATACACCCGAAACATACTTCAAAGAAAAAACACACCAATTATTAAAAACAATTACAGTGCAAAAAGGCAAACTAAGCTAAAGTTTGTTTTCTTCCTTGTTTACATATTAACAACCCCTCAATATTCCCCTAAATTTCTAACTGTTTCCAGACTCAGATGTAAACAAAACCTAAAAATTACATAAATAACCCCAAAAATTAAGTAAATAACGAAAAAAAAATTTAATAAACAACTACAAGACATTACAGGGAGGAGAAGAGGCGATGCAGTGAAGGCAGTAAGACTGAATAAGGGAATGGTGGCACCGCTGGGCTCTCCTTACGTACTCATGGCTCTCTGGTGCTGCGTGGTGGTGCTTGGTACAGGAAGAATCTGTTGGGAATATGGAAACACTTATTACCATTGTGCGTCGGGCAAGACTGACCAGCACTGGCCAAAACAGTGCAGCCACCAGCTCTCACCCTCCCTCGCCAGGCCTACCTGTCACTACTACTCAAACCCCCCCCGACCCACACATACAGATATACAAATAAACACAAACACACACAACCACACACACACATTCTCTCTCTCTCTCTCTCTCTCTCTCTCTCTCTCTCTCTCTCTCTCTCTCTCTCTCTCTCTCGCCTGAAGATTGTTTGTCAGATCCATAAAGATGATTAGCCTTTTTTTCAAGGGTGTTTTTCCTATTAATAATGAAAAAATATACCCTAAAAAAAAACTCACAAAACACACCAAAACACTAAACAATATATTCACGATATCCGACAACACAAAAAAATACCCACAAAAATCTCAACCAAACACACCCAAACACAACCAACACACGTTTAAATATCCAAAACACACTGAAAACACCCTCAACTCCCCATAATACTCATAAAACTTTCTCAAACACACTCAAAATATCCAAAATACACTCAAAACACCCCAAAATACCCACAAAACTCATTCAAAACACTCTTAAAACATCCAAACCACCCAAATCACCACAGAATACGCCACTAACACACCTAAACGCACCCAGAACAACCCACACACACTCAAATATGCCGAAAAGACACCACACACAGCCAGATTCATACAAAACATTTAAAAAACCTAAAATAAACTCAAAACACACTCATACCACCTCAATATACCCAAGAACACACCAAAGCACTCCACAATACACTAAAAAAAACTCCATAACACTCAAAACACGTAAAATACACCTAAAAACAATCTAAATCACACTTAAACACCAAATATTTACCCAAAAAACACTGATAACAACTAATATATGGCCAAATCACTCCTAAACACTTCTAAGACACTCTCAAAACACCCGATAACACTCCTAAATACACCCGAAACACACTTCAAAGAAAAAAACACACCAATTATTACTGAGAATTACAGCGCAGCAAGTGAAACTAAGCTAAAGTTTCTCTTCTTGCTTGTTTACATATTAATGACCCTTCAATATTCCCCTAAATTTTCAAATGTTTCCAGACTTAGATGTAAATAAAACCTAAAAATTACATAAATAACCCCAAAAAATACCCAAATAACGAAAAAAAAATTAATAAACAACTACAAGACATTATAGGGAGGAGGAGAGGCGATGCTGTGAAGGTAGTAAGGCTGAATAAGGGGATGGTGGCACCGCTGGGCTCTCCTTACGTACTCATGGCTCTCTGGTGCTGCGTGGTGGTGCTTGGTACAGAAAGAAGCTGCTGGGAATATGGAAACACTTATTACCACTGTGAGTGGGGCAAGACTGACCAGCGCCGGCCAAAACAGTGCAGCCACCGGCTCTCACCCTCCCTCGCCAGGCCTACCTGTTACTACTCCTCCAACCCCCCCACCACCCACACTTACAGATATACAAACAAACACATAGACACACACAACCACACATTCTCTCTCTCTCTCTCTCTCTCTCTCTCTCTCTCTCTCTCTCTCTCTCTCTCTCTCTCTCTCTCTCTCTCTCTCTCCTGAAGATTGTTTGTGAGATCCATAAAGATGATTAGCTGGATTTTCAAGAGTGTTTTTCCTATTAATAATGAAAAAATATACCCTAAAAAAAAACTCCCAAAACACACCAAAACACTAACCAATATACTCAAGATATCCGACAACACAAAAAAATACCCACAAAAATCTTCCCCAAACACACTCAACACACACTTAAACATCCAAAACACACTGAAAACACACTCAACACCCCATAATACTAATAAAACTCTCACAAACACACTCAAAATATCCAATACACACTCAAAACACCCCAAAATACCCACAAAACTCATTCAAAACACTCTTAAAACATCCAAACCACCCAAATCACCACAGAATATGCCACTAACACATCTAAAAGCACCCAGAACACACCACACATACTCAAATATGCCGAAAATACACCACACAGCCAGACTCATACAAAACATTTAAAACACCTAAAATAAACTCAAAACACACTCATACCACCTCAATATATCCCAGAACACACCAAAGCACTCCACAATACACTCAAAAAAACTCCATAACTCTCAAAACACGAAAAAACACACCTAAAAATATCCTAAACCACACTTAAACACGCAAAATTCACCCAAAACACACTGATAATAGCTGATATACACCCAAAACTCATCTAAACACCCCTAAGACTCTTAAAACACCCATAACACTCCTAAATGCACGCAAAACACACTTAAAACACCCAAAACACACTCAAAACACTCCACAACACGCCAATATACCCACAAAACACCCAAACACACCCAAATACATGTAAAACATTCAAAACACTCAAAACATCACAATATACCAACAAAACTCGTTCAGATACATATAAAATACACACAAAACATTTAAAACACACCCAAAACACTCTACAACACCCCAAACTCACCAAACACACCCAAAACACTCTCAAAACATCCAAAACACCCATCAACACCATAAAATATCGACCCAAACGACCCCCACACACATTCATATATATTCATTCATATACATCCAACACTCACCCAAAATTTACCCAAACCCTTAAAACACCCAAAATAAACTCAAGACACACTCACAACACTTCAAATTACCATCAAACACACCAAAACACTCCATAACACTCAAAACACGTAAAATACACCTAAAAACAACCTAAACCACTCTTAAACACCAAAACTTCACCCAAAACACACTGATAACAACTAACATACACCCAAAACACTCCTAAGACACACTCAAAACACACCACAACACTCCTAAATACACCAAAAATGCACTAAAGGCACCAAAAAACATATTACAGAAAATGGCAACACAGCAAGGGAAACTAAGCTAAACATTGTCTTCTTGCCGTTTATATGTTTTGCCTCCTCCTCCTTCATTTCTCCTTATTTCTTCCCCCTTTTCCTCCATTTCTCTTATTTTCCTCCTTCTACTACTACTACCTACACGCTTGAGTTTAGAAACAGGTGGAAATACTTGGAAAAACACTGGAAATTACAGTAAATATTAACCAAGAGACACCGGAGCCGGGCAAGTCCCTGGCCGGTGATGACGTCACAGGTTCCAGCCGCTGGCTTACGTACGTAACGCATTTCATTTTGAAATTGACCCCTAGAAAAAATGAAGCTAGGCTGGAATGCATTCTATTTTCTGATTTGATAATTACTTAAATTAATATTCAAAACATCAAAACATCTCCAGCCTGAGTAGTTGTAAAGAAATATCAACAGAAATATGGAAAAAGTGTTGGAACCTTTGACACCATTAAAACCATTCAAAAGTCCGCCCATTTCACTTTACACCAGTAAAAAAACACTTCAAAAAATCTAAACTATATTTTCAAGCAATGCAAAGTTAGTTACAAGCTCAAATAGAGAAATAAGGAATCTAAAAAATGACATAATCACCACTTTTAACAGGACTAAAAAACATTTCAAAATGCACATACTTAACTCAACAGGAACGCAAAACATTTTAAAAATCGTAAACGATTTTTTAAAGTAATAAAAGCTTCACTACATCCTCATATAAAAAAGCCAAGAACCGAGGTGGGTAAAAATAACCGTCAAAATGGCCCTATATTTACGTTAAAAAAATACAGAAATTTCAGCTCATTTACTTAATTGAAACAAGAAAAACACTTCAAGAGCAACGAAATATTTTTGGAAACCATAAAAACTTACTATAGAAGCCAAATAAAGTAATTAAGGAAAATGTAAATAATATTGGAACCTACATGCTGGAACAGGCACTCGGCGGCGACCTCAGTAGAGGACCCGGCGGCCATATTACCTTATTTATTACTTCATGACAAAAAAAAACAGGCAATGGCGGATATATCTAACCAGCGGATATGAAAGCTAGACATGTGGCTGTATGGCTGTATCTTGTGACATGTTAGGCTTACAATAAGTGACAGACGAAGCAAATAATCGCTGAAAACACTGACGCCCAGCCTTTACCTCAACTGACAGCTTGTTTACTTATTAAGGAACCTTCAATGTTCGCCGAGATTTCCAACTGTTTCCAGACTCATATGTAAACAAAACCTAGAAATAAATAAATAACCCTAAAAAATACCTAAAAAGCGAAGAAAAACATTAATAGACAACTACAAGACACTACAGGGATGAGGAGGGGAGAAGCTGTGAGGGCAGCAAGACTGAATGATGGATGGCTGGCACCGCTGGGCTTACCTTATGTACTCATGGCTCTCTGGTGCTGCGTGGTGGTGTTTGGTACAAGGAGAAGCTGCTGGGAATACAGAAACACTTATTAGCAGATTTTGTGGGGCAAGACTCACCAACGCCGGCCAAAACACTGCAGCCGCCTGACCTCACCCACCTACCCAGCGATTACTGTCACTACTCCTCCACCCCAACACACACACACACACACACACACACACAAAAGATGACATGCTATCAAGTAATAATTCATAATAATATATATAAATTCATATAAATAATATAAATATCCTCACTTTCTCACTCCCTTTCCCTACTAAACACACCAAACGTGATTATGAACGCAAATTTCACTCACTGCTGTGCTGCATCACCGCAGAAAACGCACGAACAAGCGAAGGATAGACTCAAATAAAATGCACCTACACACACACACACACACACACACACACACACACACACACACACTCTCTCTCTCTCTCTCTCTCTCTTCCTTACAATAGTTTTACAATGTCATAAACATGATTAGCAGGGTTTTAAAAAACGTTTCTTCTATTGATAATATAGAAATAATGTTAATCTGTCACTAGAACCATAAAACACCATTAAAAACTGTGTCACTTCGACTAGCGCCATTTAGAATGCGTGCTTCTCCTGATGGTAATGTATAAAAGTTGTTCATCTGTCACTGGAACCGTAAAATCATCCTTAAAATCCCATATAAGTACTGAGAGAGAGAGAGAGAGAGAGAGAGAGAGAGAGAGATAGAGAGAGAGAGAGAGAGAGAGAGAGAGAGAGAGAGAGAGAGAGAGAGAGAGAGAGAGAGAGAGAGAGAGCAATAACACACACACAGAAACCAATGCATTTATAAATTTTACGCACTACAGAGCCTTGTATTTTGCCACAAAACTCAAACACATCCAAAAACACAATTAAACTACCTGAAACACTCAAAATATCTGACAACACACAAAAATACTCACAAAACTCACTCAAACATACACAACTCACCTTTAAACATTCAAAACACTCAAAACACTCTCATCACCCCAAAACACCAACAAAACTTACCCAATCACGTTGAAAACATCCAAAATACGTCCAAAACACCCTAAAACACCCAAAAAACTCAACAAACATGCAAAAATACATTTAAAACATCCAAAACACCCAATAACACAGAGTACATCTTGCTCACACCCAAAGGCACCCAAAACACTCCCACACACATTCAAATACACTCAAAGGACCCTGCACACACCCAAATGCACCCAAAACACCCCCACACACACACAAATACACTCAAAAGATCCCAAACACACTCAAATACATTCAAAAAACCCTGCACACACATAGAACATCCCCACACACACACACACTCAAATACTTTCAAAACTTTTTTGTATCATAATGGAAAGTGTTGAAATAATTAATGATATTTTGTGTGTATGTGTCTGTATGTGTGTGTCTCTGTGTGTGTGTGTCTCCCTCTCTCTCTCTCTCTCTCTCTCTCTCTCTCTGGGTGGGATTAAAAGCAATAATAATCTTGTTCTTTATTGTCACCCTTGGCATGAACAAGTAACAGAAAGCAGGAATATAGATGAAAATAACAAGTTTCCATTATAAAAAAATAAAAAAAAAACGTAGGGAAAATAAGATTAAATAAACAAATAAATAAATTATCCTTGCAAGTACTTATGAGACATTTAGAAGTAATGAAAAAATAAATAAACTCGATATTAAGTCAAAGAAGTGAAAAAAATGAAAAATTTATATAAAATTAAACATTCCCAATATGAAAACGAGAGAAAAATAAAGAATATAACGAAATCATCTTAAAAATAATAAATAAATTAACTGAATATAAAATCAAAAGAAATTGATAAGAAATGTTAATAATATTAAGCTTTTCTGCCTTTCTAATGCAAGAAATAAGCTTTTCCTCATCCTCGTATTAAAGTCAAGCTTCCTCTCTTCTGGTAGCTTGAAATACCTAAAACAGCTTAATATACGCTAGGTGGGCTTTAAAACTCTCCATTTAAGCCATTTTTTCGGCCTTATTACTGTATTTAAGCTTTCTCCCTCCTTCCACAAACCTAAAATATTCAAAACAACATTAAAACAATCTAAAAACACATAAAATAACTTAAAACTGCCTTAAAACACTAAAAAATGGATTCTCACCTCGTATCTCGAAGCATCGGTCCAGATATTCAGTGAAGGATGATCTGATCAGAGAAGCGCTCAGTATTAGAGCAATTTTCTGCATTTCCTTCACCTCCAGGCATCCCTCCTTCACTGCTCGTCCTTCAGACATCACCAAGGCTCCTTCACTCCCCTCCGTGTGATATCTCCATCTTGTAAAATTGGCAGAAATGTTAGGATTTCTAGGATGCCAAGTCTCTCTCTCCTTCCTAAGCATTGAAAAAGTACGGGAAATTTTAATGTTTATGAATGCATTGGTGTGTGTGTGTGTGTTAATACTAGTTACCTCTCTCTCTCTCTCTCTCTCTCTCTCTCTCTCTCATTATTTACACTTTATAAAACACTTTATAAATAATTAAACGTCCTGCACCTTTTGAGTCCCTAGGAAAGAGAGAGAGCAAAACTCACCCAAACAAATCCAAAACACACTGAAAACATCTAAAACACAGTCAAAAAACTCTCAACACACCAAAATCTCCACAAAACTCACCCAAACACACTCAAAACATCCAAAACACACCCAAAAATACCAAAATACCCACAAAACTCACTTAAAATATCCAAAATGTATATCACCACAGAATACACCCCAGACACACCCAAACGCACCCACAACACCCCACACACACTCAAATAAACCCAAAAGACCCCATACACACCAAGACTCACCCAAAACACTTAAAACACCCAAGATAAACTCAAGACACACTCACAACAATTCAATATACCCACAAAGAAACCAAAACACTTCACAATACATTCAAAATACTCCACAACACTCAAAACACATAAAATACACCTAAATACAATCTAAATCACACTTAAACACACTGATAACAGCTAATATACAGCCAAATCTCTCCTAAACACTGCTAAGACACTCAAAACACCCCATAACACTCCTAAATACACCCGAAACATACTTCAAAGAAAAAACACACCAATTATTAAAAACAATTACAGCGCAAAAAGGCAAACTACGCTAAAGTTTGTTTTCTTCCTTGTTTACATATTAACAACCCTTCAATATTTCCCTAAATTTCTAACTGTTTCCAGACTCAGATGTAAACAAAACCTAAAAATTACATAAATAACCCCAAAAATTAAGTAAATAACGAAAAAAAAAAAATAATAAACAACTACAAGACATTACAGGGAGGAGAAGAGGCGATGCAGTGAAGGCAGTAAGACTGAATAAGGGAATGGTGGCACCGCTGAGCTCTCCTTACGTACTCATGGCTCTCTGGTGCTGCGTGGTGGTGCTTGGTACAGGAAGAATCTGTTGGGAATATGGAAACACTTATTACCATTGTGCGTCGGGCAAGACTGACCAGCACTGGCCAAAACAGTGCAGCCACCAGCTCTCACCCTCCCTCGCCAGGCCTACCTGTCACTACTACTCCAACCCCCCCACCACCCACACTTACAGATATACAAATAAACACAAACACACACAACCACACACACACATTCTCTCTCTCTCTCTCTCTCTCTCTCTCTCTCTCTCTCTCTCTCTCTCTCTCTCTCTCTCTCTCTCTCTCGCCTGAAGATTGTTTGTCAGATCCATAAAGATGATTAGCCTGATTTTCAAGGGTGTTTTTCCTATTAATAATGAAAAAATATACCCTAAAAAAAAACTCACAAAACACACCAAAACACTAAACAATATATTCACGATATCCGACAACACAAAAAAATACCCACAAAAATCTCAACCAAACACACCCAAACACAACCAACACACATTTAAATATCCAAAACACACTGAAAACACCCTCAACTCCCCATAATACTCATAAAACTTTCTCAAACACACTCAAAATATCCAAAATACACTCAAAACACCCCAAAATACCCACAAAACTCATTCAAAACACTCTTAAAACATCCAAACCACCCAAATCACCACAGAATACGCCACTAACACACCTAAACGCACCCAGAACAACCCACACACACTCAAATATGCCGAAAAGACACCACACACAGCCAGATTCATACAAAACATTTAAAAAACCTAAAATAAACTCAAAACACACTCATACCACCTCAATATACCCAAGAACACACCAAAGCACTCCACAATACACTAAAAAAAACTCCATAACACTCAAAACACGTAAAATACACCTAAAAACAATCTAAATCACACTTAAACACCAAATATTTACCCAAAAAACACTGATAACAACTAATATATGGCCAAATCACTCCTAAACACTTCTAAGACACTCTCAAAACACCCGATAACACTCCTAAATACACCCGAAACACACTTCAAAGAAAAAAACACACCAATTATTACTGAGAATTACAGCGCAGCAAGTGAAACTAAGCTAAAGTTTCTCTTCTTGCTTGTTTACATATTAATGACCCTTCAATATTCCCCTAAATTTTCAAATGTTTCCAGACTTAGATGTAAATAAAACCTAAAAATTACATAAATAACCCCAAAAAATACCCAAATAACGAAAAAAAAATTAATAAACAACTACAAGACATTATAGGGAGGAGGAGAGGCGATGCTGTGAAGGTAGTAAGGCTGAATAAGGGGATGGTGGCACCGCTGGGCTCTCCTTACGTACTCATGGCTCTCTGGTGCTGCGTGGCGGTGCTTGGTACAGAAAGAAGCTGCTGGGAATATGGAAACACTTATTACCACTGTGAGTGGGGCAAGACTGACCAGCGCCGGCCAAAACAGTGCAGCCACCGGCTCTCACCCTCCCTCGCCAGGCCTACCTGTTACTACTCCTCCAACCCCCCCACCACCCACACTTACAGATATACAAACAAACACATAGACACACACAACCACACATTCTCTCTCTCTCTCTCTCTCTCTCTCTCTCTCTCTCTCTCTCTCTCTCTCTCTCCCCTGAAGATTGTTTGTAAGATCCATAAAGATGATTAGCTGGATTTTCAAGAGTGTTTTTCCTATTAATAATGAAAAAATATACCCTAAAAAAAAACTCCCAAAACACACCAAAACACTAACCAATATACTCAAGATATCCGACAACACAAAAAAATACCCACAAAAATCTTCCCCAAACACACTCAACACACACTTAAACATCCAAAACACACTGAAAACACTCTCAACACCCCATAATACTAATAAAACTCTCTCAAACACACTCAAAATATCCAAAATACACTCAAAACACCCCAAAATACCCACAAAACTCATTCAAAACACTCTTAAAACATCCAAACCACCCAAATCACCACAGAATATGCCACTAACACACCTAAAAGCACCCAGAACACACCACACATACTCAAATATGCCGAAAATACACCACACAGCCAGACTCATACAAAACATTTAAAACACCTAAAATAAACTCAAAACACACTCATACCACCTCAATATATCCCAGAACACACCAAAGCACTCCACAATACACTCAAAAAAACTCCATAACTCTCAAAACACGAAAAAACACACCTAAAAATATCCTAAACCACACTTAAACACGCAAAATTCACCCAAAACACACTGATAATAGCTGATATACACCCAAAACTCACCTAAACACCCCTAAGACTCTTAAAACACCCATAACACTCCTAAATGCACGCAAAACACACTTAAAACACCCAAAACACACTCAAAACACTCCACAACACGCCAGTATACCCACAAAACACCCAAACACACCCAAATACATGTAAAACATTCAAAACACTCAAAACATCACAATATACCAACAAAACTCGTTCAGATACATATAAAATACACACAAAACATTTGAAACACACCCAAAACACTCTACAACACCCCAAACTCACCAAACACACCCAAAACACTCTCAAAACATCCAAAACACCCATCAACACCATAAAATATCGACCCAAACGACCCCCACACACATTCATATATATTCATTCATATACATCCAACACTCACCCAAAATTTACCCAAACCCTTAAAACACCCAAAATAAACTCAAGACACACTCACAACACTTCAAATTACCATCAAACACACCAAAACACTCCATAACACTCAAAACACGTAAAATACACCTAAAAACAACCTAAACCACTCTTAAACACCAAAACTTCACCCAAAACACACTGATAACAACTAATATACACCCAAAACACTCCTAAGACACACTCAAAACACACCACAACACTCCTAAATACACCAAAAATGCACTAAAGGCACCAAAAAACATATTACAGAAAATGGCAACACAGCAAGGGAAACTAAGCAAAACATTGTCTTCTTGCCGTTTATATGTTTTGCCTCCTTCTCCTTCATTTCTCCTTATTTCTTCCCCCTTTTCCTCCATTTCTCTTATTTTCCTCCTTCTACTACTACTACCTACACGCTTGAGTTTAGAAACAGGTGGAAATACTTGGAAAAACAATGGAAATTACAGTAAATATTAACCAAGAGACACCGGAGCCGGGCAAGTCCCTGGCCGGTGATGACGTCACAGGTTCCAGCCGCTGGCTTACGTACGTAACGCATTTCATTTTGAAATTGACCCCTAGAAAAAATGAAGCTAGGCTGGAATGCATTCTATTTTCTGATTTGATAATTACTTAAATTAATATTCAAAACATCAAAACATCTCCAGCCTGAGTAGTTGTAAAGAAATATCAACAGAAATATGGAAAAAGTGTTGGAACCTTTGACACCATTAAAACCATTCAAAAGTCCGCCCATTTCACTTTACACCAGTAAAAAAACACTTCAAAAAATCTAAACTATATTTTCAAGCAATGCAAAGTTAGTTACAAGCTCAAATAGAGAAATAAGGAATCTAAAAAATGACATAATCACCACTTTTAACAGGACTAAAAAACATTTCAAAATGCACATACTTAACTCAACAGGAACGCAAAACATTTTAAAAATCGTAAACGATTTTTTAAAGTAATAAAAGCTTCACTACATCCTCATATAAAAAAGCCAAGAACCGAGGTGGGTAAAAACAACCGTCAAAATGGCCCTATATTTACGTTAAAAAAATACAGAAATTTCAGCTCATTTACTTAACTGAAGCAAGAAAAACACTTCAAGAGCAACGAAATATTTTTGGAAACCATAAAAACTCACTATAGAAGCCAAATAAAGTAATTAAGGAAAATATAAATAATATTGGAACCTACATGCTGGAACAGGCACTCGGCGGCGACCTCAGTAGAGGACCCGGCGGCCATATTACCTTATTTATTACTTCATGACAAAAAAAAAACAGGCAATGGCGGATATATCTAACCAGCGGATATGAAAGCTAGACATGTGGCTGTATGGCTGTATCTTGTGACATGTTAGGCTTACAATAAGTGACAGACGAAGCAAATAATCGCTGAAAACACTGACGCCCAGCCTTTACCTCAACTGACAGCTTGTTTACTTATTAAGGAACCTTCAATGTTCGCCGAGATTTCCAACTGTTTCCAGACTCATATGTAAACAAAACCTAGAAATAAATAAATAACCCTAAAAAATACCTAAAAAGCGAAGAAAAACATTAATAGACAACTACAAGACACTACAGGGATGAGGAGGGGAGAAGCTGTGAGGGCAGCAAGACTGAATGATGGATGGCTGGCACCGCTGGGCTTACCTTATGTACTCATGGCTCTCTGGTGCTGCGTGGCGGTGTTTGGTACAAGGAGAAGCTGCTGGGAATACAGAAACACTTATTAGCAGATTTTGTGGGGCAAGACTCACCAACGCCGGCCAAAACACTGCAGCCGCCTGACCTCACCCACCTACCCAGCGATTACTGTCACTACTCCTCCACCCCAACACACACACACACACACACACACACACACACACAAAAGATGACATGCTATCAAGTAATAATTCATAATAATATATATAAATTCATATAAATAATATAAATATCCTCACTTTCTCACTCCCTTTCCCTACTAAACACACCAAACGTGATTATGAACGCAAATTTCACTCACTGCTGTGCTGCATCACCGCAGAAAACGCACGAACAAGCGAAGGATAGACTCAAATAAAATGCACCTACACACACACACACACACACACACACACACACACACACACACACACACACACACTCTCTCTCTCTCTCTCTCTCTCTTCCTTACAATAGTTTTACAATGTCATAAACATGATTAGCAGGGTTTTAAAAAACGTTTCTTCTATTGATAATATAGAAAAAATGTTAATCTGTCACTAGAACCATAAAACACCATTAAAAACTGTGTCACTTCGACTAGCGCCTTTTAGAATGCGTGCTTCTCCTGATGGTAATGTATAAAAGTTGTTCATCTGTCACTGGAACCGTAAAATCATCCTTAAAATCCCATATAAGTACTGAGAGAGAGAGAGAGAGAGAGAGAGAGAGAGAGAGAGAGAGAGAGAGAGAGAGAGAGAGAGAGAGAGCAATAACACACACACAGAAACCAATGCATTTATAAATTTTACGCACTACAGAGCCTTGTATTTTGCCACAAAACTCAAACACATCCAAAAACACAATTAAACTACCTGAAACACTCAAAATCACTGACAACACACAAAAATACTCACAAAACTCACTCAAACATACACAACTCACCTTTAAACATTCAAAACACTCAAAACACTCTCATCACCCCAAAACACCAACAAAACTTACCCAATCACGTTGAAAACATCCAAAATACGTCCAAAACACCCTAAAACACCCAAAAAACTCAACAAACATGCAAAAATACATTTAAAACATCCAAAACACCCAATAACACAGAGTACATCTTGCTCACACCCAAAGGCACCCAAAACACTCCCACACACATTCAAATACACTCAAAGGACCCTGCACACACCCAAATGCACCCAAAACACCCCCACACACACTCAAATACACTCAAAAGATCACAAACACACTCAAATACACTCAAAAAACCCTGCACACACATAGAAGATCCCCACACACACACACACTCAAATACTTTCAAAACCTTTTTGTATCATAATGGAAAGTGTTGAAATAATTAATGAGATTTTTTGTGTCTATGTGTCTGTATGTGTGTGTCTCTGTGTGTGTGTGTCTCCCTCTCTCTCTCTCTCTCTCTCTCTCTCTCTCTCTCTGGGTGGGATTAAAAGCAATAATAATCTTGTTCTTTATTGTCACCCTTTGGCATGAACAAGTAACAGAAAGCAGGAATATAGATGAAAATAACAAGTTTCCATTATAATAAAATTTAAAAAAAAACGTAGGGAAAATAAGATTAAATAAACAAATAAATAAATTATCCTTGCAAGTACTTATGAGACATTTAGAAGTAATGAAAAAATAAATAAACTCGATATTAAGTCAAAGAAGTGAAAAAAATGAAAAATTTATATAAAATTAAACATTCCCAATATGAAAACGAGAGAAAAATAAAGAATATAACGAAATCATCTTAAAAATAATAAATAAATTAACTGAATATAAAATCAAAAGAAATTGATAAGAAATGTTAATAATATTAAGCTTTTCTGCCTTTCTAATGCAAGAAATAAGCTTTTCCTCATCCTCGTATTAAAGTCAAGCTTCCTCTCTTCTGATAGCTTGAAATACCTAAAACAGCTTAATATACGCTAGGTAGGCTTTAAAACTCTCCATTTAAGCCATTTTTTCGGCCTTATTACTGTATTTAAGCTTTCTCCCTCCTTCCACAAACCTAAAATATTCAAAACAACATTAAAACAATCTAAAAACACATAAAATAACTTAAAACTGCCTTAAAACACTAAAAAATGGATTCTCACCTCATATCTCGAAGCATCGGTCCAGATATTCAGTGAAGGATGATCTGATCAGAGAAGCGCTCAGTATTAGAGCAATTTTCTGCATTTCCTTCACCTCCAGGCATCCCTCCTTCACTGCTCCTCCTTCAGACATCACCAAGGCTCCTTCACTCCCCTCCGTGTGATATCTCCATCTTGTAAAATTGGCAGAAATGTTAGGATTTCTAGGATGTCAAGTCTCTCTCTCCTTCCTAAGCATTGAAAAAGTACGGGAAATTTTAATGTTTATGAATGCATTGGTGTGTGTGTGTGTGTTAATACTAGTTACCTCTCTCTCTCTCTCTCTCTCTCTCTCTCTCTCTCTCTCTCTCTCTCTCTCTCTCTCTCTCTCTCATTATTTACACTTTATAAAACACTTTATAAATAATTAAACGTCCTGCACCTTTTGAGTCCCTAGGAAAGAGAGAGAGCAAAACTCACCCAAACAAATCCAAAACACACTGAAAACATCTAAAACACAGTCAAAAAACTCTCAACACACCAAAATCTCCACAAAACTCACCCAAACACACTCAAAACATCCAAAACACACCCAAAAATACCAAAATACCCACAAAACTCACTTAAAATATCCAAAATGTATATCACCACAGAATACACCCCAGACACACCCAAACGCACCCACAACACCCCACACACACTCAAATACACCCAAAAGACCCCATACACACCAAGACTCACCCAAAACACTTAAAACACCCAAGATAAACTCAAGACACACTCACAACAATTCAATATACCCACAAAGAAACCAAAACACTTCACAATACATTCAAAATACTCCACAACACTCAAAACACATAAAATACACCTAAAAACAATCTAAATCACACTTAAACACACTGATAACAGCTAATATGCAGCCAAATCTCTCCTAAACACCTCTAAGACACTCAAAACACCCCATAACACTCCTAAATACACCCGAAACATACTTCAAAGAAAAAACACACCAATTATTAAAAACAATTACAGCGCAAAAAGGCAAACTAAGCTAAAGTTTGTTTTCTTCCTTGTTTACATATTAACAACCCTTCAATATTCCCCTAAATTTCTAACTGTTTCCAGACTCAGATGTAAACAAAACCTAAAAATTACATAAATAACCCCAAAAAATAAGTAAATAACGAAAAAAAAATTTAATAAACAACTACAAGACATTACAGGGAGGAGAAGAGGCGATGCAGTGAAGGCAGTAAGACTGAATAAGGGAATGGTGGCACCGCTGGGCTCTCCTTACGTACTCATGGCTCTCTGGTGCTGCGTGGTGGTGCTTGGTACAGGAAGAATCTGTTGGGAATATGGAAACACTTATTACCATTGTGCGTCGGGCAAGACTGACCAGCACTGGCCAAAACAGTGCAGCCACCAGCTCTCACCCTCCCTCGCCAGGCCTACCTGTCACTACTACTCCAACCCCCCCCCACCCACACATACAGATATACAAATAAACACAAACACACACAACCACACACACACATTCTCTCTCTCTCTCTCTCTCTCTCTCTCTCTCTCGCCTGAAGATTGTTTGTCAGATCCATAAAGATGATTAGCCTGATTTTCAAGGGTGTTTTTCCTATTAATAATGAAAAAAATATACCCTAAAAAAAAACTCACAAAACACACCAAAACACGAAACAATATATTCACGATATCCGACAACACAAAAAAATACCCACAAAAATCTCAACCAAACACACCCAAACACAACCAACACACGTTTAAATATCCAAAACACACTGAAACCACCCTCAACTCCGCATAATAGTCATAAAACTTTCTCAAACACACTCAAAATAACCAAAATACTCTCAAAACACCCCAAAATACCCACAAAACTCATTCAAAACACTCTTAAAACATCCAAACCACCCAAATCACCACAGAATACGCCACTAACACACCTAAATGCACCCAAAACAACCCACACACACTCAAATATGCCGAAAAGACACCACACACAGCCAGATTCATACAAAACATTTAAAAAACCTAAAATAAACTCAAAACACACTCATACCACCTCAATATACCCAAGAACACACCAAAGCACTCCACAATACACTAAAAAAAAATCCATAACACTCAAAACACCTAAAATACACCTAAAAACAATCTAAATCACACTTAAACACCAAATATTTACCCAAAAAACACTGAAAACAACTAATATATGGCCAAATCACTCCTAAACACTTCTAAGACACTCTCAAAACACCCGATAACACTCCTAAATACACCCAAAACACACTTCAAAGAAAAAAACACACCAATTATTACTGAGAATTACAGCGCAGCAAGTGAATCTAAGCTAAAGTTTCTCTTCTTGCTTGTTTACATATTAATGACCCTTCAATATTCCCCTAAATTTTCAAATGTTTTTAGACTTAGATGTAAATAAAACCTAAAAATTACATAAATAACCCCAAAAAATACCCAAATAACGAAAAAAAAATTAATAAACAACTACAAGACATTATAGGGAGGAGGAGAGGCGATGCTGTGAAGGTAGTAAGGCTGAATAAGAGGATGGTGGCACCGCTGGGCTCTCCTTACGTACTCATGGCTCTCTGGTGCTGCGTGGCGGTGCTTGGTACAGAAAGAAGCTGCTGGGAATATGGAAACACTTATTACCACTGTGAGTGGGGCAAGACTGACCAGCGCCGGCCAAAACAGTGCAGCCACCGGCTCTCACCCTCCCTCGCCAGGCCTACCTGTTACTACTCCTCCAACCCCCCCACCACCCACACTTACAGATATACAAACAAACACATAGACACACACAACCACACATTCTCTCTCTCTCTCTCTCTCTCTCTCTCTCTCTCTCTCTCTCTCTCTCTCTCTCTCTCTCTCTCTCTCTCTCTCCTGAAGATTGTTTGTGAGATCCATAAAGATGATTAGCTGGATTTTCAAGAGTGTTTTTCCTATTAATAATGAAAAAATATACCCTGAAAAAAAAACTCCCAAAACACACCAAAACACTAACCAATATACTCAAGATATCCGACAACACAAAAAAATACCCACAAAAATCTTCCCCAAACACACTCAACACACACTTAAACATCCAAAACACACTGAAAACACACTCAACACCCCATAATACTAATAAAACTCTCAAACACACTCAAAATATCCAAAATACACTCAAAACACCCCAAAATACCCACAAAACTCATTCAAAACACTCTTAAAACATCCAAACCACCCAAATCACCACAGAATATGCCACTAACACACCTAAAAGCACCCAGAACACACCACACATACTCAAATATGCCGAAAATACACCACACAGCCAGACTCATACAAAACATTTAAAACACCTAAAATAAACTCAAAACACACTCATACCACCTCAATATATCCCAGAACACACCAAAGCACTCCACAATACACTCAAAAAAACTCCATAACTCTCAAAACACGAAAAAACACACCTAAAAATATCCTAAACCACACTTAAACACGCAAAATTCACCCAAAACACACTGATAATAGCTGATATACACCCAGAACTCACCTAAACACCCCTAAGACTCTTAAAACACCCATAACACTCCTAAATGCACGCAAAACACACTTAAAACACCCAAAACACACTCAAAACACTCCACAACACGCCAATATACCCACAAAACACCCAAACACACCCAAATACATGTAAAACATTCAAAACACTCAAAACATCACAATATACCAACAAAACTCGTTCAGATACATATAAAATACACACAAAACATTTAAAACACACCCAAAACACTCTACAACACCCCAAACTCACCAAACACACCCAAAACACTCTCAAAACATCCAAAACACCCATCAACACCATAAAATATCGACCCAAACGACCCCCACACACATTCATATATATTCATTCATATACATCCAACACTCACCCAAAATTTACCCAAACCCTTAAAACACCCAAAATAAACTCAAGACACACTCACAACACTTCAAATTACCATCAAACACACCAAAACACTCCATAACACTCAAAACACGTAAAATACACCTAAAAACAACCTAAACCACTCTTAAACACCAAAACTTCACCCAAAACACACTGATAACAACTAATATACACCCAAAACACTCCTAAGACACACTCAAAACACACCACAACACTCCTAAATACACCAAAAATGCACTAAAGGCACCAAAAAACATATTACAGAAAATGGCAACACAGCAAGGGAAACTAAGCTAAACATTGTCTTCTTGCCGTTTATATGTTTTGCCTCCTCCTCCTTCATTTCTCCTTATTTCTTCCCCCTTTTCCTCCATTTCTCTTATTTTCCTCCTTCTACTACTACTACCTACACGTTTGAGTTTAGAAACAGGTGGAAATACTTGGAAAAACACTGGAAATTACAGTAAATATTAACCAAGAGACACCGGAGCCGGGCAAGTCCCTAGCCGGTGATGACGTCACAGGTTCCAGCCGCTGGCTTACGTACGTAACGCATTTCATTTTGAAATTGACCCCTTGAAAAAATGAAGCTAGGCTGGAATGCATTCTATTTTCTGATTTGATAATTACTTAAATTAATATTTAAAACATCAAAACATCTCCAGCCTGAGTAGTTGTAAAGAAATATCAACAGAAATATGGAAAAAGTGTTGGAACCTTTGACACCATTAAAACCATTCAAAAGTCCGCCCATTTCACTTTACACCAGTAAAAAACACTTCAAAAAATCTAAACTATATTTTCAAGCAATGCAAAGTTAGTTACAAGCTCAAATAGAGAAATAAGGAATCTAAAAAATGACATAATCACCACTTTTAACAGGACTAAAAAACATTTCAAAATGCACATACTTAACTCAACAGGAACGCAAAACATTTTAAAAATCGTAAACGATTTTTTAAAGTAATAAAAGCTTCACTACATCCTCATATAAAAAAGCCAAGAACCGAGGTGGGTAAAAATAACCGTCAAAATGGCCCTATATTTACGTTAAAAAAATACAGAAATTTCAGCTCATTTACTTAACTGAAGCAAGAAAAACACTTCAACAGCAACGAAATATTTTTGGAAACCATAAAAACTTACTATAGAAGCCAAATAAAGTAATTAAGGAAAATGTAAATAATATTGGAACCTACATGCTGGAACAGGCACTCGGCGGCGACCTCAGTAGAGGACCCGGCGGCCATATTACCTTATTTATTACTTCATGACAAAAAAAAACAGGCAATGGCGGATATATCTAACCAGCGGATATGAAAGCTAGACATGTGGCTGTATGGCTGTATCTTGTGACATGTTAGGCTTACAATAAGTGACAGACGAAGCAAATAATCGCTGAAAACACTGACGCCCAGCCTTTACCTCAACTGACAGCTTGTTTACTTAAGGAACCTTCAATGTTCGCCGAGATTTCCAACTGTTTCCAGACTCGTATGTAAACAAAACCTAGAAATAAATAAATAACCCTAAAAAATACCTAAAAAGCGAAGAAAAACATTAATAGACAACTACAAGACACTACAGGGATGAGGAGGGGAGAAGCTGTGAGGGCAGCAAGACTGAATGATGGATGGCTGGCACCGCTGGGCTTACCTTATGTACTCATGGCTCTCTGGTGCTGCGTGGCGGTGTTTGGTACAAGGAGAAGCTGCTGGGAATACAGAAACACTTATTAGCAGATTTTGTGGGGCAAGACTCACCAACGCCGGCCAAAACACTGCAGCCGCCTGACCTCACCCACCTACCCAGCGATTACTGTCACTACTCCTCCACCCCAACACACACACACACACACACACACACACACAAAAGATCACATGCTATCAAGTAATAATTCATAATAATATATATAAATTCATATAAATAATATAAATATCCTCACTTTCTCACTCCCTTTCCCTACTAAACACACCAAACGTGATTATGAACGCAAATTTCACTCACTGCTGTGCTGCATCACCGCAGAAAACGCACGAACAAGCGAAGGATAGACTCAAATAAAATGCACCTACACACACACACACACACACACACACACACACACACACTCTCTCTCTCTCTCTCTCTCTTCCTTACAATAGTTTTACAATGTCATAAACATGATTAGCAGGGTTTTAAAAAACGTTTCTTCTATTGATAATATAGAAATAATGTTAATCTGTCACTAGAACCATAAAACACCATTAAAAACTGTGTCACTTCGACTAGCGCCTTTTAGAATGCGTGCTTCTCCTGATGGTAATGTATAAAAGTTGTTCATCTGTCACTGGAACCGTAAAATCATCTTTAAAATCCCATATAAGTACTGAGAGAGAGAGAGAGAGAGAGAGAGAGAGAGAGAGAGAGAGAGAGAGAGCAATAACACACACACAGAAACCAATGCATTTATAAATTTTACGCACTACAGAGCCTTGTATTTTGCCACAAAACTCAAACACATCCAAAAACACAATTAAACTACCTGAAACACTCAAAATATCTGACAACACACAAAAATACTCACAAAACTCACTCAAACATACACAACTCACCTTTAAACATTCAAAACACTCAAAACACTCTCATCACCCCAAAACACCAACAAAACTTACCCAATCACGTTGAAAACATCCAAAATACGTCCAAAACACCCTAAAACACCCAAAAAACTCAACAAACATGCAAAAATACATTTAAAACATCCAAAACACCCAATAACACAGAGTACATCTTGCTCACACCCAAAGGCACCCAAAACACTCCCACACACATTCAAATACACTCAAAGGACCCTGCACACACCCAAATGCACCCAAAACACCCCCACACACACTCAAATACACTCAAAAGATCCCAAACACACTCAAATACACTCAAAAAACCCTGCACACACATAGAACATCCCCACACACACACACACTCAAATACTTTCAAAACTTTTTTGTATCATAATGGAAAGTGTTGAAATAATTAATGAGATTTTGTGTGTCTATGTGTCTGTATGTGTGTGTCTCTGTGTGTGTGTGTCTCCCTCTCTCTCTCTGGGTGGGATTAAAAGCAATAATAATCTTGTTCTTTATTGTCACCCTTGGCATGAACAAGTAACAGAAAGCAGGAATATAGATGAAAATAACAAGTTTCCATTATAAAAAAAATTAAAAAAAAACGTAGGGAAAATAAGATTAAATAAACAAATAAATAAATTATCCTTGCAAGTACTTATGAGACATTTAGAAGTAATGAAAAAATAAATAAACTCGATATTAAGTCAAAGAAGTGAAAAAAATGAAAAATTTATATAAAATTAAACATTCCCAATATGAAAACGAGAGAAAAATAAAGAATATAACGAAATCATCTTAAAAATAATAAATAAATTAACTGAATATAAAATCAAAAGAAATTGATAAGAAATGTTAATAATATTAAGCTTTTCTGCCTTTCTAATGCAAGAAATAAGCTTTTCCTCATCCTCGTATTAAAGTCAAGCTTCCTCTCTTCTGGTAGCTTGAAATACCTAAAACAGCTTAATATACGCTAGGTGGGCTTTAAAACTCTCCATTTAAGCCATTTTTTCGGCCTTATTACTGTATTTAAGCTTTCTCCCTCCTTCCACAAACCTAAAATATTCAAAACAACATTAAAACAATCTAAAAACACATAAAATAACTTAAAACTGCCTTAAAACACTAAAAAATGGATTCTCACCTCGTATCTCGAAGCATCGGTCCAGATATTCAGTGAAGGATGATCTGATCAGAGAAGCGCTCAGTATTAGAGCAATTTTCTGCATTTCCTTCACCTCCAGGCATCCCTCCTTCACTGCTCCTCCTTCAGACATCACCAAGGCTCCTTCACTCCCCTCCGTGTGATATCTCCATCTTGTAAAATTGGCAGAAATGTTAGGATTTCTAGGATGTCAAGTCTCTCTCTCCTTCCTAAGCATTGAAAAAGTACGGGAAATTTTAATGTTTATGGATGCATTGGTGTGTGTGTGTGTGTTAATACTAGTTACCTCTCTCTCTCTCTCTCTCTCTCTCTCATTATTTACACTTTATAAAACACTTTATAAATAATTAAACGTCCTGCACCTTTTGAGTTTCTAGGAAAGAGAAAGAGCAAAACTCACCCAAACAAATCCAAAACACACTGAAAACATCTAAAACACAGTCAAAAAACTCTCAACACACCAAAATCTCCACAAAACTCACCCAAACACACTCAAAACATCCAAAACACACCCAAAAATACCAAAATACCCACAAAACTCACTTAAAATATCCAAAATGTATATCACCACAGAATACACCCCAGACACACCCAAACGCACCCACAACACCCCACACACACTCAAATACACCCAAAAGACCCCATACACACCAAGACTCACCCAAAACACTTAAAACACCCAAGATAAACTCAAGACACACTCACAACAATTCAATATACCCACAAAGAAACCAAAACACTTCACAATACATTCAAAATACTCCACAACACTCAAAACACATAAAATACACCTAAAAACAATCTAAATCACACTTAAACACACTGATAACAGCTAATATACAGCCAAATCTCTCCTAAACACCTCTAAGACACTCAAAACACCCCATAACACTCCTAAATACACCCGAAACATACTTCAAAGAAAAAACACACCAATTATTAAAAACAATTACAGCGCAAAAAGGCAAACTAAGCTAAAGTTTGTTTTCTTCCTTGTTTACATATTAACAACCCTTCAATATTCCCCTAAATTTCTAACTGTTTCCAGACTCAGATGTAAACAAAACCTAAAAATTACATAAATAACCCCAAAAAATAAGTAAATAACGAAAAAAAAATTTAATAAACAACTACAAGACATTACAGGGAGAAGAAGAGGCGATGCAGTGAAGGCAGTAAGACTGAATAAGGGAATGGTGGCACCGCTGGGCTCTCCTTACGTACTCATGGCTCTCTGGTGCTGCGTGGTGGTGCTTGGTACAGGAAGAATCTGTTGGGAATATGGAAACACTTATTACCATTGTGCGTCGGGCAAGACTGACCAGCACCGGCCGAAACAGTGCAGCCACCAGCTCTCACCCTCCCTCGCCAGGCCTACCTGTCACTACTACTCCAACCCAACCCCCACCCACACATACAGATATACAAATAAACACAAACACACACAACCACACACACACATTCTCTCTCTCTCTCTCTCTCTCTCTCTCTCTCTCTCTCTCTCTCTCTCTCTCTCTCTCTCTCTCTCTCTCGCCTGAAGATTATTTGTCAGATCCATAAAGATGATTAGCCTGATTTTCAAGGGTGTTTTTCCTATTAATAATGAAAAAATATACCCTAAAAAAAAACTCACAAAACACACCAAAACACTAAACAATATATTCACGATATCCGACAACACAAAAAAATACCCACAAAAATCTCAACCAAACACACCCAAACACAACCAACACACGTTTAAATATCCAAAACACACTGAAAACACCCTCAACTCCCCATAATAGTCATAAAACTTTCTCAAACACACTCAAAATATCCAAAATACACTCAAAAAACCCCAAAATACCCACAAAACTCATTCAAAACACTCTTAAAACATCCAAACCACCCAAATCACCACAGAATACGCCACTAACACACCTAAACGCACCCAGAACAACCCACACACACTCAAATATGCCGAAAAGACACCACACACAGCCAGATTCATACAAAACATTTAAAAAACCTAAAATAAACTCAAAACACACTCATACCACCTCAATATACCCAAGAACACACCAAAGCACTCCACAATACACTAAAAAAAACTCCATAACACTCAAAACACGTAAAATACACCTAAAAACAATCTAAATCACACTTAAACACCAAATATTTACCCAAAAAACACTGATAACAACTAATATATGGCCAAATCAAACCTAAACACTTCTAAGACACTCTCAAAACACCCGATAACACACCAAAGCACTCCACAATACACTCAAAAAAACTCCATAACTCTCAAAACACGAAAAAACACACCTAAAAATATCCTAAACCACACTTAAACACGCAAAATTCACCCAAAACACACTGATAATAGCTGATATACACCCAAAACTCACCTAAACACCCCTAAGACTCTTAAAACACCCATAACACTCCTAAATGCACGCAAAACACACTTAAAACACCCAAAACACACTCAAAACACTCCACAACACGCCAGTATACCCACAAAACACCCAAACACACCCAAATACATGTAAAACATTCAAAACACTCAAAACATCACAATATACCAACAAAACTCGTTCAGATACATATAAAATACACACAAAACATTTAAAACACACCCAAAACACTCTACAACACCCCAAACTCACCAAACACACCCAAAACACTCTCAAAACATCCAAAACACCCATCAACACCATAAAATATCGACCCAAACGACCCCCACACACATTCATATATATTCATTCATATACATCCAACACTCACCCAAAATTTACCCAAACCCTTAAGACACCCAAAATAAACTCAAGACACACTCACAACACTTCAAATTACCATCAAACACACCAAAACACTCCATAACACTCAAAACACGTAAAATACACCTAAAAACAACCTAAACCACTCTTAAACACCAAAACTTCACCCAAAACACACTGATAACAACTAATATACACCCAAAACACTCCTAAGACACACTCAAAACACACCACAACACTCCTAAATACACCAAAAATGCACTAAAGGCACCAAAAAACATATTACAGAAAATGGCAACACAGCAAGGGAAACTAAGCTAAACATTGTCTTCTTGCCGTTTATATGTTTTGCCTCCTTCTCCTTCATTTCTCCTTATTTCTTCCCCCTTTTCCTCCATTTCTCTTATTTTCCTCCTTCTACTACTACTACCTACACGCTTGAGTTTAGAAACAGGTGGAAATACTTGGAAAAACACTGGAAATTACAGTAAATATTAACCAAGAGACACCGGAGCCGGGCAAGTCCCTGGCCGGTGATGACGTCACAGGTTCCAGCCGCTGGCTTACGTACGTAACGCATTTCATTTTGAAATTGACCCCTAGAAAAAATGAAGCTAGGCTGGAATGCATTCTATTTTCTGATTTGATAATTACTTAAATTAATATTCAAAACATCAAAACATCTCCAGCCTGAGTAGTTGTAAAGAAATATCAACAGAAATATGGAAAAAGTGTTGGAACCTTTGACACCATTAAAACCATTCAAAAGTCCGCCCATTTCACTTTACACCAGTAAAAAAACACTTCAAAAAATCTAAACTATATTTTCAAGCAATGCAAAGTTAGTTACAAGCTCAAATAGAGAAATAAGGAATCTAAAAAATGACATAATCACCACTTTTAACAGGACTAAAAAACATTTCAAAATGCACATACTTAACTCAACAGGAACGCAAAACATTTTAAAAATCGTAAACGATTTTTTAAAGTAATAAAAGCTTCACTACATCCTCATATAAAAAAGCCAAGAACCGAGGTGGGTAAAAATAACCGTCAAAATGGCCCTATATTTACGTTAAAAAAATACAGAAATTTCAGCTCATTTACTTAACTGAAGCAAGAAAAACACTTCAACAGCAACGAAATATTTTTGGAAACCATAAAAACTTACTATAGAAGCCAAATAAAGTAATTAAGGAAAATGTAAATAATATTGGAACCTACATGCTGGAACAGGCACTCGGCGGCGACCTCAGTAGAGGACCCGGCGGCCATATTACCTTATTTATTACTTCATGACAAAAAAAAACAGGCAATGGCGGATATATCTAACCAGCGGATATGAAAGCTAGACATGTGGCTGTATGGCTGTATCTTGTGACATGTTAGGCTTACAATAAGTGACAGACGAAGCAAATAATCGCTGAAAACACTGACGCCCAGCCTTTACCTCAACTGACAGCTTGTTTACTTATTAAGGAACCTTCAATGTTCGCCGAGATTTCCAACTGTTTCCAGACTCATATGTAAACAAAACCTAGAAATAAATAAATAACCCTAAAAAATACCTAAAAAGCGAAGAAAAACATTAATAGACAACTACAAGACACTACAGGGATGAGGAGGGGAGAAGCTGTGAGGGCAGCAAGACTGAATGATGGATGGCTGCCACCGCTGGGCTTACCTTATGTACTCATGGCTCTCTGGTGCTGCGTGGCGGTGTTTGGTACAAGGAGAAGCTGCTGGGAATACAGAAACACTTATTAGCAGATTTTGTGGGGCAAGACTCACCAACGCCGGCCAAAACACTGCAGCCGCCTGACCTCACCCACCTACCCAGCGATTACTGTCACTACTCCTCCACCCCAACACACACACACACACACACACACACACACACACACACACACACAAAAGATGACATGCTATCAAGTAATAATTCATAATAATATATATAAATTCATATAAATAATATAAATATCCTCACTTTCTCACTCCCTTTCCCTACTAAACACACCAAACGTGATTATGAACGCAAATTTCACTCACTGCTGTGCTGCATCACCGCAGAAAACGCACGAACAAGCGAAGGATAGACTCAAATAAAATGCACCTACACACACACACACACACACACACACACACACACACACACACACACACACTCTCTCTCTCTCTCTCTCTCTCTCTCTCTTCCTTACAATAGTTTTACAATGTCATAAACATGATTAGCAGGGTTTTAAAAAACGTTTCTTCTATTGATAATATAGAAATAATGTTAATCTGTCACTAGAACCATAAAACACCATTAAAAACTGTGTCACTTCGACTAGCGCCTTTTAGAATGCGTGCTTCTCCTGATGGTAATGTATAAAAGTTGTTCATCTGTCACTGGAACCGTAAAATCATCCTTAAAATCCCATATAAGTACTGAGAGAGAGAGAGAGAGAGAGAGAGAGAGAGAGAGAGAGAGAGAGAGAGAGAGAGAGAGAGAGAGAGAGAGAGAGAGAGAGAGAGAGCAATAACACACACACAGAAACCAATGCATTTATAAATTTTACGCACTACAGAGCCTTGTATTTTGCCACAAAACTCAAACACATCCAAAAACACAATTAAACTACCTGAAACACTCAAAATATCTGACAACACACAAAAATACTCACAAAACTCACTCAAACATACACAACTCACCTTTAAACATTCAAAACACTCAAAACACTCTCATCACCCCAAAACACCAACAAAACTTACCCAATCACGTTGAAAACATCCAAAATACGTCCAAAACACCCTAAAACACCCAAAAAACTCAACAAACATGCAAAAATACATTTAAAACATCCAAAACACCCAATAACACAGAGTACATCTTGCTCACACCCAAAGGCACCCAAAACACTCCCACACACATTCAAATACACTCAAAGGACCCTGCACACACCCAAATGCACCCAAAACACCCCCACACACACTCAAATACACTCAAAAGATCCCAAACACACTCAAATACACTCAAAAAACCCTGCACACACATAGAACATCCCCACACACACACACACTCAAATACTTTCAAAACCTTTTTGTATCATAATGGAAAGTGTTGAAATAATTAATGAGATTTTTTGTGTCTATGTGTCTGTATGTGTGTGTCTCTGTGTGTGTGTGTCTCCCTCTCTCTCTCTCTCTCTCTCTCTCTCTCTCTGGGTGGGATTAAAAGCAATAATAATCTTGTTCTTTATTGTCACCCTTGGCATGAACAAGTAACAGAAAGCAGGAATATAGATGAAAATAACAAGTTTCCATTATAAAAAAAATTTAAAAAAAACGTAGGGAAAATAAGATTAAATAAACAAATAAATAAATTATCCTTGCAAGTACTTATGAGACATTTAGAAGTAATGAAAAAATAAATAAACTCGATATTAAGTCAAAGAAGTGAAAAAAATGAAAAATTTATATAAAATTAAACATTCCCAATATGAAAACGAGAGAAAAATAAAGAATATAACGAAATCATCTTAAAAATAATAAATAAATTAACTGAATATAAAATCAAAAGAAATTGATAAGAAATGTTAATAATATTAAGCTTTTCTGCCTTTCTAATGCAAGAAATAAGCTTTTCCTCATCCTCGTATTAAAGTCAAGCTTCCTCTCTTCTGGTAGCTTGAAATACCTAAAACAGCTTAATATACGCTAGGTGGGCTTTAAAACTCTCCATTTAAGCCATTTTTTCGGCCTTATTACTGTATTTAAGCTTTCTCCCTCCTTCCACAAACCTAAAATATTCAAAACAACATTAAAACAATCTAAAAACACATAAAATAACTTAAAACTGCCTTAAAACACTAAAAAATGGATTCTCACCTCGTATCTCGAAGCATCGGTCCAGATATTCAGTGAAGGATGATCTGATCAGAGAAGCGCTCAGTATTAGAGCAATTTTCTGCATTTCCTTCACCTCCAGGCATCCCTCCTTCACTGCTCCTCCTTCAGACATCACCAAGGCTCCTTCACTCCCCTCCGTGTGATATCTCCATCTTGTAAAATTGGCAGAAATGTTAGGATTTCTAGGATGTCAAGTCTCTCTCTCCTTCCTAAGCATTGAAAAAGTACGGGAAATTTTAATGTTTATGAATGCATTGGTGTGTGTGTGTGTGTTAATACTAGTTACCTCTCTCTCTCTCTCTCTCTCTCTCTCTCTCTCTCTCATTATTTACACTTTATAAAACACTTTATAAATAATTAAACGTCCTGCACCTTTTGAGTCCCTAGGAAAGAGAGAGAGCAAAACTCACCCAAACAAATCCAAAACACACTGAAAACATCTAAAACACAGTCAAAAAACTCTCAACACACCAAAATCTCCACAAAACTCACCCAAACACACTCAAAACATCCAAAACACACCCAAAAATACCAAAATACCCACAAAACTCACTTAAAATATCCAAAATGTATATCACCACAGAATACACCCCAGACACACCCAAACGCACCCACAACACCCCACACACACTCAAATACACCCAAAAGACCCCATACACACCAAGACTCACCCAAAACACTTAAAACACCCAAGATAAACTCAAGACACACTCACAACAATTCAATATACCCACAAAGAAACCAAAACACTTCACAATACATTCAAAATACTCCACAACACTCAAAACACATAAAATACACCTAAAAACAATCTAAATCACACTTAAACACACTGATAACAGCTAATATACAGCCAAATCTCTCCTAAACACCTCTAAGACACTCAAAACACTCCATAACACTCCTAAATACACCCGAAACATACTTCAAAGAAAAAACACACCAATTATTAAAAACAATTACAGCGCAAAAAGGCAAACTAAGCTAAAGTTTGTTTTCTTCCTTGTTTACATATTAACAACCCCTCAATATTCCCCTAAATTTCTAACTGTTTCCAGACTCAGATGTAAACAAAACCTAAAAATTACATAAATAACCCCAAAAAATAAGTAAATAACGAAAAAAAAATTTAATAAACAACTACAAGACATTACAGGGAGGAGAAGAGGCGATGCAGTGAAGGCAGTAAGACTGAATAAGGGAATGGTGGCACCGCTGGGCTCTCCTTACGTACTCATGGCTCTCTGGTGCTGCGTGGTGGTGCTTGGTACAGGAAGAATCTGTTGGGAATATGGAAACACTTATTACCATTGTGCGTCGGGCAAGACTGACCAGCACTGGCCAAAACAGTGCAGCCACCAGCTCTCACCCTCCCTCGCCAGGCCTACCTGTCACTACTACTCCAACCCCCCCCCACCCACACATACAGATATACAAATAAACACAAACACACACAACCACACACACACATTCTCTCTCTCTCTCTCTCTCTCTCTCTCTCTCTCTCGCCTGAAGATTGTTTGTCAGATCCATAAAGATGATTAGCCTGATTTTCAAGGGTGTTTTTCCTATTAATAATGAAAAAATATACCCTAAAAAAAAACTCACAAAACACACCAAAACACTAAACAATATATTCACGATATCCGACAACACAAAAAAATACCCACAAAAATCTCAACCAAACACACCCAAACACAACCAACACACGTTTAAATATCCAAAACACACTGAAAACACCCTCAACTCCCCATAATACTCATAAAACTTTCTCAAACACACTCAAAATATCCAAAATACACTCAAAACACCCCAAAATACCCACAAAACTCATTCAAAACACTCTTAAAACATCCAAACCACCCAAATCACCACAGAATACGCCACTAACACACCTAAACGCACCCAGAACAACCCACACACACTCAAATATGCCGAAAAGACACCACACACAGCCAGATTCATACAAAACATTTAAAAAACCTAAAATAAACTCAAAACACACTCATACCACCTCAATATACCCAAGAACACACCAAAGCACTCCACAATACACTAAAAAAAACTCCATAACACTCAAAACACGTAAAATACACCTAAAAACAATCTAAATCACACTTAAACACCAAATATTTACCCAAAAAACACTGATAACAACTAATATATGGCCAAATCACTCCTAAACACTTCTAAGACACTCTCAAAACACCCGATAACACTCCTAAATACACCCGAAACACACTTCAAAGAAAAAAACACACCAATTATTACTGAGAATTACAGCGCAGCAAGTGAAACTAAGCTAAAGTTTCTCTTCTTGCTTGTTTACATATTAATGACCCTTCAATATTCCCCTAAATTTTCAAATGTTTCCAGACTTAGATGTAAATAAAACCTAAAAATTACATAAATAACCCCAAAAAATACCCAAATAACGAAAAAAAAATTAATAAACAACTACAAGACATTATAGGGAGGAGGAGAGGCGATGCTGTGAAGGTAGTAAGGCTGAATAAGGGGATGGTGGCACCGCTGGGCTCTCCTTACGTACTCATGGCTCTCTGGTGCTGCGTGGCGGTGCTTGGTACAGAAAGAAGCTGCTGGGAATATGGAAACACTTATTACCACTGTGAGTGGGGCAAGACTGACCAGCGCCGGCCAAAACAGTGCAGCCACCGGCTCTCACCCTCCCTCGCCAGGCCTACCTGTTACTACTCCTCCAACCCCCCCACCACCCACACTTACAGATATACAAACAAACACATAGACACACACAACCACACATTCTCTCTCTCTCTCTCTCTCTCTCTCTCTCTCTCTCTCTCTCTCTCTCTCTCTCTCTCTCTCTCTCTCTCCTGAAGATTGTTTGTGAGATCCATAAAGATGATTAGCTGGATTTTCAAGAGTGTTTTTCCTATTAATAATGAAAAAATATACCCTAAAAAAAAACTCCCAAAACACACCAAAACACTAACCAATATACTCAAGATATCCGACAACACAAAAAAATACCCACAAAAATCTTCCCCAAACACACTCAACACACACTTAAACATCCAAAACACACTGAAAACACACTCAACACCCCATAATACTAATAAAACTCTCTCAAACACACTCAAAATATCCAAAATACACTCAAAACACCCCAAAATACCCACAAAACTCATTCAAAACACTCTTAAAACATCCAAACCACCCAAATCACCACAGAATATGCCACTAACACACCTAAAAGCACCCAGAACACACCACACATACTCAAATATGCCGAAAATACACCACACAGCCAGACTCATACAAAACATTTAAAACACCTAAAATAAACTCAAAACACACTCATACCACCTCAATATATCCCAGAACACACCAAAGCACTCCACAATACACTCAAAAAAACTCCATAACTCTCAAAACACGAAAAAACACACCTAAAAATATCCTAAACCACACTTAAACACGCAAAATTCACCCAAAACACACTGATAATAGCTGATATACACCCAAAACTCACCTAAACACCCCTAAGACTCTTAAAACACCCATAACACTCCTAAATGCACGCAAAACACACTTAAAACACCCAAAACACACTCAAAACACTCCACAACACGCCAATATACCCACAAAACACCCAAACACACCCAAATACATGTAAAACATTCAAAACACTCAAAACATCACAATATACCAACAAAACTCGTTCAGATACATATAAAATACACACAAAACATTTAAAACACACCCAAAACACTCTACAACACCCCAAACTCACCAAACACACCCAAAACACTCTCAAAACATCCAAAACACCCATCAACACCATAAAATATCGACCCAAACGACCCCCACACACATTCATATATATTCATTCATATACATCCAACACTCACCCAAAATTTACCCAAACCCTTAAAACACCCAAAATAAACTCAAGACACACTCACAACACTTCAAATTACCATCAAACACACCAAAACACTCCATAACACTCAAAACACGTAAAATACACCTAAAAACAACCTAAACCACTCTTAAACACCAAAACTTCACCCAAAACACACTGATAACAACTAATATACACCCAAAACACTCCTAAGACACACTCAAAACACACCACAACACTCCTAAATACACCAAAAATGCACTAAAGGCACCAAAAAACATATTACAGAAAATGGCAACACAGCAAGGGAAACTAAGCTAAACATTGTCTTCTTGCCGTTTATATGTTTTGCCTCCTCCTCCTTCATTTCTCCTTATTTCTTCCCCCTTTTCCTCCATTTCTCTTATTTTCCTCCTTCTACTACTACTACCTACACGCTTGAGTTTAGAAACAGGTGGAAATACTTGGAAAAACACTGGAAATTACAGTAAATATTAACCAAGAGACACCGGAGCCGGGCAAGTCCCTGGCCGGTGATGACGTCACAGGTTCCAGCCGCTGGCTTACGTACGTAACGCATTTCATTTTGAAATTGACCCCTAGAAAAAATGAAGCTAGGCTGGAATGCATTCTATTTTCTGATTTGATAATTACTTAAATTAATATTCAAAACATCAAAACATCTCCAGCCTGAGTAGTTGTAAAGAAATATCAACAGAAATATGGAAAAAGTGTTGGAACCTTTGACACCATTAAAACCATTCAAAAGTCCGCCCATTTCACTTTACACCAGTAAAAAAACACTTCAAAAAATCTAAACTATATTTTCAAGCAATGCAAAGTTAGTTACAAGCTCAAATAGAGAAATAAGGAATCTAAAAAATGACATAATCACCACTTTTAACAGGACTAAAAAACATTTCAAAATGCACATACTTAACTCAACAGGAACGCAAAACATTTTAAAAATCGTAAACGATTTTTTAAAGTAATAAAAGCTTCACTACATCCTCATATAAAAAAGCCAAGAACCGAGGTGGGTAAAAATAACCGTCAAAATGGCCCTATATTTACGTTAAAAAAATACAGAAATTTCAGCTCATTTACTTAACTGAAGCAAGAAAAACACTTCAAGAGCAACGAAATATTTTTGGAAACCATAAAAACTTACTATAGAAGCCAAATAAAGTAATTAAGGAAAATGTAAATAATATTGGAACCTACATGCTGGAACAGGCACTCGGCGGCGACCTCAGTAGAGGACCCGGCGGCCATATTACCTTATTTATTACTTCATGACAAAAAAAAACAGGCAATGGCGGATATATCTAACCAGCGGATATGAAAGCTAGACATGTGGCTGTATGGCTGTATCTTGTGACATGTTAGGCTTACAATAAGTGACAGACGAAGCAAATAATCGCTGAAAACACTGACGCCCAGCCTTTACCTCAACTGACAGCTTGTTTACTTATTAAGGAACCTTCAATGTTCGCCGAGATTTCCAACTGTTTCCAGACTCATATGTAAACAAAACCTAGAAATAAATAAATAACCCTAAAAAATACCTAAAAAGCGAAGAAAAACATTAATAGACAACTACAAGACACTACAGGGATGAGGAGGGGAGAAGCTGTGAGGGCAGCAAGACTGAATGATGGATGGCTGGCACCGCTGGGCTTACCTTATGTACTCATGGCTCTCTGGTGCTGCGTGGCGGTGTTTGGTACAAGGAGAAGCTGCTGGGAATACAGAAACACTTATTAGCAGATTTTGTGGGGCAAGACTCACCAACGCCGGCCAAAACACTGCAGCCGCCTGACCTCACCCACCTACCCAGCGATTACTGTCACTACTCCTCCACCCCAACACACACACACACACACACACACACACACAAAAGATGACATGCTATCAAGTAATAATTCATAATAATATATATAAATTCATATAAATAATATAAATATCCTCACTTTCTCACTCCCTTTCCCTACTAAACACACCAAACGTGATTATGAACGCAAATTTCACTCACTGCTGTGCTGCATCACCGCAGAAAACGCACGAACAAGCGAAGGATAGACTCAAATAAAATGCACCTACACACACACACACACACACACACACACACACACACACACACTCTCTCTCTCTCTCTCTCTTCCTTACAATAGTTTTACAATGTCATAAACATGATTAGCAGGGTTTTAAAAAACGTTTCTTCTATTGATAATATAGAAATAATGTTAATCTGTCACTAGAACCATAAAACACCATTAAAAACTGTGTCACTTCGACTAGCGCCTTTTAGAATGCGTGCTTCTCCTGATGGTAATGTATAAAAGTTGTTCATCTGTCACTGGAACCGTAAAATCATCCTTAAAATCCCATATAAGTACTGAGAGAGAGAGAGAGAGAGAGAGAGAGAGAGAGAGAGAGAGAGAGAGAGAGAGAGAGAGCAATAACACACACACAGAAACCAATGCATTTATAAATTTTACGCACTACAGAGCCTTGTATTTTGCCACAAAACTCAAACACATCCAAAAACACAATTAAACTACCTGAAACACTCAAAATATCTGACAACACACAAAAATACTCACAAAACTCACTCAAACATACACAACTCACCTTTAAACATTCAAAACACTCAAAACACTCTCATCACCCCAAAACACCAACAAAACTTACCCAATCACGTTGAAAACATCCAAAATACGTCCAAAACACCCTAAAACACCCAAAAAACTCAACAAACATGCAAAAATACATTTAAAACATCCAAAACACCCAATAACACAGAGTACATCTTGCTCACACCCAAAGGCACCCAAAACACTCCCACACACATTCAAATACACTCAAAGGACCCTGCACACACCCAAATGCACCCAAAACACCCCCACACACACTCAAATACACTCAAAAGATCCCAAACACACTCAAATACACTCAAAAAACCCTGCACACACATAGAACATCCCCACACACACACACACTCAAATACTTTCAAAACTTTTTTGTATCATAATGGAAAGTGTTGAAATAATTAATGAGATTTTGTGTGTCTATGTGTCTGTATGTGTGTGTCTCTGTGTGTGTGTGTCTCCCTCTCTCTCTCTCTCTCTCTCTCTCTCTCTCTCTCTCTCTCTGGGTGGGATTAAAAGCAATAATAATCTTGTTCTTTATTGTCACCCTTGGCATGAACAAGTAACAGAAAGCAGGAATATAGATGAAAATAACAAGTTTCCATTATAAAAAAATTTAAAAAAAAACGTAGGGAAAATAAGATTAAATAAACAAATAAATAAATTATCCTTGCAAGTACTTATGAGACATTTAGAAGTAATGAAAAAATAAATAAACTCGATATTAAGTCAAAGAAGTGAAAAAAATGAAAAATTTATATAAAATTAAACATTCCCAATATGAAAACGAGAGAAAAATAAAGAATATAACGAAATCATCTTAAAAATAATAAATAAATTAACTGAATATAAAATCAAAAGAAATTGATAAGAAATGTTAATAATATTAAGCTTTTCTGCCTTTCTAATGCAAGAAATAAGCTTTTCCTCATCCTCGTATTAAAGTCAAGCTTCCTCTCTTCTGGTAGCTTGAAATACCTAAAACAGCTTAATATACGCTAGGTGGGCTTTAAAACTCTCCATTTAAGCCATTTTTTCGGCCTTATTACTGTATTTAAGCTTTCTCCCTCCTTCCACAAACCTAAAATATTCAAAACAACATTAAAACAATCTAAAAACACATAAAATAACTTAAAACTGCCTTAAAACACTAAAAAATGGATTCTCACCTCGTATCTCGAAGCATCGGTCCAGATATTCAGTGAAGGATGATCTGATCAGAGAAGCGCTCAGTATTAGAGCAATTTTCTGCATTTCCTTCACCTCCAGGCATCCCTCCTTCACTGCTCCTCCTTCAGACATCACCAAGGCTCCTTCACTCCCCTCCGTGTGATATCTCCATCTTGTAAAATTGGCAGAAATGTTAGGATTTCTAGGATGTCAAGTCTCTCTCTCCTTCCTAAGCATTGAAAAAGTACGGGAAATTTTAATGTTTATGAATGCATTGGTGTGTGTGTGTGTGTTAATACTAGTTACCTCTCTCTCTCTCTCTCTCTCTCTCTCTCTCTCTCTCTCTCTCATTATTTACACTTTATAAAACACTTTATAAATAATTAAACGTCCTGCACCTTTTGAGTCCCTAGGAAAGAGAGAGAGCAAAACTCACCCAAACAAATCCAAAACACACTGAAAACATCTAAAACACAGTCAAAAAACACTCAACACACCAAAATCTCCACAAAACTCACCCAAACACACTCAAAACATCCAAAACACACCCAAAAATACCAAAATACCCACAAAACTCACTTAAAATATCCAAAATGTATATCACCACAGAATACACCCCAGACACACCCAAACGCACCCACAACACCCCACACACACTCAAATACACCCAAAAGACCCCATACACACCAAGACTCACCCAAAACACTTAAAACACCCAAGATAAACTCAAGACACACTCACAACAATTCAATATACCCACAAAGAAACCAAAACACTTCACAATACATTCAAAATACTCCACAACACTCAAAACACATAAAATACACCTAAAAACAATCTAAATCACACTTAAACACACTGATAACAGCTAATATGCAGCCAAATCTCTCCTAAACACCTCTAAGACACTCAAAACACCCCATAACACTCCTAAATACACCCGAAACATACTTCAAAGAAAAAACACACCAATTATTAAAAACAATTACAGCGCAAAAAGGCAAACTAAGCTAAAGTTTGTTTTCTTCCTTGTTTACATATTAACAACCCTTCAATATTCCCCTAAATTTCTAACTGTTTCCAGACTCAGATGTAAACAAAACCTAAAAATTACATAAATAACCCCAAAAAATAAGTAAATAACGAAAAAAAAATTTAATAAACAACTACAAGACATTACAGGGAGGAGAAGAGGCGATGCAGTGAAGGCAGTAAGACTGAATAAGGGAATGGTGGCACCGCTGGGCTCTCCTTACGTACTCATGGCTCTCTGGTGCTGCGTGGTGGTGCTTGGTACAGGAAGAATCTGTTGGGAATATGGAAACACTTATTACCATTGTGCGTCGGGCAAGACTGACCAGCACTGGCCAAAACAGTGCAGCCACCAGCTCTCACCCTCCCTCGCCAGGCCTACCTGTCACTACTACTCCAACCCCCCCCCACCCACACATACAGATATACAAATAAACACAAACACACACAACCACACACACACATTCTCTCTCTCTCTCTCTCTCTCTCTCTCTCTCTCTCTCTCTCTCTCTCTCTCTCTCTCTCTCTCTCTCGCCTGAAGATTGTTTGTCAGATCCATAAAGATGATTAGCCTGATTTTCAAGGGTGTTTTTCCTATTAATAATGAAAAAATATACCCTAAAAAAAAACTCACAAAACACACCAAAACACTAAACAATATATTCACGATATCCGACAACACAAAAAAATACCCACAAAAATCTCAACCAAACACACCCAAACACAACCAACACACGTTTAAATATCCAAAACACACTGAAAACACCCTCAACTCCCCATAATACTCATAAAACTTTCTCAAACACACTCAAAATATCCAAAATACACTCAAAACACCCCAAAATACCCACAAAACTCATTCAAAACACTCTTAAAACATCCAAACCACCCAAATCACCACAGAATACGCCACTAACACACCTAAACGCACCCAGAACAACCCACACACACTCAAATATGCCGAAAAGACACCACACACAGCCAGATTCATACAAAACATTTAAAAAACCTAAAATAAACTCAAAACACACTCATACCACCTCAATATACCCAAGAACACACCAAAGCACTCCACAATACACTAAAAAAAACTCCATAACACTCAAAACACGTAAAATACACCTAAAAACAATCTAAATCACACTTAAACACCAAATATTTACCCAAAAAACACTGATAACAACTAATATATGGCCAAATCACTCCTAAACACTTCTAAGACACTCTCAAAACACCCGATAACACTCCTAAATACACCCGAAACACACTTCAAAGAAAAAAACACACCAATTATTACTGAGAATTACAGCGCAGCAAGTGAAACTAAGCTAAAGTTTCTCTTCTTGCTTGTTTACATATTAATGACCCTTCAATATTCCCCTAAATTTTCAAATGTTTCCAGACTTAGATGTAAATAAAACCTAAAAATTACATAAATAACCCCAAAAAATACCCAAATAACGAAAAAAAAATTAATAAACAACTACAAGACATTATAGGGAGGAGGAGAGGCGATGCTGTGAAGGTAGTAAGGCTGAATAAGGGGATGGTGGCACCGCTGGGCTCTCCTTACGTACTCATGGCTCTCTGGTGCTGCGTGGCGGTGCTTGGTACAGAAAGAAGCTGCTGGGAATATGGAAACACTTATTACCACTGTGAGTGGGGCAAGACTGACCAGCGCCGGCCAAAACAGTGCAGCCACCGGCTCTCACCCTCCCTCGCCAGGCCTACCTGTTACTACTCCTCCAACCCCCCCACCACCCACACTTACAGATATACAAACAAACACATAGACACACACAACCACACATTCTCTCTCTCTCTCTCTCTCTCTCTCTCTCTCCTGAAGATTGTTTGTGAGATCCATAAAGATGATTAGCTGGATTTTCAAGAGTGTTTTTCCTATTAATAATGAAAAAATATACCCTAAAAAAAAACTCCCAAAACACACCAAAACACTAACCAATATACTCAAGATATCCGACAACACAAAAAAATACCCACAAAAATCTTCCCCAAACACACTCAACACACACTTAAACATCCAAAACACACTGAAAACACACTCAACACCCCATAATACTAATAAAACTCTCTCAAACACACTCAAAATATCCAAAATACACTCAAAACACCCCAAAATACCCACAAAACTCATTCAAAACACTCTTAAAACATCCAAACCACCCAAATCACCACAGAATATGCCACTAACACACCTAAAAGCACCCAGAACACACCACACATACTCAAATATGCCGAAAATACACCACACAGCCAGACTCATACAAAACATTTAAAACACCTAAAATAAACTCAAAACACACTCATACCACCTCAATATATCCCAGAACACACCAAAGCACTCCACAATACACTCAAAAAAACTCCATAACTCTCAAAACACGAAAAAACACACCTAAAAATATCCTAAACCACACTTAAACACGCAAAATTCACCCAAAACACACTGATAATAGCTGATATACACCCAAAACTCACCTAAACACCCCTAAGACTCTTAAAACACCCATAACACTCCTAAATGCACGCAAAACACACTTAAAACACCCAAAACACACTCAAAACACTCCACAACACGCCAATATACCCACAAAACACCCAAACACACCCAAATACATGTAAAACATTCAAAACACTCAAAACATCACAATATACCAACAAAACTCGTTCAGATACATATAAAATACACACAAAACATTTAAAACACACCCAAAACACTCTACAACACCCCAAACTCACCAAACACACCCAAAACACTCTCAAAACATCCAAAACACCCATCAACACCATAAAATATCGACCCAAACGACCCCCACACACATTCATATATATTCATTCATATACATCCAACACTCACCCAAAATTTACCCAAACCCTTAAAACACCCAAAATAAACTCAAGACACACTCACAACACTTCAAATTACCATCAAACACACCAAAACACTCCATAACACTCAAAACACGTAAAATACACCTAAAAACAACCTAAACCACTCTTAAACACCAAAACTTCACCCAAAACACACTGATAACAACTAATATACACCCAAAACACTCCTAAGACACACTCAAAACACACCACAACACTCCTAAATACACCAAAAATGCACTAAAGGCACCAAAAAACATATTACAGAAAATGGCAACACAGCAAGGGAAACTAAGCTAAACATTGTCTTCTTGCCGTTTATATGTTTTGCCTCCTCCTCCTTCATTTCTCCTTATTTCTTCCCCCTTTTCCTCCATTTCTCTTATTTTCCTCCTTCTACTACTACTACCTACACGCTTGAGTTTAGAAACAGGTGGAAATACTTGGAAAAACACTGGAAATTACAGTAAATATTAACCAAGAGACACCGGAGCCGGGCAAGTCCCTGGCCGGTGATGACGTCACAGGTTCCAGCCGCTGGCTTACGTACGTAACGCATTTCATTTTGAAATTGACCCCTAGAAAAAATGAAGCTAGGCTGGAATGCATTCTATTTTCTGATTTGATAATTACTTAAATTAATATTCAAAACATCAAAACATCTCCAGCCTGAGTAGTTGTAAAGAAATATCAACAGAAATATGGAAAAAGTGTTGGAACCTTTGACACCATTAAAACCATTCAAAAGTCCGCCCATTTCACTTTACACCAGTAAAAAAACACTTCAAAAAATCTAAACTATATTTTCAAGCAATGCAAAGTTAGTTACAAGCTCAAATAGAGAAATAAGGAATCTAAAAAATGACATAATCACCACTTTTAACAGGACTAAAAAACATTTCAAAATGCACATACTTAACTCAACAGGAACGCAAAACATTTTAAAAATCGTAAACGATTTTTTAAAGTAATAAAAGCTTCACTACATCCTCATATAAAAAAGCCAAGAACCGAGGTGGGTAAAAATAACCGTCAAAATGGCCCTATATTTACGTTAAAAAAATACAGAAATTTCAGCTCATTTACTTAACTGAAGCAAGAAAAACACTTCAACAGCAACGAAATATTTTTGGAAACCATAAAAACTTACTATAGAAGCCAAATAAAGTAATTAAGGAAAATGTAAATAATATTGGAACCTACATGCTGGAACAGGCACTCGGCGGCGACCTCAGTAGAGGACCCGGCGGCCATATTACCTTATTTATTACTTCATGACAAAAAAAAACAGGCAATGGCGGATATATCTAACCAGCGGATATGAAAGCTAGACATGTGGCTGTATGGCTGTATCTTGTGACATGTTAGGCTTACAATAAGTGACAGACGAAGCAAATAATCGCTGAAAACACTGACGCCCAGCCTTTACCTCAACTGACAGCTTGTTTACTTATTAAGGAACCTTCAATGTTCGCCGAGATTTCCAACTGTTTCCAGACTCATATGTAAACAAAACCTAGAAATAAATAAATAACCCTAAAAAATACCTAAAAAGCGAAGAAAAACATTAATAGACAACTACAAGACACTACAGGGATGAGGAGGGGAGAAGCTGTGAGGGCAGCAAGACTGAATGATGGATGGCTGGCACCGCTGGGCTTACCTTATGTACTCATGGCTCTCTGGTGCTGCGTGGCGGTGTTTGGTACAAGGAGAAGCTGCTGGGAATACAGAAACACTTATTAGCAGATTTTGTGGGGCAAGACTCACCAACGCCGGCCAAAACACTGCAGCCGCCTGACCTCACCCACCTACCCAGCGATTACTGTCACTACTCCTCCACCCCAACACACACACACACACACACACACACACACACACACAAAAGATGACATGCTATCAAGTAATAATTCATAATAATATATATAAATTCATATAAATAATATAAATATCCTCACTTTCTCACTCCCTTTCCCTACTAAACACACCAAACGTGATTATGAACGCAAATTTCACTCACTGCTGTGCTGCATCACCGCAGAAAACGCACGAACAAGCGAAGGATAGACTCAAATAAAATGCACCTACACACACACACACACACACACACACACACACACACACACACACACACTCTCTCTCTCTCTCTCTCTCTCTTCCTTACAATAGTTTTACAATGTCATAAACATGATTAGCAGGGTTTTAAAAAACGTTTCTTCTATTGATAATATAGAAATAATGTTAATCTGTCACTAGAACCATAAAACACCATTAAAAACTGTGTCACTTCGACTAGCGCCTTTTAGAATGCGTGCTTCTCCTGATGGTAATGTATAAAAGTTGTTCATCTGTCACTGGAACCGTAAAATCATCCTTAAAATCCCATATAAGTACTGAGAGAGAGAGAGAGAGAGAGAGAGAGAGAGAGAGAGAGAGAGAGAGAGAGAGAGAGAGAGAGAGAGAGAGAGAGAGCAATAACACACACACAGAAACCAATGCATTTATAAATTTTACGCACTACAGAGCCTTGTATTTTGCCACAAAACTCAAACACATCCAAAAACACAATTAAACTACCTGAAACACTCAAAATATCTGACAACACACAAAAATACTCACAAAACTCACTCAAACATACACAACTCACCTTTAAACATTCAAAACACTCAAAACACTCTCATCACCCCAAAACACCAACAAAACTTACCCAATCACGTTGAAAACATCCAAAATACGTCCAAAACACCCTAAAACACCCAAAAAACTCAACAAACATGCAAAAATACATTTAAAACATCCAAAACACCCAATAACACAGAGTACATCTTGCTCACACCCAAAGGCACCCAAAACACTCCCACACACATTCAAATACACTCAAAGGACCCTGCACACACCCAAATGCACCCAAAACACCCCCACACACACTCAAATACACTCAAAAGATCCCAAACACACTCAAATACACTCAAAAAACCCTGCACACACATAGAACATCCCCACACACACACACACTCAAATACTTTCAAAACCTTTTTGTATCATAATGGAAAGTGTTGAAATAATTAATGAGATTTTTTGTGTCTATGTGTCTGTATGTGTGTGTCTCTGTGTGTGTGTGTCTCCCTCTCTCTCTCTCTCTCTCTCTCTCTCTCTCTGGGTGGGATTAAAAGCAATAATAATCTTGTTCTTTATTGTCACCCTTGGCATGAACAAGTAACAGAAAGCAGGAATATAGATGAAAATAACAAGTTTCCATTATAAAAAAATTTAAAAAAAAACGTAGGGAAAATAAGATTAAATAAACAAATAAATAAATTATCCTTGCAAGTACTTATGAGACATTTAGAAGTAATGAAAAAATAAATAAACTCGATATTAAGTCAAAGAAGTGAAAAAAATGAAAAATTTATATAAAATTAAACATTCCCAATATGAAAACGAGAGAAAAATAAAGAATATAACGAAATCATCTTAAAAATAATAAATAAATTAACTGAATATAAAATCAAAAGAAATTGATAAGAAATGTTAATAATATTAAGCTTTTCTGCCTTTCTAATGCAAGAAATAAGCTTTTCCTCATCCTCGTATTAAAGTCAAGCTTCCTCTCTTCTGGTAGCTTGAAATACCTAAAACAGCTTAATATACGCTAGGTGGGCTTTAAAACTCTCCATTTAAGCCATTTTTTCGGCCTTATTACTGTATTTAAGCTTTCTCCCTCCTTCCACAAACCTAAAATATTCAAAACAACATTAAAACAATCTAAAAACACATAAAATAACTTAAAACTGCCTTAAAACACTAAAAAATGGATTCTCACCTCGTATCTCGAAGCATCGGTCCAGATATTCAGTGAAGGATGATCTGATCAGAGAAGCGCTCAGTATTAGAGCAATTTTCTGCATTTCCTTCACCTCCAGGCATCCCTCCTTCACTGCTCCTCCTTCAGACATCACCAAGGCTCCTTCACTCCCCTCCGTGTGATATCTCCATCTTGTAAAATTGGCAGAAATGTTAGGATTTCTAGGATGTCAAGTCTCTCTCTCCTTCCTAAGCATTGAAAAAGTACGGGAAATTTTAATGTTTATGAATGCATTGGTGTGTGTGTGTGTGTTAATACTAGTTACCTCTCTCTCTCTCTCTCTCTCTCTCTCTCTCTCTCTCATTATTTACACTTTATAAAACACTTTATAAATAATTAAACGTCCTGCACCTTTTGAGTCCCTAGGAAAGAGAGAGAGCAAAACTCACCCAAACAAATCCAAAACACACTGAAAACATCTAAAACACAGTCAAAAAACTCTCAACACACCAAAATCTCCACAAAACTCACCCAAACACACTCAAAACATCCAAAACACACCCAAAAATACCAAAATACCCACAAAACTCACTTAAAATATCCAAAATGTATATCACCACAGAATACACCCCAGACACACCCAAACGCACCCACAACACCCCACACACACTCAAATACACCCAAAAGACCCCATACACACCAAGACTCACCCAAAACACTTAAAACACCCAAGATAAACTCAAGACACACTCACAACAATTCAATATACCCACAAAGAAACCAAAACACTTCACAATACATTCAAAATACTCCACAACACTCAAAACACATAAAATACACCTAAAAACAATCTAAATCACACTTAAACACACTGATAACAGCTAATATGCAGCCAAATCTCTCCTAAACACCTCTAAGACACTCAAAACACCCCATAACACTCCTAAATACACCCGAAACATACTTCAAAGAAAAAACACACCAATTATTAAAAACAATTACAGCGCAAAAAGGCAAACTAAGCTAAAGTTTGTTTTCTTCCTTGTTTACATATTAACAACCCTTCAATATTCCCCTAAATTTCTAACTGTTTCCAGACTCAGATGTAAACAAAACCTAAAAATTACATAAATAACCCCAAAAAATAAGTAAATAACGAAAAAAAAATTTAATAAACAACTACAAGACATTACAGGGAGGAGAAGAGGCGATGCAGTGAAGGCAGTAAGACTGAATAAGGGAATGGTGGCACCGCTGGGCTCTCCTTACGTACTCATGGCTCTCTGGTGCTGCGTGGTGGTGCTTGGTACAGGAAGAATCTGTTGGGAATATGGAAACACTTATTACCATTGTGCGTCGGGCAAGACTGACCAGCACTGGCCAAAACAGTGCAGCCACCAGCTCTCACCCTCCCTCGCCAGGCCTACCTGTCACTACTACTCCAACCCCCCCCCACCCACACATACAGATATACAAATAAACACAAACACACACAACCACACACACACATTCTCTCTCTCTCTCTCTCTCTCTCTCTCTCTCTCTCTCTCTCTCTCTCTCTCTCTCTCTCTCTCTCTCGCCTGAAGATTGTTTGTCAGATCCATAAAGATGATTAGCCTGATTTTCAAGGGTGTTTTTCCTATTAATAATGAAAAAATATACCCTAAAAAAAAACTCACAAAACACACCAAAACACTAAACAATATATTCACGATATCCGACAACACAAAAAAATACCCACAAAAATCTCAACCAAACACACCCAAACACAACCAACACACGTTTAAATATCCAAAACACACTGAAAACACCCTCAACTCCCCATAATACTCATAAAACTTTCTCAAACACACTCAAAATATCCAAAATACACTCAAAACACCCCAAAATACCCACAAAACTCATTCAAAACACTCTTAAAACATCCAAACCACCCAAATCACCACAGAATACGCCACTAACACACCTAAACGCACCCAGAACAACCCACACACACTCAAATATGCCGAAAAGACACCACACACAGCCAGATTCATACAAAACATTTAAAAAACCTAAAATAAACTCAAAACACACTCATACCACCTCAATATACCCAAGAACACACCAAAGCACTCCACAATACACTAAAAAAAACTCCATAACACTCAAAACACGTAAAATACACCTAAAAACAATCTAAATCACACTTAAACACCAAATATTTACCCAAAAAACACTGATAACAACTAATATATGGCCAAATCACTCCTAAACACTTCTAAGACACTCTCAAAACACCCGATAACACTCCTAAATACACCCGAAACACACTTCAAAGAAAAAAACACACCAATTATTACTGAGAATTACAGCGCAGCAAGTGAAACTAAGCTAAAGTTTCTCTTCTTGCTTGTTTACATATTAATGACCCTTCAATATTCCCCTAAATTTTCAAATGTTTCCAGACTTAGATGTAAATAAAACCTAAAAATTACATAAATAACCCCAAAAAATACCCAAATAACGAAAAAAAAATTAATAAACAACTACAAGACATTATAGGGAGGAGGAGAGGCGATGCTGTGAAGGTAGTAAGGCTGAATAAGGGGATGGTGGCACCGCTGGGCTCTCCTTACGTACTCATGGCTCTCTGGTGCTGCGTGGCGGTGCTTGGTACAGAAAGAAGCTGCTGGGAATATGGAAACACTTATTACCACTGTGAGTGGGGCAAGACTGACCAGCGCCGGCCAAAACAGTGCAGCCACCGGCTCTCACCCTCCCTCGCCAGGCCTACCTGTTACTACTCCTCCAACCCCCCCACCACCCACACTTACAGATATACAAACAAACACATAGACACACACAACCACACATTCTCTCTCTCTCTCTCTCTCTCTCTCTCTCTCTCTCTCTCTCTCTCTCTCTCTCTCTCTCTCTCTCTGAAGATTGTTTGTGAGATCCATAAAGATGATTAGCTGGATTTTCAAGAGTGTTTTTCCTATTAATAATGAAAAAATATACCCTAAAAAAAAACTCCCAAAACACACCAAAACACTAACCAATATACTCAAGATATCCGACAACACAAAAAAATACCCACAAAAATCTTCCCCAAACACACTCAACACACACTTAAACATCCAAAACACACTGAAAACACACTCAACACCCCATAATACTAATAAAACTCTCTCAAACACACTCAAAATATCCAAAATACACTCAAAACACCCCAAAATACCCACAAAACTCATTCAAAACACTCTTAAAACATCCAAACCACCCAAATCACCACAGAATATGCCACTAACACACCTAAAAGCACCCAGAACACACCACACATACTCAAATATGCCGAAAATACACCACACAGCCAGACTCATACAAAACATTTAAAACACCTAAAATAAACTCAAAACACACTCATACCACCTCAATATATCCCAGAACACACCAAAGCACTCCACAATACACTCAAAAAAACTCCATAACTCTCAAAACACGAAAAAACACACCTAAAAATATCCTAAACCACACTTAAACACGCAAAATTCACCCAAAACACACTGATAATAGCTGATATACACCCAAAACTCACCTAAACACCCCTAAGACTCTTAAAACACCCATAACACTCCTAAATGCACGCAAAACACACTTAAAACACCCAAAACACACTCAAAACACTCCACAACACGCCAATATACCCACAAAACACCCAAACACACCCAAATACATGTAAAACATTCAAAACACTCAAAACATCACAATATACCAACAAAACTCGTTCAGATACATATAAAATACACACAAAACATTTAAAACACACCCAAAACACTCTACAACACCCCAAACTCACCAAACACACCCAAAACACTCTCAAAACATCCAAAACACCCATCAACACCATAAAATATCGACCCAAACGACCCCCACACACATTCATATATATTCATTCATATACATCCAACACTCACCCAAAATTTACCCAAACCCTTAAAACACCCAAAATAAACTCAAGACACACTCACAACACTTCAAATTACCATCAAACACACCAAAACACTCCATAACACTCAAAACACGTAAAATACACCTAAAAACAACCTAAACCACTCTTAAACACCAAAACTTCACCCAAAACACACTGATAACAACTAATATACACCCAAAACACTCCTAAGACACACTCAAAACACACCACAACACTCCTAAATACACCAAAAATGCACTAAAGGCACCAAAAAACATATTACAGAAAATGGCAACACAGCAAGGGAAACTAAGCTAAACATTGTCTTCTTGCCGTTTATATGTTTTGCCTCCTCCTCCTTCATTTCTCCTTATTTCTTCCCCCTTTTCCTCCATTTCTCTTATTTTCCTCCTTCTACTACTACTACCTACACGCTTGAGTTTAGAAACAGGTGGAAATACTTGGAAAAACACTGGAAATTACAGTAAATATTAACCAAGAGACACCGGAGCCGGGCAAGTCCCTGGCCGGTGATGACGTCACAGGTTCCAGCCGCTGGCTTACGTACGTAACGCATTTCATTTTGAAATTGACCCCTAGAAAAAATGAAGCTAGGCTGGAATGCATTCTATTTTCTGATTTGATAATTACTTAAATTAATATTCAAAACATCAAAACATCTCCAGCCTGAGTAGTTGTAAAGAAATATCAACAGAAATATGGAAAAAGTGTTGGAACCTTTGACACCATTAAAACCATTCAAAAGTCCGCCCATTTCACTTTACACCAGTAAAAAAACACTTCAAAAAATCTAAACTATATTTTCAAGCAATGCAAAGTTAGTTACAAGCTCAAATAGAGAAATAAGGAATCTAAAAAATGACATAATCACCACTTTTAACAGGACTAAAAAACATTTCAAAATGCACATACTTAACTCAACAGGAACGCAAAACATTTTAAAAATCGTAAACGATTTTTTAAAGTAATAAAAGCTTCACTACATCCTCATATAAAAAAGCCAAGAACCGAGGTGGGTAAAAATAACCGTCAAAATGGCCCTATATTTACGTTAAAAAAATACAGAAATTTCAGCTCATTTACTTAACTGAAGCAAGAAAAACACTTCAACAGCAACGAAATATTTTTGGAAACCATAAAAACTTACTATAGAAGCCAAATAAAGTAATTAAGGAAAATGTAAATAATATTGGAACCTACATGCTGGAACAGGCACTCGGCGGCGACCTCAGTAGAGGACCCGGCGGCCATATTACCTTATTTATTACTTCATGACAAAAAAAAACAGGCAATGGCGGATATATCTAACCAGCGGATATGAAAGCTAGACATGTGGCTGTATGGCTGTATCTTGTGACATGTTAGGCTTACAATAAGTGACAGACGAAGCAAATAATCGCTGAAAACACTGACGCCCAGCCTTTACCTCAACTGACAGCTTGTTTACTTATTAAGGAACCTTCAATGTTCGCCGAGATTTCCAACTGTTTCCAGACTCATATGTAAACAAAACCTAGAAATAAATAAATAACCCTAAAAAATACCTAAAAAGCGAAGAAAAACATTAATAGACAACTACAAGACACTACAGGGATGAGGAGGGGAGAAGCTGTGAGGGCAGCAAGACTGAATGATGGATGGCTGGCACCGCTGGGCTTACCTTATGTACTCATGGCTCTCTGGTGCTGCGTGGCGGTGTTTGGTACAAGGAGAAGCTGCTGGGAATACAGAAACACTTATTAGCAGATTTTGTGGGGCAAGACTCACCAACGCCGGCCAAAACACTGCAGCCGCCTGACCTCACCCACCTACCCAGCGATTACTGTCACTACTCCTCCACCCCAACACACACACACACACACACACACACACACACAAAAGATGACATGCTATCAAGTAATAATTCATAATAATATATATAAATTCATATAAATAATATAAATATCCTCACTTTCTCACTCCCTTTCCCTACTAAACACACCAAACGTGATTATGAACGCAAATTTCACTCACTGCTGTGCTGCATCACCGCAGAAAACGCACGAACAAGCGAAGGATAGACTCAAATAAAATGCACCTACACACACACACACACACACACACACACACACACACACACACTCTCTCTCTCTCTCTTCCTTACAATAGTTTTACAATGTCATAAACATGATTAGCAGGGTTTTAAAAAACGTTTCTTCTATTGATAATATAGAAATAATGTTAATCTGTCACTAGAACCATAAAACACCATTAAAAACTGTGTCACTTCGACTAGCGCCTTTTAGAATGCGTGCTTCTCCTGATGGTAATGTATAAAAGTTGTTCATCTGTCACTGGAACCGTAAAATCATCCTTAAAATCCCATATAAGTACTGAGAGAGAGAGAGAGAGAGAGAGAGAGAGAGAGAGAGAGAGAGAGAGAGAGAGAGAGAGAGAGAGAGAGCAATAACACACACACAGAAACCAATGCATTTATAAATTTTACGCACTACAGAGCCTTGTATTTTGCCACAAAACTCAAACACATCCAAAAACACAATTAAACTACCTGAAACACTCAAAATATCTGACAACACACAAAAATACTCACAAAACTCACTCAAACATACACAACTCACCTTTAAACATTCAAAACACTCAAAACACTCTCATCACCCCAAAACACCAACAAAACTTACCCAATCACGTTGAAAACATCCAAAATACGTCCAAAACACCCTAAAACACCCAAAAAACTCAACAAACATGCAAAAATACATTTAAAACATCCAAAACACCCAATAACACAGAGTACATCTTGCTCACACCCAAAGGCACCCAAAACACTCCCACACACATTCAAATACACTCAAAGGACCCTGCACACACCCAAATGCACCCAAAACACCCCCACACACACTCAAATACACTCAAAAGATCCCAAACACACTCAAATACACTCAAAAAACCCTGCACACACATAGAACATCCCCACACACACACACACTCAAATACTTTCAAAACTTTTTTGTATCATAATGGAAAGTGTTGAAATAATTAATGAGATTTTGTGTGTCTATGTGTCTGTATGTGTGTGTCTCTGTGTGTGTGTGTCTCCCTCTCTCTCTCTCTCTCTCTCTCTCTCTCTCTCTCTGGGTGGGATTAAAAGCAATAATAATCTTGTTCTTTATTGTCACCCTTGGCATGAACAAGTAACAGAAAGCAGGAATATAGATGAAAATAACAAGTTTCCATTATAAAAAAATAAAAAAAAACGTAGGGAAAATAAGATTAAATAAACAAATAAATAAATTATCCTTGCAAGTACTTATGAGACATTTAGAAGTAATGAAAAAATAAATAAACTCGATATTAAGTCAAAGAAGTGAAAAAAATGAAAAATTTATATAAAATTAAACATTCCCAATATGAAAACGAGAGAAAAATAAAGAATATAACGAAATCATCTTAAAAATAATAAATAAATTAACTGAATATAAAATCAAAAGAAATTGATAAGAAATGTTAATAATATTAAGCTTTTCTGCCTTTCTAATGCAAGAAATAAGCTTTTCCTCATCCTCGTATTAAAGTCAAGCTTCCTCTCTTCTGGTAGCTTGAAATACCTAAAACAGCTTAATATACGCTAGGTGGGCTTTAAAACTCTCCATTTAAGCCATTTTTTCGGCCTTATTACTGTATTTAAGCTTTCTCCCTCCTTCCACAAACCTAAAATATTCAAAACAACATTAAAACAATCTAAAAACACATAAAATAACTTAAAACTGCCTTAAAACACTAAAAAATGGATTCTCACCTCGTATCTCGAAGCATCGGTCCAGATATTCAGTGAAGGATGATCTGATCAGAGAAGCGCTCAGTATTAGAGCAATTTTCTGCATTTCCTTCACCTCCAGGCATCCCTCCTTCACTGCTCCTCCTTCAGACATCACCAAGGCTCCTTCACTCCCCTCCGTGTGATATCTCCATCTTGTAAAATTGGCAGAAATGTTAGGATTTCTAGGATGTCAAGTCTCTCTCTCCTTCCTAAGCATTGAAAAAGTACGGGAAATTTTAATGTTTATGAATGCATTGGTGTGTGTGTGTGTGTTAATACTAGTTACCTCTCTCTCTCTCTCTCTCTCTCTCTCTCTCTCTCTCTCTCTCTCTCTCTCATTATTTACACTTTATAAAACACTTTATAAATAATTAAACGTCCTGCACCTTTTGAGTCCCTAGGAAAGAGAGAGAGCAAAACTCACCCAAACAAATCCAAAACACACTGAAAACATCTAAAACACAGTCAAAAAACTCTCAACACACCAAAATCTCCACAAAACTCACCCAAACACACTCAAAACATCCAAAACACACCCAAAAATACCAAAATACCCACAAAACTCACTTAAAATATCCAAAATGTATATCACCACAGAATACACCCCAGACACACCCAAACGCACCCACAACACCCCACACACACTCAAATACACCCAAAAGACCCCATACACACCAAGACTCACCCAAAACACTTAAAACACCCAAGATAAACTCAAGACACACTCACAACAATTCAATATACCCACAAAGAAACCAAAACACTTCACAATACATTCAAAATACTCCACAACACTCAAAACACATAAAATACACCTAAAAACAATCTAAATCACACTTAAACACACTGATAACAGCTAATATACAGCCAAATCTCTCCTAAACACCTCTAAGACACTCAAAACACCCCATAACACTCCTAAATACACCCGAAACATACTTCAAAGAAAAAACACACCAATTATTAAAAACAATTACAGCGCAAAAAGGCAAACTAAGCTAAAGTTTGTTTTCTTCCTTGTTTACATATTAACAACCCTTCAATATTCCCCTAAATTTCTAACTGTTTCCAGACTCAGATGTAAACAAAACCTAAAAATTACATAAATAACCCCAAAAAATAAGTAAATAACGAAAAAAAAATTTAATAAACAACTACAAGACATTACAGGGAGGAGAAGAGGCGATGCAGTGAAGGCAGTAAGACTGAATAAGGGAATGGTGGCACCGCTGGGCTCTCCTTACGTACTCATGGCTCTCTGGTGCTGCGTGGTGGTGCTTGGTACAGGAAGAATCTGTTGGGAATATGGAAACACTTATTACCATTGTGCGTCGGGCAAGACTGACCAGCACTGGCCAAAACAGTGCAGCCACCAGCTCTCACCCTCCCTCGCCAGGCCTACCTGTCACTACTACTCCAACCCCCCCCCACCCACACATACAGATATACAAATAAACACAAACACACACAACCACACACACACATTCTCTCTCTCTCTCTCTCTCTCTCTCTCTCTCTCTCTCTCTCTCTCTCTCTCGCCTGAAGATTGTTTGTCAGATCCATAAAGATGATTAGCCTGATTTTCAAGGGTGTTTTTCCTATTAATAATGAAAAAATATACCCTAAAAAAAAACTCACAAAACACACCAAAACACTAAACAATATATTCACGATATCCGACAACACAAAAAAATACCCACAAAAATCTCAACCAAACACACCCAAACACAACCAACACACGTTTAAATATCCAAAACACACTGAAAACACCCTCAACTCCCCATAATACTCATAAAACTTTCTCAAACACACTCAAAATATCCAAAATACACTCAAAACACCCCAAAATACCCACAAAACTCATTCAAAACACTCTTAAAACATCCAAACCACCCAAATCACCACAGAATACGCCACTAACACACCTAAACGCACCCAGAACAACCCACACACACTCAAATATGCCGAAAAGACACCACACACAGCCAGATTCATACAAAACATTTAAAAAACCTAAAATAAACTCAAAACACACTCATACCACCTCAATATACCCAAGAACACACCAAAGCACTCCACAATACACTAAAAAAAACTCCATAACACTCAAAACACGTAAAATACACCTAAAAACAATCTAAATCACACTTAAACACCAAATATTTACCCAAAAAACACTGATAACAACTAATATATGGCCAAATCACTCCTAAACACTTCTAAGACACTCTCAAAACACCCGATAACACTCCTAAATACACCCGAAACACACTTCAAAGAAAAAAACACACCAATTATTACTGAGAATTACAGCGCAGCAAGTGAAACTAAGCTAAAGTTTCTCTTCTTGCTTGTTTACATATTAATGACCCTTCAATATTCCCCTAAATTTTCAAATGTTTCCAGACTTAGATGTAAATAAAACCTAAAAATTACATAAATAACCCCAAAAAATACCCAAATAACGAAAAAAAAATTAATAAACAACTACAAGACATTATAGGGAGGAGGAGAGGCGATGCTGTGAAGGTAGTAAGGCTGAATAAGGGGATGGTGGCACCGCTGGGCTCTCCTTACGTACTCATGGCTCTCTGGTGCTGCGTGGCGGTGCTTGGTACAGAAAGAAGCTGCTGGGAATATGGAAACACTTATTACCACTGTGAGTGGGGCAAGACTGACCAGCGCCGGCCAAAACAGTGCAGCCACCGGCTCTCACCCTCCCTCGCCAGGCCTACCTGTTACTACTCCTCCAACCCCCCCACCACCCACACTTACAGATATACAAACAAACACATAGACACACACAACCACACATTCTCTCTCTCTCTCTCTCTCTCTCTCTCTCTCTCTCTCTCTCTCTCTCTCTCTCTCTCTCTCTCTCCTGAAGATTGTTTGTGAGATCCATAAAGATGATTAGCTGGATTTTCAAGAGTGTTTTTCCTATTAATAATGAAAAAATATACCCTAAAAAAAAACTCCCAAAACACACCAAAACACTAACCAATATACTCAAGATATCCGACAACACAAAAAAATACCCACAAAAATCTTCCCCAAACACACTCAACACACACTTAAACATCCAAAACACACTGAAAACACACTCAACACCCCATAATACTAATAAAACTCTCTCAAACACACTCAAAATATCCAAAATACACTCAAAACACCCCAAAATACCCACAAAACTCATTCAAAACACTCTTAAAACATCCAAACCACCCAAATCACCACAGAATATGCCACTAACACACCTAAAAGCACCCAGAACACACCACACATACTCAAATATGCCGAAAATACACCACACAGCCAGACTCATACAAAACATTTAAAACACCTAAAATAAACTCAAAACACACTCATACCACCTCAATATATCCCAGAACACACCAAAGCACTCCACAATACACTCAAAAAAACTCCATAACTCTCAAAACACGAAAAAACACACCTAAAAATATCCTAAACCACACTTAAACACGCAAAATTCACCCAAAACACACTGATAATAGCTGATATACACCCAAAACTCACCTAAACACCCCTAAGACTCTTAAAACACCCATAACACTCCTAAATGCACGCAAAACACACTTAAAACACCCAAAACACACTCAAAACACTCCACAACACGCCAATATACCCACAAAACACCCAAACACACCCAAATACATGTAAAACATTCAAAACACTCAAAACATCACAATATACCAACAAAACTCGTTCAGATACATATAAAATACACACAAAACATTTAAAACACACCCAAAACACTCTACAACACCCCAAACTCACCAAACACACCCAAAACACTCTCAAAACATCCAAAACACCCATCAACACCATAAAATATCGACCCAAACGACCCCCACACACATTCATATATATTCATTCATATACATCCAACACTCACCCAAAATTTACCCAAACCCTTAAAACACCCAAAATAAACTCAAGACACACTCACAACACTTCAAATTACCATCAAACACACCAAAACACTCCATAACACTCAAAACACGTAAAATACACCTAAAAACAACCTAAACCACTCTTAAACACCAAAACTTCACCCAAAACACACTGATAACAACTAATATACACCCAAAACACTCCTAAGACACACTCAAAACACACCACAACACTCCTAAATACACCAAAAATGCACTAAAGGCACCAAAAAACATATTACAGAAAATGGCAACACAGCAAGGGAAACTAAGCTAAACATTGTCTTCTTGCCGTTTATATGTTTTGCCTCCTCCTCCTTCATTTCTCCTTATTTCTTCCCCCTTTTCCTCCATTTCTCTTATTTTCCTCCTTCTACTACTACTACCTACACGCTTGAGTTTAGAAACAGGTGGAAATACTTGGAAAAACACTGGAAATTACAGTAAATATTAACCAAGAGACACCGGAGCCGGGCAAGTCCCTGGCCGGTGATGACGTCACAGGTTCCAGCCGCTGGCTTACGTACGTAACGCATTTCATTTTGAAATTGACCCCTAGAAAAAATGAAGCTAGGCTGGAATGCATTCTATTTTCTGATTTGATAATTACTTAAATTAATATTCAAAACATCAAAACATCTCCAGCCTGAGTAGTTGTAAAGAAATATCAACAGAAATATGGAAAAAGTGTTGGAACCTTTGACACCATTAAAACCATTCAAAAGTCCGCCCATTTCACTTTACACCAGTAAAAAAACACTTCAAAAAATCTAAACTATATTTTCAAGCAATGCAAAGTTAGTTACAAGCTCAAATAGAGAAATAAGGAATCTAAAAAATGACATAATCACCACTTTTAACAGGACTAAAAAACATTTCAAAATGCACATACTTAACTCAACAGGAACGCAAAACATTTTAAAAATCGTAAACGATTTTTTAAAGTAATAAAAGCTTCACTACATCCTCATATAAAAAAGCCAAGAACCGAGGTGGGTAAAAATAACCGTCAAAATGGCCCTATATTTACGTTAAAAAAATACAGAAATTTCAGCTCATTTACTTAACTGAAGCAAGAAAAACACTTCAAGAGCAACGAAATATTTTTGGAAACCATAAAAACTTACTATAGAAGCCAAATAAAGTAATTAAGGAAAATGTAAATAATATTGGAACCTACATGCTGGAACAGGCACTCGGCGGCGACCTCAGTAGAGGACCCGGCGGCCATATTACCTTATTTATTACTTCATGACAAAAAAAAACAGGCAATGGCGGATATATCTAACCAGCGGATATGAAAGCTAGACATGTGGCTGTATGGCTGTATCTTGTGACATGTTAGGCTTACAATAAGTGACAGACGAAGCAAATAATCGCTGAAAACACTGACGCCCAGCCTTTACCTCAACTGACAGCTTGTTTACTTATTAAGGAACCTTCAATGTTCGCCGAGATTTCCAACTGTTTCCAGACTCATATGTAAACAAAACCTAGAAATAAATAAATAACCCTAAAAAATACCTAAAAAGCGAAGAAAAACATTAATAGACAACTACAAGACACTACAGGGATGAGGAGGGGAGAAGCTGTGAGGGCAGCAAGACTGAATGATGGATGGCTGGCACCGCTGGGCTTACCTTATGTACTCATGGCTCTCTGGTGCTGCGTGGCGGTGTTTGGTACAAGGAGAAGCTGCTGGGAATACAGAAACACTTATTAGCAGATTTTGTGGGGCAAGACTCACCAACGCCGGCCAAAACACTGCAGCCGCCTGACCTCACCCACCTACCCAGCGATTACTGTCACTACTCCTCCACCCCAACACACACACACACACACACACAAAAGATGACATGCTATCAAGTAATAATTCATAATAATATATATAAATTCATATAAATAATATAAATATCCTCACTTTCTCACTCCCTTTCCCTACTAAACACACCAAACGTGATTATGAACGCAAATTTCACTCACTGCTGTGCTGCATCACCGCAGAAAACGCACGAACAAGCGAAGGATAGACTCAAATAAAATGCACCTACACACACACACACACACACACACACACACACACACACACACACACACACACACACACACACACTCTCTCTCTCTCTCTCTTCCTTACAATAGTTTTACAATGTCATAAACATGATTAGCAGGGTTTTAAAAAACGTTTCTTCTATTGATAATATAGAAATAATGTTAATCTGTCACTAGAACCATAAAACACCATTAAAAACTGTGTCACTTCGACTAGCGCCTTTTAGAATGCGTGCTTCTCCTGATGGTAATGTATAAAAGTTGTTCATCTGTCACTGGAACCGTAAAATCATCCTTAAAATCCCATATAAGTACTGAGAGAGAGAGAGAGAGAGAGAGAGAGAGAGAGAGAGAGAGAGAGAGAGAGAGAGAGAGAGAGAGAGAGCAATAACACACACACAGAAACCAATGCATTTATAAATTTTACGCACTACAGAGCCTTGTATTTTGCCACAAAACTCAAACACATCCAAAAACACAATTAAACTACCTGAAACACTCAAAATATCTGACAACACACAAAAATACTCACAAAACTCACTCAAACATACACAACTCACCTTTAAACATTCAAAACACTCAAAACACTCTCATCACCCCAAAACACCAACAAAACTTACCCAATCACGTTGAAAACATCCAAAATACGTCCAAAACACCCTAAAACACCCAAAAAACTCAACAAACATGCAAAAATACATTTAAAACATCCAAAACACCCAATAACACAGAGTACATCTTGCTCACACCCAAAGGCACCCAAAACACTCCCACACACATTCAAATACACTCAAAGGACCCTGCACACACCCAAATGCACCCAAAACACCCCCACACACACTCAAATACACTCAAAAGATCCCAAACACACTCAAATACACTCAAAAAACCCTGCACACACATAGAACATCCCCACACACACACACACTCAAATACTTTCAAAACTTTTTTGTATCATAATGGAAAGTGTTGAAATAATTAATGAGATTTTGTGTGTCTATGTGTCTGTATGTGTGTGTCTCTGTGTGTGTGTGTCTCCCTCTCTCTCTCTCTCTCTCTCTCTCTCTCTCTCTGGGTGGGATTAAAAGCAATAATAATCTTGTTCTTTATTGTCACCCTTGGCATGAACAAGTAACAGAAAGCAGGAATATAGATGAAAATAACAAGTTTCCATTATAAAAAAATAAAAAAAAAACGTAGGGAAAATAAGATTAAATAAACAAATAAATAAATTATCCTTGCAAGTACTTATGAGACATTTAGAAGTAATGAAAAAATAAATAAACTCGATATTAAGTCAAAGAAGTGAAAAAAATGAAAAATTTATATAAAATTAAACATTCCCAATATGAAAACGAGAGAAAAATAAAGAATATAACGAAATCATCTTAAAAATAATAAATAAATTAACTGAATATAAAATCAAAAGAAATTGATAAGAAATGTTAATAATATTAAGCTTTTCTGCCTTTCTAATGCAAGAAATAAGCTTTTCCTCATCCTCGTATTAAAGTCAAGCTTCCTCTCTTCTGGTAGCTTGAAATACCTAAAACAGCTTAATATACGCTAGGTGGGCTTTAAAACTCTCCATTTAAGCCATTTTTTCGGCCTTATTACTGTATTTAAGCTTTCTCCCTCCTTCCACAAACCTAAAATATTCAAAACAACATTAAAACAATCTAAAAACACATAAAATAACTTAAAACTGCCTTAAAACACTAAAAAATGGATTCTCACCTCGTATCTCGAAGCATCGGTCCAGATATTCAGTGAAGGATGATCTGATCAGAGAAGCGCTCAGTATTAGAGCAATTTTCTGCATTTCCTTCACCTCCAGGCATCCCTCCTTCACTGCTCCTCCTTCAGACATCACCAAGGCTCCTTCACTCCCCTCCGTGTGATATCTCCATCTTGTAAAATTGGCAGAAATGTTAGGATTTCTAGGATGTCAAGTCTCTCTCTCCTTCCTAAGCATTGAAAAAGTACGGGAAATTTTAATGTTTATGAATGCATTGGTGTGTGTGTGTGTGTTAATACTAGTTACCTCTCTCTCTCTCTCTCTCTCTCTCTCTCTCATTATTTACACTTTATAAAACACTTTATAAATAATTAAACGTCCTGCACCTTTTGAGTCCCTAGGAAAGAGAGAGAGCAAAACTCACCCAAACAAATCCAAAACACACTGAAAACATCTAAAACACAGTCAAAAAACTCTCAACACACCAAAATCTCCACAAAACTCACCCAAACACACTCAAAACATCCAAAACACACCCAAAAATACCAAAATACCCACAAAACTCACTTAAAATATCCAAAATGTATATCACCACAGAATACACCCCAGACACACCCAAACGCACCCACAACACCCCACACACACTCAAATACACCCAAAAGACCCCATACACACCAAGACTCACCCAAAACACTTAAAACACCCAAGATAAACTCAAGACACACTCACAACAATTCAATATACCCACAAAGAAACCAAAACACTTCACAATACATTCAAAATACTCCACAACACTCAAAACACATAAAATACACCTAAAAACAATCTAAATCACACTTAAACACACTGATAACAGCTAATATACAGCCAAATCTCTCCTAAACACCTCTAAGACACTCAAAACACCCCATAACACTCCTAAATACACCCGAAACATACTTCAAAGAAAAAACACACCAATTATTAAAAACAATTACAGCGCAAAAAGGCAAACTAAGCTAAAGTTTGTTTTCTTCCTTGTTTACATATTAACAACCCTTCAATATTCCCCTAAATTTCTAACTGTTTCCAGACTCAGATGTAAACAAAACCTAAAAATTACATAAATAACCCCAAAAAATAAGTAAATAACGAAAAAAAAAATTAATAAACAACTACAAGACATTACAGGGAGGAGAAGAGGCGATGCAGTGAAGGCAGTAAGACTGAATAAGGGAATGGTGGCACCGCTGGGCTCTCCTTACGTACTCATGGCTCTCTGGTGCTGCGTGGTGGTGCTTGGTACAGGAAGAATCTGTTGGGAATATGGAAACACTTATTACCATTGTGCGTCGGGCAAGACTGACCAGCACTGGCCAAAACAGTGCAGCCACCAGCTCTCACCCTCCCTCGCCAGGCCTACCTGTCACTACTACTCCAACCCCCCCCCACCCACACATACAGATATACAAATAAACACAAACACACACAACCACACACACACATTCTCTCTCTCTCTCTCTCTCTCTCTCTCTCTCTCTCTCTCTCTCTCTCTCTCTCTCTCTCTCTCTCTCTCTCGCCTGAAGATTGTTTGTCAGATCCATAAAGATGATTAGCCTGATTTTCAAGGGTGTTTTTCCTATTAATAATGAAAAAATATACCCTAAAAAAAAACTCACAAAACACACCAAAACACTAAACAATATATTCACGATATCCGACAACACAAAAAAATACCCACAAAAATCTCAACCAAACACACCCAAACACAACCAACACACGTTTAAATATCCAAAACACACTGAAAACACCCTCAACTCCCCATAATACTCATAAAACTTTCTCAAACACACTCAAAATATCCAAAATACACTCAAAACACCCCAAAATACCCACAAAACTCATTCAAAACACTCTTAAAACATCCAAACCACCCAAATCACCACAGAATACGCCACTAACACACCTAAACGCACCCAGAACAACCCACACACACTCAAATATGCCGAAAAGACACCACACACAGCCAGATTCATACAAAACATTTAAAAAACCTAAAATAAACTCAAAACACACTCATACCACCTCAATATACCCAAGAACACACCAAAGCACTCCACAATACACTAAAAAAAACTCCATAACACTCAAAACACGTAAAATACACCTAAAAACAATCTAAATCACACTTAAACACCAAATATTTACCCAAAAAACACTGATAACAACTAATATATGGCCAAATCACTCCTAAACACTTCTAAGACACTCTCAAAACACCCGATAACACTCCTAAATACACCCGAAACACACTTCAAAGAAAAAAACACACCAATTATTACTGAGAATTACAGCGCAGCAAGTGAAACTAAGCTAAAGTTTCTCTTCTTGCTTGTTTACATATTAATGACCCTTCAATATTCCCCTAAATTTTCAAATGTTTCCAGACTTAGATGTAAATAAAACCTAAAAATTACATAAATAACCCCAAAAAATACCCAAATAACGAAAAAAAAATTAATAAACAACTACAAGACATTATAGGGAGGAGGAGAGGCGATGCTGTGAAGGTAGTAAGGCTGAATAAGGGGATGGTGGCACCGCTGGGCTCTCCTTACGTACTCATGGCTCTCTGGTGCTGCGTGGCGGTGCTTGGTACAGAAAGAAGCTGCTGGGAATATGGAAACACTTATTACCACTGTGAGTGGGGCAAGACTGACCAGCGCCGGCCAAAACAGTGCAGCCACCGGCTCTCACCCTCCCTCGCCAGGCCTACCTGTTACTACTCCTCCAACCCCCCCACCACCCACACTTACAGATATACAAACAAACACATAGACACACACAACCACACATTCTCTCTCTCTCTCTCTCTCTCTCTCTCTCTCTCTCTCTCTCTCTCTCTCTCTCTCTCTCTGAAGATTGTTTGTGAGATCCATAAAGATGATTAGCTGGATTTTCAAGAGTGTTTTTCCTATTAATAATGAAAAAATATACCCTAAAAAAAAACTCCCAAAACACACCAAAACACTAACCAATATACTCAAGATATCCGACAACACAAAAAAATACCCACAAAAATCTTCCCCAAACACACTCAACACACACTTAAACATCCAAAACACACTGAAAACACACTCAACACCCCATAATACTAATAAAACTCTCTCAAACACACTCAAAATATCCAAAATACACTCAAAACACCCCAAAATACCCACAAAACTCATTCAAAACACTCTTAAAACATCCAAACCACCCAAATCACCACAGAATATGCCACTAACACACCTAAAAGCACCCAGAACACACCACACATACTCAAATATGCCGAAAATACACCACACAGCCAGACTCATACAAAACATTTAAAACACCTAAAATAAACTCAAAACACACTCATACCACCTCAATATATCCCAGAACACACCAAAGCACTCCACAATACACTCAAAAAAACTCCATAACTCTCAAAACACGAAAAAACACACCTAAAAATATCCTAAACCACACTTAAACACGCAAAATTCACCCAAAACACACTGATAATAGCTGATATACACCCAAAACTCACCTAAACACCCCTAAGACTCTTAAAACACCCATAACACTCCTAAATGCACGCAAAACACACTTAAAACACCCAAAACACACTCAAAACACTCCACAACACGCCAGTATACCCACAAAACACCCAAACACACCCAAATACATGTAAAACATTCAAAACACTCAAAACATCACAATATACCAACAAAACTCGTTCAGATACATATAAAATACACACAAAACATTTAAAACACACCCAAAACACTCTACAACACCCCAAACTCACCAAACACACCCAAAACACTCTCAAAACATCCAAAACACCCATCAACACCATAAAATATCGACCCAAACGACCCCCACACACATTCATATATATTCATTCATATACATCCAACACTCACCCAAAATTTACCCAAACCCTTAAAACACCCAAAATAAACTCAAGACACACTCACAACACTTCAAATTACCATCAAACACACCAAAACACTCCATAACACTCAAAACACGTAAAATACACCTAAAAACAACCTAAACCACTCTTAAACACCAAAACTTCACCCAAAACACACTGATAACAACTAATATACACCCAAAACACTCCTAAGACACACTCAAAACACACCACAACACTCCTAAATACACCAAAAATGCACTAAAGGCACCAAAAAACATATTACAGAAAATGGCAACACAGCAAGGGAAACTAAGCTAAACATTGTCTTCTTGCCGTTTATATGTTTTGCCTCCTCCTCCTTCATTTCTCCTTATTTCTTCCCCCTTTTCCTCCATTTCTCTTATTTTCCTCCTTCTACTACTACTACCTACACGCTTGAGTTTAGAAACAGGTGGAAATACTTGGAAAAACACTGGAAATTACAGTAAATATTAACCAAGAGACACCGGAGCCGGGCAAGTCCCTGGCCGGTGATGACGTCACAGGTTCCAGCCGCTGGCTTACGTACGTAACGCATTTCATTTTGAAATTGACCCCTAGAAAAAATGAAGCTAGGCTGGAATGCATTCTATTTTCTGATTTGATAATTACTTAAATTAATATTCAAAACATCAAAACATCTCCAGCCTGAGTAGTTGTAAAGAAATATCAACAGAAATATGGAAAAAGTGTTGGAACCTTTGACACCATTAAAACCATTCAAAAGTCCGCCCATTTCACTTTACACCAGTAAAAAAACACTTCAAAAAATCTAAACTATATTTTCAAGCAATGCAAAGTTAGTTACAAGCTCAAATAGAGAAATAAGGAATCTAAAAAATGACATAATCACCACTTTTAACAGGACTAAAAAACATTTCAAAATGCACATACTTAACTCAACAGGAACGCAAAACATTTTAAAAATCGTAAACGATTTTTTAAAGTAATAAAAGCTTCACTACATCCTCATATAAAAAAGCCAAGAACCGAGGTGGGTAAAAATAACCGTCAAAATGGCCCTATATTTACGTTAAAAAAATACAGAAATTTCAGCTCATTTACTTAACTGAAGCAAGAAAAACACTTCAAGAGCAACGAAATATTTTTGGAAACCATAAAAACTTACTATAGAAGCCAAATAAAGTAATTAAGGAAAATGTAAATAATATTGGAACCTACATGCTGGAACAGGCACTCGGCGGCGACCTCAGTAGAGGACCCGGCGGCCATATTACCTTATTTATTACTTCATGACAAAAAAAAACAGGCAATGGCGGATATATCTAACCAGCGGATATGAAAGCTAGACATGTGGCTGTATGGCTGTATCTTGTGACATGTTAGGCTTACAATAAGTGACAGACGAAGCAAATAATCGCTGAAAACACTGACGCCCAGCCTTTACCTCAACTGACAGCTTGTTTACTTATTAAGGAACCTTCAATGTTCGCCGAGATTTCCAACTGTTTCCAGACTCATATGTAAACAAAACCTAGAAATAAATAAATAACCCTAAAAAATACCTAAAAAGCGAAGAAAAACATTAATAGACAACTACAAGACACTACAGGGATGAGGAGGGGAGAAGCTGTGAGGGCAGCAAGACTGAATGATGGATGGCTGGCACCGCTGGGCTTACCTTATGTACTCATGGCTCTCTGGTGCTGCGTGGCGGTGTTTGGTACAAGGAGAAGCTGCTGGGAATACAGAAACACTTATTAGCAGATTTTGTGGGGCAAGACTCACCAACGCCGGCCAAAACACTGCAGCCGCCTGACCTCACCCACCTACCCAGCGATTACTGTCACTACTCCTCCACCCCAACACACACACACACACACACACACACACACACACACACAAAAGATGACATGCTATCAAGTAATAATTCATAATAATATATATAAATTCATATAAATAATATAAATATCCTCACTTTCTCACTCCCTTTCCCTACTAAACACACCAAACGTGATTATGAACGCAAATTTCACTCACTGCTGTGCTGCATCACCGCAGAAAACGCACGAACAAGCGAAGGATAGACTCAAATAAAATGCACCTACACACACACACACACACACACACACACACACACACACACACACACACACACACACTCTCTCTCTCTCTCTCTTCCTTACAATAGTTTTACAATGTCATAAACATGATTAGCAGGGTTTTAAAAAACGTTTCTTCTATTGATAATATAGAAATAATGTTAATCTGTCACTAGAACCATAAAACACCATTAAAAACTGTGTCACTTCGACTAGCGCCTTTTAGAATGCGTGCTTCTCCTGATGGTAATGTATAAAAGTTGTTCATCTGTCACTGGAACCGTAAAATCATCCTTAAAATCCCATATAAGTACTGAGAGAGAGAGAGAGAGAGAGAGAGAGAGAGAGAGAGAGAGAGAGAGAGAGAGAGAGAGAGAGAGAGAGAGAGAGAGCAATAACACACACACAGAAACCAATGCATTTATAAATTTTACGCACTACAGAGCCTTGTATTTTGCCACAAAACTCAAACACATCCAAAAACACAATTAAACTACCTGAAACACTCAAAATATCTGACAACACACAAAAATACTCACAAAACTCACTCAAACATACACAACTCACCTTTAAACATTCAAAACACTCAAAACACTCTCATCACCCCAAAACACCAACAAAACTTACCCAATCACGTTGAAAACATCCAAAATACGTCCAAAACACCCTAAAACACCCAAAAAACTCAACAAACATGCAAAAATACATTTAAAACATCCAAAACACCCAATAACACAGAGTACATCTTGCTCACACCCAAAGGCACCCAAAACACTCCCACACACATTCAAATACACTCAAAGGACCCTGCACACACCCAAATGCACCCAAAACACCCCCACACACACTCAAATACACTCAAAAGATCCCAAACACACTCAAATACACTCAAAAAACCCTGCACACACATAGAACATCCCCACACACACACACACTCAAATACTTTCAAAACCTTTTTGTATCATAATGGAAAGTGTTGAAATAATTAATGAGATTTTTTGTGTCTATGTGTCTGTATGTGTGTGTCTCTGTGTGTGTGTGTCTCCCTCTCTCTCTCTCTCTCTCTCTCTCTCTCTCTCTGGGTGGGATTAAAAGCAATAATAATCTTGTTCTTTATTGTCACCCTTGGCATGAACAAGTAACAGAAAGCAGGAATATAGATGAAAATAACAAGTTTCCATTATAAAAAAATTTAAAAAAAAACGTAGGGAAAATAAGATTAAATAAACAAATAAATAAATTATCCTTGCAAGTACTTATGAGACATTTAGAAGTAATGAAAAAATAAATAAACTCGATATTAAGTCAAAGAAGTGAAAAAAATGAAAAATTTATATAAAATTAAACATTCCCAATATGAAAACGAGAGAAAAATAAAGAATATAACGAAATCATCTTAAAAATAATAAATAAATTAACTGAATATAAAATCAAAAGAAATTGATAAGAAATGTTAATAATATTAAGCTTTTCTGCCTTTCTAATGCAAGAAATAAGCTTTTCCTCATCCTCGTATTAAAGTCAAGCTTCCTCTCTTCTGGTAGCTTGAAATACCTAAAACAGCTTAATATACGCTAGGTGGGCTTTAAAACTCTCCATTTAAGCCATTTTTTCGGCCTTATTACTGTATTTAAGCTTTCTCCCTCCTTCCACAAACCTAAAATATTCAAAACAACATTAAAACAATCTAAAAACACATAAAATAACTTAAAACTGCCTTAAAACACTAAAAAATGGATTCTCACCTCGTATCTCGAAGCATCGGTCCAGATATTCAGTGAAGGATGATCTGATCAGAGAAGCGCTCAGTATTAGAGCAATTTTCTGCATTTCCTTCACCTCCAGGCATCCCTCCTTCACTGCTCCTCCTTCAGACATCACCAAGGCTCCTTCACTCCCCTCCGTGTGATATCTCCATCTTGTAAAATTGGCAGAAATGTTAGGATTTCTAGGATGTCAAGTCTCTCTCTCCTTCCTAAGCATTGAAAAAGTACGGGAAATTTTAATGTTTATGAATGCATTGGTGTGTGTGTGTGTGTTAATACTAGTTACCTCTCTCTCTCTCTCTCTCTCTCTCTCTCTCTCTCTCTCTCTCTCTCTCTCTCTCATTATTTACACTTTATAAAACACTTTATAAATAATTAAACGTCCTGCACCTTTTGAGTCCCTAGGAAAGAGAGAGAGCAAAACTCACCCAAACAAATCCAAAACACACTGAAAACATCTAAAACACAGTCAAAAAACTCTCAACACACCAAAATCTCCACAAAACTCACCCAAACACACTCAAAACATCCAAAACACACCCAAAAATACCAAAATACCCACAAAACTCACTTAAAATATCCAAAATGTATATCACCACAGAATACACCCCAGACACACCCAAACGCACCCACAACACCCCACACACACTCAAATACACCCAAAAGACCCCATACACACCAAGACTCACCCAAAACACTTAAAACACCCAAGATAAACTCAAGACACACTCACAACAATTCAATATACCCACAAAGAAACCAAAACACTTCACAATACATTCAAAATACTCCACAACACTCAAAACACATAAAATACACCTAAAAACAATCTAAATCACACTTAAACACACTGATAACAGCTAATATACAGCCAAATCTCTCCTAAACACCTCTAAGACACTCAAAACACTCCATAACACTCCTAAATACACCCGAAACATACTTCAAAGAAAAAACACACCAATTATTAAAAACAATTACAGCGCAAAAAGGCAAACTAAGCTAAAGTTTGTTTTCTTCCTTGTTTACATATTAACAACCCCTCAATATTCCCCTAAATTTCTAACTGTTTCCAGACTCAGATGTAAACAAAACCTAAAAATTACATAAATAACCCCAAAAAATAAGTAAATAACGAAAAAAAAATTTAATAAACAACTACAAGACATTACAGGGAGGAGAAGAGGCGATGCAGTGAAGGCAGTAAGACTGAATAAGGGAATGGTGGCACCGCTGGGCTCTCCTTACGTACTCATGGCTCTCTGGTGCTGCGTGGTGGTGCTTGGTACAGGAAGAATCTGTTGGGAATATGGAAACACTTATTACCATTGTGCGTCGGGCAAGACTGACCAGCACTGGCCAAAACAGTGCAGCCACCAGCTCTCACCCTCCCTCGCCAGGCCTACCTGTCACTACTACTCCAACCCCCCCCCACCCACACATACAGATATACAAATAAACACAAACACACACAACCACACACACACATTCTCTCTCTCTCTCTCTCTCTCTCTCTCTCTCTCTCTCTCTCTCTCTCTCTCTCTCTCTCGCCTGAAGATTGTTTGTCAGATCCATAAAGATGATTAGCCTGATTTTCAAGGGTGTTTTTCCTATTAATAATGAAAAAATATACCCTAAAAAAAAACTCACAAAACACACCAAAACACTAAACAATATATTCACGATATCCGACAACACAAAAAAATACCCACAAAAATCTCAACCAAACACACCCAAACACAACCAACACACGTTTAAATATCCAAAACACACTGAAAACACCCTCAACTCCCCATAATACTCATAAAACTTTCTCAAACACACTCAAAATATCCAAAATACACTCAAAACACCCCAAAATACCCACAAAACTCATTCAAAACACTCTTAAAACATCCAAACCACCCAAATCACCACAGAATACGCCACTAACACACCTAAACGCACCCAGAACAACCCACACACACTCAAATATGCCGAAAAGACACCACACACAGCCAGATTCATACAAAACATTTAAAAAACCTAAAATAAACTCAAAACACACTCATACCACCTCAATATACCCAAGAACACACCAAAGCACTCCACAATACACTAAAAAAAACTCCATAACACTCAAAACACGTAAAATACACCTAAAAACAATCTAAATCACACTTAAACACCAAATATTTACCCAAAAAACACTGATAACAACTAATATATGGCCAAATCACTCCTAAACACTTCTAAGACACTCTCAAAACACCCGATAACACTCCTAAATACACCCGAAACACACTTCAAAGAAAAAAACACACCAATTATTACTGAGAATTACAGCGCAGCAAGTGAAACTAAGCTAAAGTTTCTCTTCTTGCTTGTTTACATATTAATGACCCTTCAATATTCCCCTAAATTTTCAAATGTTTCCAGACTTAGATGTAAATAAAACCTAAAAATTACATAAATAACCCCAAAAAATACCCAAATAACGAAAAAAAAATTAATAAACAACTACAAGACATTATAGGGAGGAGGAGAGGCGATGCTGTGAAGGTAGTAAGGCTGAATAAGGGGATGGTGGCACCGCTGGGCTCTCCTTACGTACTCATGGCTCTCTGGTGCTGCGTGGCGGTGCTTGGTACAGAAAGAAGCTGCTGGGAATATGGAAACACTTATTACCACTGTGAGTGGGGCAAGACTGACCAGCGCCGGCCAAAACAGTGCAGCCACCGGCTCTCACCCTCCCTCGCCAGGCCTACCTGTTACTACTCCTCCAACCCCCCCACCACCCACACTTACAGATATACAAACAAACACATAGACACACACAACCACACATTCTCTCTCTCTCTCTCTCTCTCTCTCTCTCTCCTGAAGATTGTTTGTGAGATCCATAAAGATGATTAGCTGGATTTTCAAGAGTGTTTTTCCTATTAATAATGAAAAAATATACCCTAAAAAAAAACTCCCAAAACACACCAAAACACTAACCAATATACTCAAGATATCCGACAACACAAAAAAATACCCACAAAAATCTTCCCCAAACACACTCAACACACACTTAAACATCCAAAACACACTGAAAACACACTCAACACCCCATAATACTAATAAAACTCTCTCAAACACACTCAAAATATCCAAAATACACTCAAAACACCCCAAAATACCCACAAAACTCATTCAAAACACTCTTAAAACATCCAAACCACCCAAATCACCACAGAATATGCCACTAACACACCTAAAAGCACCCAGAACACACCACACATACTCAAATATGCCGAAAATACACCACACAGCCAGACTCATACAAAACATTTAAAACACCTAAAATAAACTCAAAACACACTCATACCACCTCAATATATCCCAGAACACACCAAAGCACTCCACAATACACTCAAAAAAACTCCATAACTCTCAAAACACGAAAAAACACACCTAAAAATATCCTAAACCACACTTAAACACGCAAAATTCACCCAAAACACACTGATAATAGCTGATATACACCCAAAACTCACCTAAACACCCCTAAGACTCTTAAAACACCCATAACACTCCTAAATGCACGCAAAACACACTTAAAACACCCAAAACACACTCAAAACACTCCACAACACGCCAATATACCCACAAAACACCCAAACACACCCAAATACATGTAAAACATTCAAAACACTCAAAACATCACAATATACCAACAAAACTCGTTCAGATACATATAAAATACACACAAAACATTTAAAACACACCCAAAACACTCTACAACACCCCAAACTCACCAAACACACCCAAAACACTCTCAAAACATCCAAAACACCCATCAACACCATAAAATATCGACCCAAACGACCCCCACACACATTCATATATATTCATTCATATACATCCAACACTCACCCAAAATTTACCCAAACCCTTAAAACACCCAAAATAAACTCAAAACACTCTCACAACACTTCAAATTACCATCAAACACACCAAAACACTCCATAACACTCAAAACACGTAAAATACACCTAAAAACAACCTAAACCACTCTTAAACACCAAAACTTCACCCAAAACACACTGATAACAACTAATATACACCCAAAACACTCCTAAGACACACTCAAAACACACCACAACACTCCTAAATACATCAAAAATGCACTAAAGGCACCAAAAAACATATTACAGAAAATGGCAACACAGCAAGGGAAACTAAGCTAAACTGTCTTCTTGCCGTTTATATGTTTTGCCTCCTCCTCCTTCATTTCTCCTTATTTCTTCCCCCTTTTCCTCCATTTCTCTTATTTTCCTCCTTCTACTACTACTACCTACACGCTTGAGTTTAGAAACAGGTGGAAATACTTGGAAAAACACTGGAAATTACAGTAAATATTAACCAAGAGACACCGGAGCCGGGCAAGTCCCTGGCCGGTGATGACGTCACAGGTTCCAGCCGCTGACTTACGTACATAACGCATTTCATTTTGAAATTGACCCCTAGAAAAAATGAAGCTAGGCTGGAATGCATTCTATTTTCTGATTTGATAATTACTTAAATTAATATTCAAAACATCAAAACATCTCCAGCCTGAGTAGTTGTAAAGAAATATCAACAGAAATATGGAAAAAGTGTTGGAACCTTTCACACCATTAAAACCATTCAAAAGTCCGCCCATTTCACTTTACACCAGTAAAAAAACACTTCAAAAAATCTAAACTATATTTTCAAGCAATGCAAAGTTAGTTACAAGCTCAAATAGAGAAATAAGGAATCTAAAAAATGACATAATCACCACTTTTAACAGGACTAAAAAACATTTCAAAATGCACATACTTAACTCAACAGGAACGCAAAACATTTTAAAAATCGTAAACGATTTTTTAAAGTAATAAAAGCTTCACTACATCCTCATATAAAAAAGCCAAGAACCGAGGTGGGTAAAAATAACCGTCAAAATGGCCCTATATTTACGTTAAAAAAATACAGAAATTTCAGCTCATTTACTTAACTGAAGCAAGAAAAACACTTCAAGAGCAACGAAATATTTTTGGAAACCATAAAAACTTACTATAGAAGCCAAATAAAGTAATTAAGGAAAATGTAAATAATATTGGAACCTACATGCTGGAACAGGCACTCGGCGGCGACCTCAGTAGAGGACCCGGCGGCCATATTACCTTATTTATTACTTCATGACAAAAAAAAACAGGCAATGGCGGATATATCTAACCAGCGGATATGAAAGCTAGACATGTGGCTGTATGGCTGTATCTTGTGACATGTTAGGCTTACAATAAGTGACAGACGAAGCAAATAATCGCTGAAAACACTGACGCCCAGCCTTTACCTCAACTGACAGCTTGTTTACTTATTAAGGAACCTTCAATGTTCGCCGAGATTTCCAACTGTTTCCAGACTCATATGTAAACAAAACCTAGAAATAAATAAATAACCCTAAAAAATACCTAAAAAGCGAAGAAAAACATTAATGGACAACTACAAGACACTACAGGGATGAGGAGGGGAGAAGCTGTGAGGGCAGCAAGACTGAATGATGGATGGCTGCCACCGCTGGGCTTACCTTATGTACTCATGGCTCTCTGGTGCTGCGTGGCGGTGTTTGGTACAAGGAGAAGCTGCTGGGAATACAGAAACACTTATTAGCAGATTTTGTGGGGCAAGACTCACCAACGCCGGCCAAAACACTGCAGCCGCCTGACCTCACCCACCTACCCAGCGATTACTGTCACTACTCCTCCACCCCAACACACACACACACACACACACACACACACACACACAAAAGATGACATGCTATCAAGTAATAATTCATAATAATATATATAAATTCATATAAATAATATAAATATCCTCACTTTCTCACTCCCTTTCCCTACTAAACACACCAAACGTGATTATGAACGCAAATTTCACTCACTGCTGTGCTGCATCACCGCAGAAAACGCACGAACAAGCGAAGGATAGACTCAAATAAAATGCACCTACACACACACACACACACACACACACACACACACACACACACACACACACACACACACTCTCTCTCTCTCTCTCTCTCTTCCTTACAATAGTTTTACAATGTCATAAACATGATTAGCAGGGTTTTAAAAAACGTTTCTTCTATTGATAATATAGAAATAATGTTAATCTGTCACTAGAACCATAAAACACCATTAAAAACTGTGTCACTTCGACTAGCGCCTTTTAGAATGCGTGCTTCTCCTGATGGTAATGTATAAAAGTTGTTCATCTGTCACTGGAACCGTAAAATCATCCTTAAAATCCCATATAAGTACTGAGAGAGAGAGAGAGAGAGAGAGAGAGAGAGAGAGAGAGAGAGAGAGAGAGAGAGAGAGAGAGAGAGAGAGAGAGAGAGAGAGAGAGAGAGCAATAACACACACACAGAAACCAATGCATTTATAAATTTTACGCACTACAGAGCCTTGTATTTTGCCACAAAACTCAAACACATCCAAAAACACAATTAAACTACCTGAAACACTCAAAATATCTGACAACACACAAAAATACTCACAAAACTCACTCAAACATACACAACTCACCTTTAAACATTCAAAACACTCAAAACACTCTCATCACCCCAAAACACCAACAAAACTTACCCAATCACGTTGAAAACATCCAAAATACGTCCAAAACACCCTAAAACACCCAAAAAACTCAACAAACATGCAAAAATACATTTAAAACATCCAAAACACCCAATAACACAGAGTACATCTTGCTCACACCCAAAGGCACCCAAAACACTCCCACACACATTCAAATACACTCAAAGGACCCTGCACACACCCAAATGCACCCAAAACACCCCCACACACACTCAAATACACTCAAAAGATCCCAAACACACTCAAATACACTCAAAAAACCCTGCACACACATAGAACATCCCCACACACACACACACTCAAATACTTTCAAAACCTTTTTGTATCATAATGGAAAGTGTTGAAATAATTAATGAGATTTTTTGTGTCTATGTGTCTGTATGTGTGTGTCTCTGTGTGTGTGTGTCTCCCTCTCTCTCTCTCTCTCTCTCTCTCTCTCTCTCTCTCTCTCTGGGTGGGATTAAAAGCAATAATAATCTTGTTCTTTATTGTCACCCTTGGCATGAACAAGTAACAGAAAGCAGGAATATAGATGAAAATAACAAGTTTCCATTATAAAAAAATTTAAAAAAAAACGTAGGGAAAATAAGATTAAATAAACAAATAAATAAATTATCCTTGCAAGTACTTATGAGACATTTAGAAGTAATGAAAAAATAAATAAACTCGATATTAAGTCAAAGAAGTGAAAAAAATGAAAAATTTATATAAAATTAAACATTCCCAATATGAAAACGAGAGAAAAATAAAGAATATAACGAAATCATCTTAAAAATAATAAATAAATTAACTGAATATAAAATCAAAAGAAATTGATAAGAAATGTTAATAATATTAAGCTTTTCTGCCTTTCTAATGCAAGAAATAAGCTTTTCCTCATCCTCGTATTAAAGTCAAGCTTCCTCTCTTCTGGTAGCTTGAAATACCTAAAACAGCTTAATATACGCTAGGTGGGCTTTAAAACTCTCCATTTAAGCCATTTTTTCGGCCTTATTACTGTATTTAAGCTTTCTCCCTCCTTCCACAAACCTAAAATATTCAAAACAACATTAAAACAATCTAAAAACACATAAAATAACTTAAAACTGCATTAAAACACTAAAAAATGGATTCTCACCTCGTATCTCGAAGCATCGGTCCAGATATTCAGTGAAGGATGATCTGATCAGAGAAGCGCTCAGTATTAGAGCAATTTTCTGCATTTCCTTCACCTCCAGGCATCCCTCCTTCACTGCTCCTCCTTCAGACATCACCAAGGCTCCTTCACTCCCCTCCGTGTGATATCTCCATCTTGTAAAATTGGCAGAAATGTTAGGATTTCTAGGATGTCAAGTCTCTCTCTCCTTCCTAAGCATTGAAAAAGTACGGGAAATTTTAATGTTTATGAATGCATTGGTGTGTGTGTGTGTGTTAATACTAGTTACCTCTCTCTCTCTCTCTCTCTCTCTCTCTCTCTCTCTCTCATTATTTACACTTTATAAAACACTTTATAAATAATTAAACGTCCTGCACCTTTTGAGTCCCTAGGAAAGAGAGAGAGCAAAACTCACCCAAACAAATCCAAAACACACTGAAAACATCTAAAACACAGTCAAAAAACTCTCAACACACCAAAATCTCCACAAAACTCACCCAAACACACTCAAAACATCCAAAACACACCCAAAAATACCAAAATACCCACAAAACTCACTTAAAATATCCAAAATGTATATCACCACAGAATACACCCCAGACACACCCAAACGCACCCACAACACCCCACACACACTCAAATACACCCAAAAGACCCCATACACACCAAGACTCACCCAAAACACTTAAAACACCCAAGATAAACTCAAGACACACTCACAACAATTCAATATACCCACAAAGAAACCAAAACACTTCACAATACATTCAAAATACTCCACAACACTCAAAACACATAAAATACACCTAAAAACAATCTAAATCACACTTAAACACACTGATAACAGCTAATATACAGCCAAATCTCTCCTAAACACCTCTAAGACACTCAAAACACTCCATAACACTCCTAAATACACCCGAAACATACTTCAAAGAAAAAACACACCAATTATTAAAAACAATTACAGCGCAAAAAGGCAAACTAAGCTAAAGTTTGTTTTCTTCCTTGTTTACATATTAACAACCCTTCAATATTCCCCTAAATTTCTAACTGTTTCCAGACTCAGATGTAAACAAAACCTAAAAATTACATAAATAACCCCAAAAAATAAGTAAATAACGAAAAAAAAATTTAATAAACAACTACAAGACATTACAGGGAGGAGAAGAGGCGATGCAGTGAAGGCAGTAAGACTGAATAAGGGAATGGTGGCACCGCTGGGCTCTCCTTACGTACTCATGGCTCTCTGGTGCTGCGTGGTGGTGCTTGGTACAGGAAGAATCTGTTGGGAATATGGAAACACTTATTACCATTGTGCGTCGGGCAAGACTGACCAGCACTGGCCAAAACAGTGCAGCCACCAGCTCTCACCCTCCCTCGCCAGGCCTACCTGTCACTACTACTCCAACCCCCCCCCACCCACACATACAGATATACAAATAAACACAAACACACACAACCACACACACACATTCTCTCTCTCTCTCTCTCTCTCTCTCTCTCTCTCTCTCTCTCTCTCTCTCTCTCTCTCTCTCTCTCTCTCGCCTGAAGATTGTTTGTCAGATCCATAAAGATGATTAGCCTGATTTTCAAGGGTGTTTTTCCTATTAATAATGAAAAAATATACCCTAAAAAAAAACTCACAAAACACACCAAAACACTAAACAATATATTCACGATATCCGACAACACAAAAAAATACCCACAAAAATCTCAACCAAACACACCCAAACACAACCAACACACGTTTAAATATCCAAAACACACTGAAAACACCCTCAACTCCCCATAATACTCATAAAACTTTCTCAAACACACTCAAAATATCCAAAATACACTCAAAACACCCCAAAATACCCACAAAACTCATTCAAAACACTCTTAAAACATCCAAACCACCCAAATCACCACAGAATACGCCACTAACACACCTAAACGCACCCAGAACAACCCACACACACTCAAATATGCCGAAAAGACACCACACACAGCCAGATTCATACAAAACATTTAAAAAACCTAAAATAAACTCAAAACACACTCATACCACCTCAATATACCCAAGAACACACCAAAGCACTCCACAATACACTAAAAAAAACTCCATAACACTCAAAACACGTAAAATACACCTAAAAACAATCTAAATCACACTTAAACACCAAATATTTACCCAAAAAACACTGATAACAACTAATATATGGCCAAATCACTCCTAAACACTTCTAAGACACTCTCAAAACACCCGATAACACTCCTAAATACACCCGAAACACACTTCAAAGAAAAAAACACACCAATTATTACTGAGAATTACAGCGCAGCAAGTGAAACTAAGCTAAAGTTTCTCTTCTTGCTTGTTTACATATTCATGACCCTTCAATATTCCCCTAAATTTTCAAATGTTTCCAGACTTAGATGTAAATAAAACCTAAAAATTAAATAAATAACCCCAAAAAATACCCAAATAACGAAAAAAAAAATAATAAACAACTACAAGACATTATAGGGAGGAGGAGAGGCGATGCTGTGAAGGTAGTACGGCTGAATAAGGGGATGGTGGCACCGCTGGGCTCTCCTTACGTACTGATGGCTCTCTGGTGCTGCGTGGCGGTGCTTGGTACAGAAAGAAGCTGCTGGGAATATGGAAACACTTATTACCACTGTGAGTGGGGCAAGACTGACCAGCGCCGGCCAAAACAGTGCAGCCACCGGCTCTCACCCTCCCTCGCCAGGCCTACCTGTTACTACTCCTCCAACGCCCCCACCACCCACACTTACAGATATACAAACAAACACATAGACACACAAAACCACACATTCTCTCTCTCTCTCTCTCTCTCTCTCTCTCTCTCTCTCTCTCTCTCTCTCTCTCTCTCTCTCTCTCCTGAAGATTGTTTGTGAGATCCATAAAGATGATTAGCTGGATTTTCAAGAGTGTTTTTCCTATTAATAATGAAAAAATATACCCTAAAAAAAAACTCCCAAAACACACCAAAACACTAACCAATATACTCAAGATATCCGACAACACAAAAAAATACCCACAAAAATCTTCCCCAAACACACTCAACACACACTTAAACATCCAAAACACACTGAAAACACACTCAACACCCCATAATACTAATAAAACTCTCTCAAACACACTCAAAATATCCAAAATACACTCAAAACACCCCAAAATACCCACAAAACTCATTCAAAACACTCTTAAAACATCCAAACAACCCAAATCACCACAGAATATGCCACTAACACACCTAAAAGCACCCAGAACACACCACACATACTCAAATATGCCGAAAATACACCACACAGCCAGACTCATACAAAACATTTAAAACACCTAAAATAAACTCAAAACACACTCATACCACCTCAATATATCCCAAAACACACCAAAGCACTCCACAATACACTCAAAAAAACTCCATAACTCTCAAAACACGAAAAAACACACCTAAAAATATCCTAAACCACACTTAAACACGCAAAATTCACCCAAAACACACTGATAATAGCTGATATACACCCAAAACTCACCTAAACACCCCTAAGACTCTTAAAACACCCATAACACTCCTAAATGCACGCAAAACACACTTAAAACACTCCACAACACGCCAATATACCCACAAAACACCCAAACACACCCAAATACATGTAAAACATTCAAAACACTCAAAACATCACAATATACCAACAAAACTCGTTCAGATACATATAAAATACACACAAAACATTTAAAACACACCCAAAACACTCTACAACACCCTAAACTCACCAAACACACCCAAAACACTCAAAACATCCAAAACACCCATCAACACCATAAAATATCGACCCAAACGACCCCCACACACATTCATATATATTCATTCATATACATCCAACACTTACCCAAAATTTACCCAAAACCCTTAAAACACCCAAAATAAACTCAAGACACACTCACAACACTTCAAATTACCATCAAACACACCAAAACACTCCATAACACTCAAAACACGTAAAATACACCTAAAAACAACCTAAACCACTCTTAAACACCAAAACTTCACCCAAAACACACTGATAACAACTAATATACACCCAAAACACTCCTAAGACACACTCAAAACACACCACAACACTCCTAAATACACCAAAAATGCACTAAAGGCACCAAAAAACATATTACAGAAAATTGCAACACAGCAAGGGAAACTAAACTAAACATTGTCTTCTTGCCGTTTATATGTTTTGCCTCCTCCTCCTTCATTTCTCCTTATTTCTTCCCCCTTTTCCTCCATTTCTCTTATTTTCCTCCTTCTACTACTACTACCTACACGCTTGAGTTTAGAAACAGGTGGAAATACTTGGAAAAACACTGGAAATTACAGTAAATATTAACCAAGAGACACTGGAGCCGGGCAAGTCCCTGGCCGGTGATGACGTCACAGGTTCCAGCCGCTGGCTTACGTACGTAACGCATTTCATTTTGAAATTGACCCCTAGAAAAAATGAAGCTAGGCTGGAATGCATTCTATTTTCTGATTTGATAATTACTTAAATTAATATTCAAAACATCAAAACATCTCCAGCCTGAGTAGTTGTAAAGAAATATCAACAGAAATATGGAAAAAGTGTTGGAACCTTTGACACCATTAAAACCATTCAAAAGTCCGCCCATTTCACTTTACACCAGTAAAAAAACACTTCAAAAAATCTAAACTATATTTTCAAGCAATGCAAAGTTAGTTACAAGCTCAAATAGAGAAATAAGGAATCTAAAAAATGACATAATCACCACTTTTAACAGGACTAAAAAACATTTCAAAATGCACATACTTAACTCAACAGGAACGCAAAACATTTAAAAAATCGTAAACGATTTTTTAAAGTAATAAAAGCTTCACTACATCCTCATATAAAAAAGCCAAGAACCGAGGTGGGTAAAAATAACCGTCAAAATGGCCCTATATTTACGTTAAAAAAAATACAGAAATTTCAGCTCATTTACTTAACTGAAGCAAGAAAAACACTTCAAGAGCAACGAAATATTTTTAGAAACCATAAAAACTTACTATAGAAGCCAAATAAAGTAATTAAGGAAAATATAAATAATATTGGAACCTACATGCTGGAACAGGCACTCGGCGGCGACCTCAGTAGAGGACCCGGCGGCCATATTACCTTATTTATTACTTCATGACAAAAAAAAACAGGCAATGGCGGATATATCTAACCAGCGGATATGAAAGCTAGACATGTGGCTGTATGGCTGTATCTTGTGACATGTTAGGCTTACAATAAGTGACAGACGAAGCAAATAATCGCTGAAAACACTGACGCCCAGCCTTTACCTCAACTGACAGCTTGTTTACTTATTAAGGAACCTTCAATGTTCGCCGAGATTTCCAACTGTTTCCACACTCATATGTAAACAAAACCTAGAAATAAATAAATAACCCTAAAAAATACCTAAAAAGCGAAGAAAAACATTAATAGACAACTACAAGACACTACAGGGATGAGGAGGGGAGATGCTGTGAAGGCAGTAAGACTCAATGATGGATGGCTGGCACCGCTGGGCTTACCTTATGTACTCATGGTTCTCTGGTGCTGCGTGGCGGTGCTTGGTACAAGGAGAAGCTGCTGGGAATACAGAAACACTTATTAGCAGATTTTGTGGGGCAAGACTGACCAACGCCGGCCAAAACACTGCAGCCGCCTGACCTCACCCACCTACCCAGCGATTACTGTCACTACTCCTCCACCCCTACACATACACACACACACACACACACACACACACACACACACACAAAAGATGACATGCTATCAAGTAATAATTCATAATAATATATATAAATTCATATAAATAATATAAATATCCTCACTTTCTCACTCCCTTTCCCTACTAAACACACCATGCATGATTATGAACGCAAATTTCACTCACTGCTGTGCTGCATCACCGCAGAAAACACACGAACAAGTGAAGGGTAGACTCAAATAAAATACCATAAAACACCATTAAAAACTGTGTCACTTCGACTAGCGCCTTTTAGAATGCGTGCTTCTCCTGATGGTAATGTATAAAAGTTGTTCATCTGTCACTGGAACCGTAAAATCATTCTTAAAATCCCATATAAGTACTGAGAGAGAGAGAGAGAGAGAGAGAGAGAGAGAGAGAGAGAGAGAGAGAGCAATAACACAAACACACACCAATGCATTTATAAATTTTCCGCACTATAGAGCCTTGTATTTTGCCACAAAACTCAAACACATCCAAAAACACAATTAAACCACCTGAAACACTCAAAATATCTGACAACACATAAAAATACTCACAAAACTCACCCAAACATACACAACTCACGTTTAAACATTCAAAACACTCAAAACACTCTCATCACCCCAAAACACCAACAAAACTTACCCAATCACGTTGAAAACATCCAAAATACGTCCAAAACACCCTAAAACACCCAAAAACTCAACAAACATGCAAAAATACATTTAAAACATCCAAAACACCCAATAACACAGAGTACATCCTGCTCACACCCAAAGGCACCCAAAACACTCCCACACACATTCAAATACACTCAAAGGACCCTGCACACACCCAAATGCACCCAAAACACCCTCACACACACACTCAAATACACTCAAAAGACCCTGCACACACATAGAACATCCTAACACACACACACACTCAAATACTTTCAAAACCTTTTCGTATCATAATGGAAAGTGTTGAAATAATTAATGAGATTTTGTGTGTCTATGTGTCTGTATGTGTGTGTGTGTGTGTGTGTGTGTGTGTGTGTGTGTGTGTGTGTGTGTGTGTGTGTGTGTGTGTGTCTCTCTCTCTCTCTCTCTCTCTCTCTCTGGGTGGGATTAAAAGCAGTAATAATCTTGTTCTTTATTGTCACCCCTGGCATGAACAAGTAACAGAAAGCAGGAATATAGATGAAAATAACAAGTTTCCATTATAAAAAAATATAAAAAAAAAAACGTAGGAGAAATAAGATTAAATAAATAAATAAATTATCCTTGCAAGTACTTATGAGACACTTAGAAGTAATGAAAAAATATAAATAAACTCGATATTAAGTCGAAGAAGTGAAAAAATGAAAAATTTATATAAAATTAAACATTCCCAATATGAAAACGAGAGAAAAATAAAGAATATAACGAAATCATCTTAAAAATAATAAATTAATTAATTAACTGAATATAAAATCGAAAGAAATTGATAAGAAATGTTAATAATATTAAGCTTTTCTGCCTTTCTAATGCAAGAAATAAGCTTTTCCTCATCCTCGTATTAAAGTCAAGCTTCCTCTTCTGGTAACTTGAAATACCTAAAACAGCTTAATATACACTAGGTGGGCTTTAAAACTCTTCATTTGAGCCATTTTTTCGGCCTTATTACTGTATTTAAGCTTTCTCCCTCCTTCCACAAACCTAAAATACTCAAAACAACATTAAAACAATCTAAAAACACAAAATAACTTAAAACTGCCTTAAAACACTAAAAAACGGATTCTCACCTCGTATCTTGAAGCATCGGTCCAGATATTCAGTGAAGGATGGTCTGATCAGAGAAGCGCTCAGTATTAGAGCAATTTTCTGCATTTCCTTCACCTCCAGGCCTCCCTCCTTCACTGCTCCTTCAGACATCACCAAGGCTCCTTCACTTCCCTCTGTGTGATATCCTAAGCTCTCCATCTTGTAATATTGGCAGAAATGTTAGGATTTCTAGGATGTCAAGTCTCCTCTCATTCTCTCTCCTTCCTAAGCATTGAAAAAGTACGGGAAATTTTAATGTTTATGAATGCATTGGTGTGTGTGTGTGTTAATACTAGTTACCTCTCTCTCTCTCTCTCTCTCTCTCTCTCTCTCTCTCTCTCTCTCTCATTATTTACACTTTATAAAACACTTTATAAATAATTAAACGTCCTGCACCTTTTGAGTCCCTAGGAAAGAGAGAGAGCAAAACTCACCCAAACAAATCCAAAACACACTGAAAACATCTAAAACACAGTCAAAAAACTCTCAACACACCAAAATCTCCACAAAACTCACCCAAACACACTCAAAACATCCAAAACACACCCAAAACATACCAAAATACCCACAAAACTCACTTAAAATATCCAAAATGTATATCACCACAGAATACACCCCAGACACACCCAAACGCACCCACAACACCCCACACACACTCAAATACACCCAAAAGACCCCATACACACCAAGACTCACCCAAAACACTTAAAACACCCAAGATAAACTCAAGACACACTCACAACAATTCAATATACCCACAAAAAAAAAAAACACTCCACAATACATTCAAAATACTCCATAACACTCAAAACACATAAAATACACCTAAAAACAATCTAAATCACACTTAAACACACTGATAACAGCAAATATACAGCCAAATCTCTCCTAAACACCTCTAAGACACTCAAAACACCCCATAACACTCCTAAATAAACCCAAAACATACTTGAAAGAAAAAACACACCAATTATTACAAACAATTACAGCGCAAAAAGGCAAACTAAGCTAAAGTTTGTTTTCTTCCTTGTTTACATATTAACAACCCTTCAATATTCCCCTAAATTTCAAACTGTTTCCAGACTCAGATGTAAACAAAACCTAAAAATTAAATAAATAACCCCCAAAAATAAGTAAATAATGAAAAAAAAATTAATAAACAACTACAAGACATTACAGGGAGGAGGAGAGGCGATGCAGTGAAGGCAGTAAGACTGAATAAGGGAATGGTGGCACCGCTGGGCTCTCCTTACGTACTCATGGCTCTCTGGTGCTGCGTGGCGGTGCTCGGTACAGGAAGAAGCTGTTGGGAATATGGAAACACTTATTACCATTGTGCGTCGGGCAAAACTGACCAGCACTAGCCAAAACAGTGCAGCCACCAGCTCTCACCCTCCCTCGCCAGGCCTACCTGTCACTACTACTCCAACCCCCCCCACCCACACATACAGATATACAAATAAACACACACAACCACACACACACATTCTCTCTCTCTCTCTCTCTCTCTCTCTCTCTCTCTCTCTCTCTCTATCTATCTATCTCTCTCTCTCTCTCTCTCTCTTGCCTGAAGATTGTTTGTCAGATCCATAAAGATGATTAGCCTGATTTTCAAGGGTGTTTTTCCTATTAATAATGAAAAAATATACCCTAAAAAAAAAACTCACGAAACACACCAAAACACTAAACAATATATTCACGATATCCGACAACACAAAAAAATACCTACAAAAATCTCAACCAAACACACCCAAACACAACCAACACACGCTTAAATATCCAAAACACACTGAAAACACCCTCAACTCCCCATAATACTCATAAAACTTTCTCAAACACACTCAAAATATCCAAAATACACTCAAAACACCCCAAAATACCCACAAAACTCATTCAAAACACTCTTAAAACATCCAAACCACCCAAATCACCACAGATTACACCACTAACACACCTAAACGCACCCAGAACAACCCACACACACTCAAATATGCTGAAAAGACACCACACACAGCCAGATTCATACAAAACATTTAAAACACCTAAAATAAACTCAAAACACACTCATACCACCTCAATATACCCAAGAACACACCAAAGCACTCCACAATACACTCAAAAAAACTCCATAACACTCAAAACACGTAAAATACACCTAAAAACAATCTAAATCACACTTAAACACCAAATATTTATCCAAAAAACACTGATAACAACTAATATATGGCCAAATCACTCCTAAACACTTCTAAGACACTCTCAAAACACCCGATAACACTCCTAAATACACCCGAAACACACTTCAAAGAAAAAAAAAACACACCAATTATTACTGAAAATTACAGCGCAGCAAGTGAAACTAAGCTGAAGTTTTTCTTCTTGCTTGTTTACATATTAATGACCCTTCAATATTCCCCTAAATTTTCAAATGTTTCCAGAATTAGATGTAAATAAAACCTAAAAATTATATAAATAACCCCAAAAAATACAAAAATAACGAAAAAAAAATTAATAAACAACTACAAGACATTATAGGGAGGAGGAGAGGCGATGCTGTGAAGGTAGTAAGGCTGAATAAGGGGATGGTGGCACCGCTGGGCTCTCCTTACGTACTGATGGCTCTCTGGTGCTGCGTGGCGGTGCTTGGTACAGAAAGAAGCTGCTGGGAATATGGAAACACTTATTACCACTGTGAGTGGGGCAAGACTGACCAGCGCCGGCCAAAACATTGCAGCCACCGGCTCTCACCCTCCCTCGCCAGGCCTACCTGTTACTACTCCTCCAACCCTCCCACCACCCACACTTACAGATATACAAACAAACACATAGACACACACAACCACACTCTCTCTCTCTCTCTCTCTCTCTCTCTCTCTCTCTCTCTCTCTCTCTCTCTCTCTCTCTCTCTCCTAAAGATTGTTTGTGAGATCCATAAAGATGATTAGCTGGATTTTCAAGAGTGTTTTTCCTATTAATAATGAAAAAATATACCCTAAAAAAAAAACTCCCAAAACACACCAAAACACTAACCAATATACTCAAGATATCCGACAACACAAAAAAATACCCACAAAAATCTTCCCCAAACACACTCAACACACACTTAAACATCCAAAACACACTGAAAACACACTCAACACCCCATAATACTAATAAAACTCTCTCAAACACACTCAAAATATCCAAAATACACTCAAAACACCCCAAAATACCCACAAAACTCATTCAAAACACTCTTAAAACATCCAAACCACCCAAATCACCACAGAATATGCCACTAACACACCTAAAAGCACCCAGAACACCCCACACACATACTCAAATATGCCGAAAAGACACCACACAGCCAGACTCATACAAAACATTTAAAACACCTAAAATAAACTCAAAACACACTCATACCACCTCAATATATCCCAAAACACACCAAAGCACTCCAAAATACACTCAAAAAAACTCCATAACTCTCAAAACACGAAAAAACACACCTAAAAATATCCTAAACCACACTTAAACACGCAAAATTCACCCAAAACACACTGATAATAGCTGATATACACCCAAAACTCACCTAAACACCCCTAAGACTCTTAAAACACCCATAACACTCCTAAATGCACGCAAAACACACTTAAAACACCCAAAACACACTCAAAAACTCCACAACACGCCAATATACCCACAAAACACCCAAACACACCCAAATACATGTAAAACATTCAAAACACTCAAAACATCACAATATACCAACAAAACTCATTCAGATACATATAAAATACACACAAAACATTTAAAACACACCCAAAACACTCTACATCACCCCAAACTCACCAAACACACCCAAAACACTCTCAAAACATCCAAAACACCCATCAACACCACAAAATATCGACCCAAACGACCCCCACACACATTCATATATATTCATTCATATACATCCAACACTTACCCAAAATTTACCCAAAACCCTTAAAACACCCAAAATAAACTCAAGACACACTCACAACACTTCAAATTACCATCAAACACACCAAAACACTCCATAACACTCAAAACACGTAAAATACACCTAAAAACAACCTAAACCACTCTTAAACACCAAAACTTCACCCAAAACACACTGATAACAACGAATATACACCCAAAACACTCCTAAGACACACTCAAAACACACCACAACACTCCTAAATACACCAAAAATGCACTAAAGGCACCAAAAAACATATTACAGAAAATGGCAACACAGCAAGGGAAACTAAGCTAAACATTGTCTTCTTGCCGTTTATATGTTTTGCCTCCTCCTCCTTCATTTCTCCTTATTTCTTCCCCCTTTTCCTCCATTTCTCTTATTTTCCTCCTTCTACTACTACTACCTACACGCTTGAGTTTAGAAACAGGTGGAAATACTTGGAAAAACACTGGAAATTACAGTAAATATTAACCAAGAGACACTGGAGCCGGGCAAGTCCCTGGCCGGTGATGACGTCACAGGTTCCAGCCGCTGGCTTACGTACGTAACGCATTTCATTTTGAAATTGACCCCTAGAAAAAATGAAGCTAGGCTGGAATGCATTCTATTTTCTGATTTGATAATTACTTAAATTAATATTCAAAACATCAAAACATCTCCAGCCTGAGTAGTTGTAAAGAAATATCAACAAAAATATGGAAAAAGTGTTGGAACCTTTGACACCATTAAAACCATTCAAAAGTCCGCCCATTTCACTTTACACCAGTAAAAAAACACTTCAAAAAATCTAAACTATATTTTCAAGCAATGCAAAGTTAGTTACAAGCTCAAATAGAGAAATAAGGAATCTAAAAAATGACATAATCACCACTTTTAACAGGACTAAAAAACATTTCAAAATGCACATACTTAACTCAACAGGAACGCAAAACATTTTAAAAATCGTAAACGATTTTTTAAAGTAATAAAAGCTTCACTACATCCTCATATAAAAAAGCCAAGAACCGAGGTGGGTAAAAATAACCGTCAAAATGGCCCTATATTTACGTTAAAAAAATACAGAAATTTCAGCTCATTTACTTAACTGAAGCAAGAAAAACACTTCAACAGCAACGAAATATTTTTGGAAACCATAAAAACTTACTATAGAAGCCAAATAAAGTAATTAAGGAAAATGTAAATAATATTGGAACCTACATGCTGGAACAGGCACTCGGCGGCGACCTCAGTAGAGGACCCGGCGGCCATATTACCTTATTTACTACTTTATGACAAAAAAAAAACAGGCAATGGCGGATATATCTAACCAGCGGATATGAAAGCTAGACATGTGGCTGTATGGCTGTATCTTGTGACATGTTAGGCTTACAATAAGTGACAGACGAAGCAAATAATCGCTGAAAACACTGACGCCCAGCCTTTACCTCAACTGACAGCTTGTTTACTTATTAAGGAACCTTCAATGTTCGCCGAGATTTCCAACTGTTTCCAGACTCATATGTAAACAAAACCTAGAAATAAATAAATAACCCTAAAAAATACCTAAAAAGCGAAGAAAAACATTAATAGACAACTACAAGACACTACAGGGATGAGGAGGGGAGAAGCTGTGAGGGCAGCAAGACTGAATGATGGATGGCTGGCACCGCTGGGCTTACCTTATGTACTCATGGCTCTCTGGTGCTGCGTGGCGGTGTTTGGTACAAGGAGAAGCTGCTGGGAATACAGAAACACTTATTAGCAGATTTTGTGGGGCAAGACTCACCAACGCCGGCCAAAACACTGCAGCCGCCTGACCTCACCCACCTACCCAGCGATTACTGTCACTACTCCTCCACCCCAACACACACACACACACACACACACACACACACAAAAGATGACATGCTATCAAGTAATAATTCATAATAATATATATAAATTCATATAAATAATATAAATATCCTCACTTTCTCACTCCCTTTCCCTACTAAACACACCAAACGTGATTATGAACGCAAATTTCACTCACTGCTGTGCTGCATCACCGCAGAAAACGCACGAACAAGCGAAGGATAGACTCAAATAAAATGCACCTACACACACACACACACACACACACACACACACACACACACACACACACACACACACACACACACTCTCTCTTCCTTACAATAGTTTTACAATGTCATAAACATGATTAGCAGGGTTTTAAAAAACGTTTCTTCTATTGATAATATAGAAATAATGTTAATCTGTCACTAGAACCATAAAACACCATTAAAAACTGTGTCACTTCGACTAGCGCCTTTTAGAATGCGTGCTTCTCCTGATGGTAATGTATAAAAGTTGTTCATCTGTCACTGGAACCGTAAAATCATCCTTAAAATCCCATATAAGTACTGAGAGAGAGAGAGAGAGAGCAATAACACACACACAGAAACCAATGCATTTATAAATTTTACGCACTACAGAGCCTTGTATTTTGCCACAAAACTCAAACACATCCAAAAACACAATTAAACTACCTGAAACACTCAAAATATCTGACAACACACAAAAATACTCACAAAACTCACTCAAACATACACAACTCACCTTTAAACATTCAAAACACTCAAAACACTCTCATCACCCCAAAACACCAACAAAACTTACCCAATCACGTTGAAAACATCCAAAATACGTCCAAAACACCCTAAAACACCCAAAAAACTCAACAAACATGCAAAAATACATTTAAAACATCCAAAACACCCAATAACACAGAGTACATCTTGCTCACACCCAAAGGCACCCAAAACACTCCCACACACATTCAAATACACTCAAAGGACCCTGCACACACCCAAATGCACCCAAAACACCCCCACACACACTCAAATACACTCAAAAGATCCCAAACACACTCAAATACACTCAAAAAACCCTGCACACACATAGAACATCCCCACACACACACACTCAAATACTTTCAAAACCTTTTTGTATCATAATGGAAAGTGTTGAAATAATTAATGAGATTTTGTGTGTCTATGTGTCTGTATGTGTGTGTCTCTCTGTGTGTGTGTCTCCCTCTCTCTCTCTCTCTCTCTCTCTCTCTCTCTGGGTGGGATTAAAAGCAATAATAATCTTGTTCTTTATTGTCACCCCTGGCATGAACAAGTAACAGAAAGCAGGAATATAGATGAAAATAACAAGTTTCCATTATAAAAAAATTAAAAAAGAAACGTAGGGAAAATAAGATTAAATAAACAAATAAATAAATTATCCTTGCAAGTACTTATGAGACACTTAGAAGTAATGAAAAAATAAATAAACTCGATATTAAGTCAAAGAAGTGAAAAAAATGAAAAATTTATATAAAATTAAACATTCCCAATATGAAAACGAGAGAAAAATAAAGAATATAACAAAATCATCTTAAAAATAATAAATAAATTAACTGAATATAAAATCGAAAGAAATTGATAAGAAATGTTAATAATATTAAGCTTTTCTGCCTTTCTAATGCAAGAAATAAGCTTTTCCTCATCCTCGTATTAAAGTCAAGCTTCCTCTCTTCTGGTAGCTTGAAATACCTAAAACAGCTTAATATACGCTAGGTGGGCTTTAAAACTCTCCATTTAAGCCATTTTTTCGGCCTTATTACTGTATTTAAGCTTTCTCCCTCCTTCCACAAACCTAAAATATTCAAAACAACATTAAAACAATCTAAAAACACAAAATAACTTAAAACTGCCTTAAAACACTAAAAAATGGATTCTCACCTCGTATCTCGAAGCATCGGTCCAGATATTCAGTGAAGGATGATCTGATCAGAGAAGCGCTCAGTATTAGAGCAATTTTCTGCATTTCCTTCACCTCCAGGCATCCCTCCTTCACTGCTCCTCCTTCAGACATCACCAAGGCTCCTTCACTCCCCTCCGTGTGATATCTCCATCTTGTAAAATTGGCAGAAATGTTAGGATTTCTAGGATGTCAAGTCTCTCCTTCCTAAGCATTGAAAAAGTACGGGAAATTTTAATGTTTATGAATGCATTGGTGTGTGTGTGTGTGTGTGTTAATACTAGTTACCTCTCTCTCTCTCTCTCTCTCTCTCTCTCTCTCTCTCTCTCTCTCTCTCTCTCTCATTATTTACACTTTATAAAACACTTTATAAATAATTAAACGTCCTGCACCTTTTGAGTCCCTAGGAAAGAGAGAGAGCAAAACTCACCCAAACAAATCCAAAACACACTGAAAACATCTAAAACACAGTCAAAAAACTCTCAACACACCAAAATCTCCACAAAACTCACCCAAACACACTCAAAACATTCAAAACACACCCAAAAATACCAAAATACCCACAAAACTCACTTAAAATATCCAAAATGTATATCACCACAGAATACACCCCAGACACACCCAAACGCACCCACAACACCCCACACACACTCAAATACACCCAAAAGACCCCATACACACCAAGACTCACCCAAAACACTTAAAACACCCAAGATAAACTCAAGACACACTCACAACAATTCAATATACCCACAAAGAAACCAAAACACTTCACAATACATTCAAAATACTCCACAACACTCAAAACACATAAAATACACCTAAAAACAATCTAAATCACACTTAAACACACTGATAACAGCTAATATACAGCTAAATCTCTCCTAAACACCTCTAAGACACTCAAAACACCCCATAACACTCCTAAATACACCCGAAACATACTTCAAAGAAAAAACACACCAATTATTAAAAACAATTACAGCGCAAAAAGGCAAACTAAGCTAAAGTTTGTTTTCTTCCTTGTTTACATATTAACAACCCTTCAATATTCCCCTAAATTTCAAACTGTTTCCAGACTCAGATGTAAACAAAACCTAAAAATTACATAAATAACCCCAAAAAATAAGTAAATAACGAAAAAAAAATTTAATAAACAACTACAAGACATTACAGGAAGGAGAAGAGGCGATGCAGTGAAGGCAGTAAGACTGAATAAGGGAATGGTGGCACCGCTGGGCTCTCCTTACGTACTCATGGCTCTCTGGTGCTGCGTGGTGGTGCTTGGTACAGGAAGAATCTGTTGGGAATATGGAAACACTTATTACCATTGTGCGTCGGGCAAGACTGACCAGCACTGGCCAAAACAGTGCAGCCACCAGCTCTCACCCTCCCTCGCCAGGCCTACCTGTCACTACTACTCCAACCCCCCCCACCCACACATACAGATATACAAATAAACACAAACACACACAACCACACACACACATTCTCTCTCTCTCTCTCTCTCTCTCTCTCTCTCTCTCTCTCTCTCTCTCTCTCTCTCTCTCTCGCCTGAAGATTGTTTGTCAGATCCATAAAGATGATTAGCCTGATTTTCAAGGGTGTTTTTCCTATTAATAATGAAAAAATATACCCTAAAAAAAAACTCACAAAACACACCAAAACACTAAACAATATATTCACGATATCCGACAACACAAAAAAATACCCACAAAAATCTCAACCAAACACACCCAAACACAACCAACACACGTTTAAATATCCAAAACACACTGAAAACACCCTCAACTCCCCATAATACTCATAAAACTTTCTCAAACACACTCAAAATATCCAAAATACACTCAAAACACCCCAAAATACCCACAAAAGTCATTCAAAACACTCTTAAAACATCCAAACCACCCAAATCACCACAGAATACGCCACTAACACACCTAAATGCACCCAGAACAACCCACACACACTCAAATATGCCGAAAAGACACCACACACAGTCAGATTCATACAAAACATTTAAAAAACCTAAAATAAACTCAAAACACACTCATACCACCTCAATATACCCAAGAACACACCAAAGCACTCCATAATACACTAAAAAAAACTCCATAACACTCAAAACACGTAAAATGCACCTAAAAACAATCTAAATCACACTTAAACACCAAATATTTACCCAAAAAACACTGATAACAACTAATATATGGCCAAATCACTCCTAAACACTTCTAAGACACTCTCAAAACACCCGATAACACTCCTAAATACACCCGAAACACACTTCAAAGAAAAAAACACACCAATTATTACTGAGAATTACAGCGCAGCAAGTGAAACTAAGCTAAAGTTTCTCTTCTTGCTTGTTTACATATTCATGACCCTTCAATATTCCCCTAAATTTTCAAATGTTTCCAGACTTAGATGTAAATAAAACCTAAAAATTAAATAAATAACCCCAAAAAATACCCAAATAACGAAAAAAAAAATAATAAACAACTACAAGACATTATAGGGAGGAGGAGAGGCGATGCTGTGAAGGTAGTACGGCTGAATAAGGAGATGGTGGCACCGCTGGGCTCTCCTTACGTACTGATGGCTCTCTGGTGCTGCGTGGCGGTGCTTGGTACAGAAAGAAGCTGCTGGGAATATGGAAACACTTATTACCACTGTGAGTGGGGCAAGACTGACCAGCGCCGGCCAAAACAGTGCAGCCACCGGCTCTCACCCTCCCTCGCCAGGCCTACCTGTTACTACTCCTCCAACGCCCCCACCACCCACACTTACAGATATACAAACAAACACATAGACACACAAAACCACACATTCTCTCTCTCTCTCTCTCTCTCTCTCTCTCTCTCTCTCTCTCTCTCTCTCTCTCTCTCTCCTGAAGATTGTTTGTGAGATCCATAAAGATGATTAGCTGGATTTTCAAGAGTGTTTTTCCTATTAATAATGAAAAAATATACCCTAAAAAAAAACTCCCAAAACACACCAAAACACTAACCAATATACTCAAGATATCCGACAACACAAAAAAATACCCACAAAAATCTTCCCCAAACACACTCAACACACACTTAAACATCCAAAACACACTGAAAACACACTCAACACCCCATAATACTAATAAAACTCTCTCAAACACACTCAAAATATCCAAAATACACTCAAAACACCCCAAAATACCCACAAAACTCATTCAAAACACTCTTAAAACATCCAAACAACCCAAATCACCACAGAATATGCCACTAACACACCTAAAAGCACCCAGAACACACCACACATACTCAAATATGCCGAAAATACACCACACAGCCAGACTCATACAAAACATTTAAAACACCTAAAATAAACTCAAAACACACTCATACCACCTCAATATATCCCAAAACACACCAAAGCACTCCACAATACACTCAAAAAAACTCCATAACTCTCAAAACACGAAAAAACACACCTAAAAATATCCTAAACCACACTTAAACACGCAAAATTCACCCAAAACACACTGATAATAGCTGATATACACCCAAAACTCACCTAAACACCCCTAAGACTCTTAAAACACCCATAACACTCCTAAATGCACGCAAAACACACTTAAAACACCCAAAACACACTCAAAAACTCCACAACACGCCAATATACCCACAAAACACCCAAACACACCCAAATACATGTAAAACATTCAAAACACTCAAAACATCACAATATACCAACAAAACTCATTCAGATACATATAAAATACACACAAAACATTTAAAACACACCCAAAACACTCTACATCATCCCAAACTCACCAAACACACCCAAAACACTCTCAAAACATCCAAAACACCCATCAACACCACAAAATATCGACCCAAACGACCCCCACACACATTCATATATATTCATTCATATACATCCAACACTTACCCAAAATTTACCCAAAACCCTTAAAACACCCAAAATAAACTCAAGACACACTCACAACACTTCAAATTACCATCAAACACACCAAAACACTCCATAACACTCAAAACACGTAAAATACACCTAAAAACAACCTAAACCACTCTTAAACACCAAAACTTCACCCAAAACACACTGATAACAACGAATATACACCCAAAACACTCCTAAGACACACTCAAAACACACCACAACACTCCTAAATACACCAAAAATGCACTAAAGGCACCAAAAAACATATTACAGAAAATGGCAACACAGCAAGGGAAACTAAGCTAAACATTGTCTTCTTGCCGTTTATATGTTTTGCCTCCTCCTCCTTCATTTCTCCTTATTTCTTCCCCCTTTTCCTCCATTTCTCTTATTTTCCTCCTTCTACTACTACTACCTACACGCTTGAGTTTAGAAACAGGTGGAAATACTTGGAAAAACACTGGAAATTACAGTAAATATTAACCAAGAGACACTGGAGCCGGGCAAGTCCCTGGCCGGTGATGACGTCACAGGTTCCAGCCGCTGGCTTACGTACGTAACGCATTTCATTTTGAAATTGACCCCTAGAAAAAATGAAGCTAGGCTGGAATGCATTCTATTTTCTGATTTGATAATTACTTAAATTAATATTCAAAACATCAAAACATCTCCAGCCTGAGTAGTTGTAAAGAAATATCAACAAAAATATGGAAAAAGTGTTGGAACCTTTGACACCATTAAAACCATTCAAAAGTCCGCCCATTTCACTTTACACCAGTAAAAAAACACTTCAAAAAATCTAAACTATATTTTCAAGCAATGCAAAGTTAGTTACAAGCTCAAATAGAGAAATAAGGAATCTAAAAAATGACATAATCACCACTTTTAACAGGACTAAAAAACATTTCAAAATGCACATACTTAACTCAACAGGAACGCAAAACATTTTAAAAATCGTAAACGATTTTTTAAAGTAATAAAAGCTTCACTACATCCTCATATAAAAAAGCCAAGAACCGAGGTGGGTAAAAATAACCGTCAAAATGGCCCTATATTTACGTTAAAAAAATACAGAAATTTCAGCTCATTTACTTAACTGAAGCAAGAAAAACACTTCAACAGCAACGAAATATTTTTGGAAACCATAAAAACTTACTATAGAAGCCAAATAAAGTAATTAAGGAAAATGTAAATAATATTGGAACCTACATGCTGGAACAGGCACTCGGCGGCGACCTCAGTAGAGGACCCGGCGGCCATATTACCTTATTTACTACTTTATGACAAAAAAAAACAGGCAATGGCGGATATATCTAACCAGCGGATATGAAAGCTAGACATGTGGCTGTATGGCTGTATCTTGTGACATGTTAGGCTTACAATAAGTGACAGACGAAGCAAATAATCGCTGAAAACACTGACGCCCAGCCTTTACCTCAACTGACAGCTTGTTTACTTATTAAGGAACCTTCAATGTTCGCCGAGATTTCCAACTGTTTCCAGACTCATATGTAAACAAAACCTAGAAATAAATAAATAACCCTAAAAAATACCTAAAAAGCGAAGAAAAACATTAATAGACAACTACAAGACACTACAGGGATGAGGAGGGGAGAAGCTGTGAGGGCAGCAAGACTGAATGATGGATGGCTGCCACCGCTGGGCTTACCTTATGTACTCATGGCTCTCTGGTGCTGCGTGGCGGTGTTTGGTACAAGGAGAAGCTGCTGGGAATACAGAAACACTTATTAGCAGATTTTGTGGGGCAAGACTCACCAACGCCGGCCAAAACACTGCAGCCGCCTGACCTCACCCACCTACCCAGCGATTACTGTCACTACTCCTCCACCCCAACACACACACACACACAAAAGATGACATGCTATCAAGTAATAATTCATAATAATATATATAAATTCATATAAATAATATAAATATCCTCACTTTCTCACTCCCTTTCCCTACTAAACACACCAAACGTGATTATGAACGCAAATTTCACTCACTGCTGTGCTGCATCACCGCAGAAAACGCACGAACAAGCGAAGGATAGACTCAAATAAAATGCACCTACACACACACACACACACACACACACACACACACACACACACACACACACTCTCTTCCTTACAATAGTTTTACAATGTCATAAACATGATTAGCAGGGTTTTAAAAAACGTTTCTTCTATTGATAATATAGAAATAATGTTAATCTGTCACTAGAACCATAAAACACCATTAAAAACTGTGTCACTTCGACTAGCGCCTTTTAGAATGCGTGCTTCTCCTGATGGTAATGTATAAAAGTTGTTCATCTGTCACTGGAACCGTAAAATCATCCTTAAAATCCCATATAAGTACTGAGAGAGAGAGAGAGAGAGCAATAACACACACACAGAAACCAATGCATTTATAAATTTTACGCACTACAGAGCCTTGTATTTTGCCACAAAACTCAAACACATCCAAAAACACAATTAAACTACCTGAAACACTCAAAATATCTGACAACACACAAAAATACTCACAAAACTCACTCAAACATACACAACTCACCTTTAAACATTCAAAACACTCAAAACACTCTCATCACCCCAAAACACCAACAAAACTTACCCAATCACGTTGAAAACATCCAAAATACGTCCAAAACACCCTAAAACACCCAAAAAACTCAACAAACATGCAAAAATACATTTAAAACATCCAAAACACCCAATAACACAGAGTACATCTTGCTCACACCCAAAGGCACCCAAAACACTCCCACACACATTCAAATACACTCAAAGGACCCTGCACACACCCAAATGCACCCAAAACACCCCCACACACACTCAAATACACTCAAAAGATCCCAAACACACTCAAATACACTCAAAAAACCCTGCACACACATAGAACATCCCCACACACACACACTCAAATACTTTCAAAACCTTTTTGTATCATAATGGAAAGTGTTGAAATAATTAATGAGATTTTGTGTGTCTATGTGTCTGTATGTGTGTGTCTCTGTGTGTGTGTGTCTCCCTCTCTCTCTCTCTCTCTCTCTCTCTCTGGGTGGGATTAAAAGCAATAATAATCTTATTCTTTATTGTCACCCCTGGCATGAACAAGTAACAGAAAGCAGGAATATAGATGAAAATAACAAGTTTCCATTATAAAAAAATTAAAAAAGAAACGTAGGGAAAATAAGATTAAATAAACAAATAAATAAATTATCCTTGCAAGTACTTATGAGACACTTAGAAGTAATGAAAAAATAAATAAACTCGATATTAAGTCAAAGAAGTGAAAAAAATGAAAAATTTATATAAAATTAAACATTCCCAATATGAAAACGAGAGAAAAATAAAGAATATAACAAAATCATCTTAAAAATAATAAATAAATTAACTGAATATAAAATCGAAAGAAATTGATAAGAAATGTTAATAATATTAAGCTTTTCTGCCTTTCTAATGCAAGAAATAAGCTTTTCCTCATCCTCGTATTAAAGTCAAGCTTCCTCTCTTCTGGTAGCTTGAAATACCTAAAACAGCTTAATATACGCTAGGTGGGCTTTAAAACTCTCCATTTAAGCCATTTTTTCGGCCTTATTACTGTATTTAAGCTTTCTCCCTCCTTCCACAAACCTAAAATATTCAAAACAACATTAAAACAATCTAAAAACACAAAATAACTTAAAACTGCCTTAAAACACTAAAAAATGGATTCTCACCTCGTATCTCGAAGCATCGGTCCAGATATTCAGTGAAGGATGATCTGATCAGAGAAGCGCTCAGTATTAGAGCAATTTTCTGCATTTCCTTCACCTCCAGGCATCCCTCCTTCACTGCTCCTCCTTCAGACATCACCAAGGCTCCTTCACTCCCCTCCGTGTGATATCTCCATCTTGTAAAATTGGCAGAAATGTTAGGATTTCTAGGATGTCAAGTCTCTCTCTCCTTCCTAAGCATTGAAAAAGTACGGGAAATTTTAATGTTTATGGATGCATTGGTGTGTGTGTGTGTGTTAATACTAGTTACCTCTCTCTCTCTCTCTCTCTCTCTCTCTCTCTCTCTCTCTCTCTCATTATTTACACTTTATAAAACACTTTATAAATAATTAAACGTCCTGCACCTTTTGAGTCCCTAGGAAAGAGAGAGAGCAAAACTCACCCAAACAAATCCAAAACACACTGAAAACATCTAAAACACAGTCAAAAAACTCTCAACACACCAAAATCTCCACAAAACTCACCCAAACACACTCAAAACATTCAAAACACACCCAAAAATACCAAAATACCCACAAAACTCACTTAAAATATCCAAAATGTATATCACCACAGAATACACCCCAGACACACCCAAACGCACCCACAACACCCCACACACACTCAAATACACCCAAAAGACCCCATACACACCAAGACTCACCCAAAACACTTAAAACACCCAAGATAAACTCAAGACACACTCACAACAATTCAATATACCCACAAAGAAACCAAAACACTTCACAATACATTCAAAATACTCCACAACACTCAAAACACATAAAATACACCTAAAAACAATCTAAATCACACTTAAACACACTGATAACAGCTAATATACAGCTAAATCTCTCCTAAACACCTCTAAGACACTCAAAACACCCCATAACACTCCTAAATACACCCGAAACATACTTCAAAGAAAAAACACACCAATTATTAAAAACAATTACAGCGCAAAAAGGCAAACTAAGCTAAAGTTTGTTTTCTTCCTTGTTTACATATTAACAACCCTTCAATATTCCCCTAAATTTCTAACTGTTTCCAGACTCAGATGTAAACAAAACCTAAAAATTACATAAATAACCCCAAAAAATAAGTAAATAACGAAAAAAAAATTTAATAAACAACTACAAGACATTACAGGAAGGAGAAGAGGCGATGCAGTGAAGGCAGTAAGACTGAATAAGGGAATGGTGGCACCGCTGGGCTCTCCTTACGTACTCATGGCTCTCTGGTGCTGCGTGGTGGTGCTTGGTACAGGAAGAATCTGTTGGGAATATGGAAACACTTATTACCATTGTGCGTCAGGCAAGACTGACCAGCACTGGCCAAAACAGTGCAGCCACCAGCTCTCACCCTCCCTCGCCAGGCCTACCTGTCACTACTACTCCAACCCCCCCCACCCACACATACAGATATACAAATAAACACAAACACACACAACCACACACACACATTCTCTCTCTCTCTCTCTCTCTCTCTCTCTCTCTCTCTCTCTCTCTCTCTCTCGCCTGAAGATTGTTTGTCAGATCCATAAAGATGATTAGCCTGATTTTCAAGGGTGTTTTTCCTATTAATAATGAAAAAATATACCCTAAAAAAAAACTCACAAAACACACCAAAACACTAAACAATATATTCACGATATCCGACAACACAAAAAAATACCCACAAAAATCTCAACCAAACACACCCAAACACAACCAACACACGTTTAAATATCCAAAACACACTGAAAACACCCTCAACTCCCCATAATACTCATAAAACTTTCTCAAACACACTCAAAATATCCAAAATACACTCAAAACACCCCAAAATACCCACAAAAGTCATTCAAAACACTCTTAAAACATCCAAACCACCCAAATCACCACAGAATACGCCACTAACACACCTAAATGCACCCAGAACAACCCACACACACTCAAATATGCCGAAAAGACACCACACACAGTCAGATTCATACAAAACATTTAAAAAACCTAAAATAAACTCAAAACACACTCATACCACCTCAATATACCCAAGAACACACCAAAGCACTCCATAATACACTAAAAAAAACTCCATAACACTCAAAACACGTAAAATGCACCTAAAAACAATCTAAATCACACTTAAACACCAAATATTTACCCAAAAAACACTGATAACAACTAATATATGGCCAAATCACTCCTAAACACTTCTAAGACACTCTCAAAACACCCGATAACACTCCTAAATACACCCGAAACACACTTCAAAGAAAAAAACACACCAATTATTACTGAGAATTACAGCGCAGCAAGTGAAACTAAGCTAAAGTTTCTCTTCTTGCTTGTTTACATATTCATGACCCTTCAATATTCCCCTAAATTTTCAAATGTTTCCAGACTTAGATGTAAATAAAACCTAAAAATTAAATAAATAACCCCAAAAAATACCCAAATAACGAAAAAAAAAATAATAAACAACTACAAGACATTATAGGGAGGAGGAGAGGCGATGCTGTGAAGGTAGTACGGCTGAATAAGGAGATGGTGGCACCGCTGGGCTCTCCTTACGTACTGATGGCTCTCTGGTGCTGCGTGGCGGTGCTTGGTACAGAAAGAAGCTGCTGGGAATATGGAAACACTTATTACCACTGTGAGTGGGGCAAGACTGACCAGCGCCGGCCAAAACAGTGCAGCCACCGGCTCTCACCCTCCCTCGCCAGGCCTACCTGTTACTACTCCTCCAACGCCCCCACCACCCACACTTACAGATATACAAACAAACACATAGACACACAAAACCACACATTCTCTCTCTCTCTCTCTCTCTCTCTCTCTCTCTCTCTCTCTCTCTCTCTCTCTCTCTCTCTCTCTCTCTCCTGAAGATTGTTTGTGAGATCCATAAAGATGATTAGCTGGATTTTCAAGAGTGTTTTTCCTATTAATAATGAAAAAATATACCCTAAAAAAAAACTCCCAAAACACACCAAAACACTAACCAATATACTCAAGATATCCGACAACACAAAAAAATACCCACAAAAATCTTCCCCAAACACACTCAACACACACTTAAACATCCAAAACACACTGAAAACACACTCAACACCCCATAATACTAATAAAACTCTCTCAAACACACTCAAAATATCCAAAATACACTCAAAACACCCCAAAATACCCACAAAACTCATTCAAAACACTCTTAAAACATCCAAACAACCCAAATCACCACAGAATATGCCACTAACACACCTAAAAGCACCCAGAACACACCACACATACTCAAATATGCCGAAAATACACCACACAGCCAGACTCATACAAAACATTTAAAACACCTAAAATAAACTCAAAACACACTCATACCACCTCAATATATCCCAAAACACACCAAAGCACTCCACAATACACTCAAAAAAACTCCATAACTCTCAAAACACGAAAAAACACACCTAAAAATATCCTAAACCACACTTAAACACGCAAAATTCACCCAAAACACACTGATAATAGCTGATATACACCCAAAACTCACCTAAACACCCCTAAGACTCTTAAAACACCCATAACACTCCTAAATGCACGCAAAACACACTTAAAACACCCAAAACACACTCAAAAACTCCACAACACGCCAATATACCCACAAAACACCCAAACACACCCAAATACATGTAAAACATTCAAAACACTCAAAACATCACAATATACCAACAAAACTCATTCAGATACATATAAAATACACACAAAACATTTAAAACACACCCAAAACACTCTACATCACCCCAAACTCACCAAACACACCCAAAACACTCTCAAAACATCCAAAACACCCATCAACACCACAAAATATCGACCCAAACGACCCCCACACACATTCATATATATTCATTCATATACATCCAACACTTACCCAAAATTTACCCAAAACCCTTAAAACACCCAAAATAAACTCAAGACACACTCACAACACTTCAAATTACCATCAAACACACCAAAACACTCCATAACACTCAAAACACGTAAAATACACCTAAAAACAACCTAAACCACTCTTAAACACCAAAACTTCACCCAAAACACACTGATAACAACGAATATACACCCAAAACACTCCTAAGACACACTCAAAACACACCACAACACTCCTAAATACACCAAAAATGCACTAAAGGCACCAAAAAACATATTACAGAAAATGGCAACACAGCAAGGGAAACTAAGCTAAACATTGTCTTCTTGCCGTTTATATGTTTTGCCTCCTCCTCCTTCATTTCTCCTTATTTCTTCCCCCTTTTCCTCCATTTCTCTTATTTTCCTCCTTCTACTACTACTACCTACACGCTTGAGTTTAGAAACAGGTGGAAATACTTGGAAAAACACTGGAAATTACAGTAAATATTAACCAAGAGACACTGGAGCCGGGCAAGTCCCTGGCCGGTGATGACGTCACAGGTTCCAGCCGCTGGCTTACGTACGTAACGCATTTCATTTTGAAATTGACCCCTAGAAAAAATGAAGCTAGGCTGGAATGCATTCTATTTTCTGATTTGATAATTACTTAAATTAATATTCAAAACATCAAAACATCTCCAGCCTGAGTAGTTGTAAAGAAATATCAACAAAAATATGGAAAAAGTGTTGGAACCTTTGACACCATTAAAACCATTCAAAAGTCCGCCCATTTCACTTTACACCAGTAAAAAAACACTTCAAAAAATCTAAACTATATTTTCAAGCAATGCAAAGTTAGTTACAAGCTCAAATAGAGAAATAAGGAATCTAAAAAATGACAATCACCACTTTTAACAGGACTAAAAAACATTTCAAAATGCACATACTTAACTCAACAGGAACGCAAAACATTTTAAAAATCGTAAACGATTTTTTAAAGTAATAAAAGCTTCACTACATCCTCATATAAAAAAGCCAAGAACCGAGTTGGGTAAAAATAACCGTCAAAATGGCCCTATATTTACGTTAAAAAAAATGCAGATATTTCAGCTCATTTACTTAACTGAAGCAAGAAAACCACTTCAAGAGCAACGAAATATTTTTAGAAACCATAAAAACTTACTAAAGAAGCCAAATAAAGTAATTAAGGAAAATATAAATAATATTGGAACCTACATGCTGGAACAGGCACTCGGCGGCGACCTCAGTAGAGGACCCGGCGGCCATATTACCTTATTTACTACTTTATGACAAAAAAAAAACAGGCAATGGCGGATATATCTAACCAGCGGATATGAAAGCTAGACATGTGGCTGTATGGCTGTATCTTGTGACATGTTAGGCTTACAATAAGTGACAGACGAAGCAAATAATCGCTGAAAACACTGACGCCCAGCCTTTACCTCAACTGACAGCTTGTTTACTTATTAAGGAACCTTCAATGTTCGCCGAGATTTCCAACTGTTTCCACACTCATATGTAAACAAAACCTAGAAATAAATAAATAACCCTAAAAAATACCTAAAAAGCGAAGAAAAACATTAATAGACAACTACAAGACACTACAGGGATGAGGAGGGGAGATGCTGTGAAGGCAGTAAGACTGAATGATGGATGGCTGGCACCGCTGGGCTTACCTTATGTAGTCATGGCTCTCTGGTGCTGCGTGGCGGTGCTTGGTACAAGGAGAAGCTGCTGGGAATACAGAAACACTTATTAGCAGATTTTGTGGGGCAAGACTGACCAACGCCGGCCAAAACACTGCAGCCGCCTGACCTCACCCACCTACCCAGCGATTACTGTCACTACTCCTCCACCCCTACACATACACACACACACACACACACACACACAAAAGATGACATGCTATCAAGTAATAATTCATAATAATATATATAAATTCATATAAATAATATAAATATCCTCACTTTCTCACTCCCTTTCCCTACTAAACACACCATGCATGATTATGAACGCAAATTTCACTCACTGCTGTGCTGCATCACCGCAGAAAACACACGAACAAGTGAAGGGTAGACTCAAATAAAATACACCTACACACACACACACACACACACACACACACTCTCTCTCTCTCTCTCTCTCTCTCTCTCTCTCCCCTTACAATAGTTTCACAATGTCATAAACATGATTAGCAGGGTTTTCAAAAACGTTTCTCCTATTGATAATATAGAAATAATGTTAATCTGTCACTAGAACCGTAAAACACCATTAAAAAACTGTGTCACTTCGACTAGCGCCTTTTAGAATGCGTGCTTCTCCTGATGGTAATGTATAAAAGTTGTTCATCTGTCACTGGAACCGTAAAATCATTCTTAAAATCCCATATAAGTACTGAGAGAGAGAGAGAGAGAGAGAGAGAGAGAGAGAGAGAGAGAGAGAGAGAGAGAGAGAGAGAGAGAGAGAGAGAGAGAGAGCAATAACACAAACACACACAGAAACCAATGCATTTATAAATTTTCCGCACTATAGAGCCTTGTATTTTGCCACAAAACTCAAACACATCCAAAAACACAATTAAACCACCTGAAACACTCAAAATATCTGACAACACATAAAAATACTCACAAAACTCACCCAAACATACACAACTCACGTTTAAACATTCAAAACACTCAAAACACTCTCATCACCCCAAAACACCAACAAAACTTACCCAATCACGTTGAAAACATCCAAAATACGTCCAAAACACCCTAAAACTCAACAAACATGCAAAAATACATTTAAAACATCCAAAACACCCAATAACACAGAGTACATCCTGCTCACACCCAAAGGCACCCAAAACACTCCCACACACATTCAAATACACTCAAAGGACCCTGCACACACCCAAATGCACCCAAAACACCCTCACACACACACTCAAATACACTCAAAAGACCCTGCACACACATAGAACATCCTAACACACACACACACTCAAATACTTTCAAAACCTTTTCGTATCATAATGGAAAGTGTTGAAATAATTAATGAGATTTTGTGTGTCTATGTGTCTGTATGTGTGTGTGTGTGTGTGTCTGTGTGTGTGTCTGTATGTGTGTGTGTGTGTGTGTGTGTGTGTGTGTGTGTGTGTGTGTGTGTGTGTGTGTCTCTCTCTCTCTCTCTCTCTCTCTCTCTCTCTCTCTCTCTCTCTCTCTGGGTGGGATTAAAAGCAATAATAATCTTGTTCTTTATTGTCACCCCTGGCATGAACAAGTAACAGAAAGCAGGAATATAGATGAAAATAACAAGTTTCCATTATAAAAAAATATTAAAAAAAAACGTAGGAGAAATAAGATTAAATAAACAAATAAATAAATTATCCTTGCAAGTACTTATGAGACACTTAGAAGTAATGAAAAAATATAAACAAACTCGATATTAAGTCGAAGAAGTGAAAAAATGAAAAATTTATATAAAATTAAACATTCCCAATATGAAAACGAGAGAATAATAAAGAATATAACAAAATCATCTTAAAAATAATAAATTAATTAACTGAATATAAAATCGAAAGAAATTGATAAGAAATGTTAATAATATTAAGGTTTTCTGCCTTTCTAATGCAAGAAATAAGCTTTTCCTCATCCTCGTATTAAAGTCAAGCTTCCTCTCTTCTGGTAACTTGAAATACCTAAAACAGCTTAATATACGCTAGGTGGGCTTTAAAACTCTTCATTTGAGCCATTTTTTCGGCCTTATTACTGTATTTAAGCTTTCTCCCTCCTTCCACAAACCTAAAATACTCAAAACAACATTAAAACAATCTAAAAACACAAAATAACTTAAAACTGCTTTAAAACACTAAAAAACGGATTCTCACCTCGTATCTTGAAGCATCGGTCCAGATATTCAGTGAAGGATGGTCTGATCAGAGAAGCGCTCAGTATTAGAGCAATTTTCTGCATTTCCTTCACCTCCAGGCCTCCCTCCTTCACTGCTCCTTCAGACATCACCAAGGCTCCTTCACTTCCCTCTGTGTGATATCCTAAGCTCTCCATCTTGTAATATTGGCAGAAATGTTAGGATTTCTAGGATGTCAAGTCTCCTCTCATTCTCTCTCCTTCCTAAGCATTGAAAAAGTACGGGAAATTTTAATGTTTATGAATGCATTGGTGTGTGTGTGTGTTAATACTAGTTACCTACCTCTCTCTCTCTCTCTCTCTCTCTCTCTCTCTCTCTCTCTCTCTCTCTCATTATTTACACTTTATAAAACACTTTATAAATAATTAAACGTCCTGCACCTTTTGAGTCCCTAGGAAAGAGAGAGAGCAAAACTCACCCAAACAAATCCAAAACACACTGAAAACATCTAAAACACAGTCAAAAAAACTCTCAACACACCAAAATCTCCACAAAACTCACCCAAACACACTCAAAACATCCAAAACACACCCAAAACATACCAAAATACCCACAAAACTCACTTAAAATATCCAAAATGTATATCACCACAGAATACACCCCAGACACACCCAAACGCACCCACAACACCCCACACACACTCAAATACACCCAAAAGACCCCATACACACCAAGACTCACCCAAAACACTTAAAACACCCAAGATAAACTCAAGACACACTCACAACAATTCAATATACCCACAAAAAAAAAAACACTCCACAATACATTCAAAATACTCCATAACACTCAAAACACATAAAATACACCTAAAAACAATCTAAATCACACTTAAACACACTGATAACAGCAAATATACAGCCAAATCTCTCCTAAACACCTCTAAGACACTCAAAACACCCCATAACACTCCTAAATAAACCCAAAACATACTTGAAAGAAAAAACACACCAATTATTACAAACAATTACAGCGCAAAAAGGCAAACTAAGCTAAAGTTTGTTTTCTTCCTTGTTTACATATTAACAACCCTTCAATATTCCCCTAAATTTCTAACTGTTTCCAGACTCAGATGTAAACAAAACCTAAAAATTAAATAAATAACCCCAAAAAATAAGTAAATAATGAAAAAAAAATTTAATAAACAACTACAAGACATTACAGGGAGGAGGAGAGGCAATGCAGTGAAGGCAGTAAGACTGAATAAGGGAATGGTGGCACCGCTGGGCGCTCCTTACGTACTCATGGCTCTGGTGCTGCGTGCCGGTGCTCGGTACAGGAAGAAGCTGTTGGGAATATGGAAACACTTATTACCATTGTGCGTTGGGCAAAACTGACCAGCAGTAGCCAAAACAGTGCAGCCACCAGCTCTCACCCTCCCTCGCCAGGCCTACCTGTCACTACTACTCCAACCCCCCCCACCCACACATACAGATATACAAACACAAACACACACAACCACACACACACACACACATTCTCTCTCTCTCTCTCGCCTGAAGATTGTTTGTCAGATCCATAAAGATGATTAGCCTGATTTTCAAGGGTGTTTTTCCTATTAATAATGAAAAAATATACCCTAAAAAAAAACTCACAAAACACACCAAAACACTAAACAATATATTCACGACATCCGACAACACAAAAAAAAACAAAAATCTCACCCAAACACACTCAACACACGCTTAAATATCCAAAACACACTGAAAACACCCTGAACTCCCCATAATACTCATAAAACTTTCTCAAACACACTCAAAATATCCAAAATTCACTCAAAACACCCACAAAACTCATTCAAAACACTCTTAAAACATCCAAACCACCCAAATCACCACAGAATACGCCACTAACACACCTACACGCACTCAGAACACCCCACACACATACTCAAATATGCCGAAAAGGCACCACACACAGCCAGACTCATACAAAACATTTAAAAAAATAAACTCAAAACACTCATACCACCTCAATATACCACAGAACACACCAAAGCACTCCACAATACACTCAAAAACACTCATAACACTCAAAACACGTAAAATACACCTAAAAACAATCTAAATCACACAAACACCAAATATTCACCCAAAATACACTGATAACAGCTAATATACAGCCAAATCACTCCTAAACACCTCTAAGACACACTCAAAACAGCCGATAACACTCCTAAATACACCCGAAACACACTTCAAAGAAAAAAAAACAATTATAACTGAGAATTACAGCATAGCAAGTGAAACTAAGCTAAAGTCTTCTTGCTTGTTTACATATTAACGACCCTTCAATATTCCCCTAAATACTTTCAAAACCTTTTCGTATCTTAATGTAAAGTGTTGAAATAATGAGATTTTGTGTGTCTATGTGTCTGTATGTGTGTGTGTCTCCGTTTCCGTCTCCGGCTCTCTCTCTCTCTCTCTCTCTCTCTCGGTGGGATTAAAAGCAGTAATAATCTTAATGTTTATTGTCACCCCTGGCATGAACAAGTAACAAAACGGGAATATAGATGAAAATAAGTTTCCATAAAAAAAAATGGACGGAAAATAAAAATAAATAAATAAATGATCCTTGTAAGTACTTACGACACACTTAGAAGTAATAATAAATAAATAAACTGGATATTAATTCGAAGAAATTAAAAATAGATGAAAATATATGTAAAATTAAACACTCCCATTTCGAAAACGAGCGAAAAATAAATAAAGTAAATAAATGATCTTAAAAATAATGATAAATAAACTGAATATAAAATCGAAACAAATAGATAAAAAATGTAAACAAATATAGATAAAATTAAACATTCCATTACAAAAACGAACGAAAAATATTGAGAAAATAAAATACCCCCTTAAAATAATAAATAAATAAATAAATAGAATATATAACGAAAAAATTTAATATATCCTCTCTCTCTCTCTCTCTGCAGGATGAGCGTATCTCTCTCTAGGGCCCAGTCACGCCTGCCCTGTGTAAGCCCTCTATTGCATTGTCACGTGCCACGCCTCCTTTTCCGCTAACTTCCAGCCCAATCTTAGCGAAGCCTGCTAAACTCTCGCCGAATTCCAGCCCCGCCGCTAGTTCTGTTGGGATAATAGCGGTTGTAGTGGTGGTGGGAGGAGGAGGAGGGTAATGGTGGTAGTAGCAGTAGTAGTAGTAGTAGTATGTCATGGATCGGGGTTCCTTTACACGTTACCACCTGCCGATCATATGCGACTCCTGGTTGAGTCTCCAGGTAGACTAGGGTAGGACACTCAAAAGAAAGCACAGTCGTAAATATTTGACTTATATTTACACAGTAATTACAACAAAGGCCTAGCTAGCTATGGCTACACTCAGTGGCGCGTGGGCCGCACACAGAAAGAAATACCTATTCCTTCGGAAGTGAGGCCAATGCCCGGTCCTTTTACGTTGTGAGAGCACAGCCTTACGTTAAGTTACTGGGTCACGGAGGTAATTAGCCGGCGCTATGCACTGTGTCACTATGCCGCGCAAGGAGCGACGACCACGTGGTCGCTGGGGTGACTGGAAATGCGGTCTTGTGAACAGGCCTTACCACAAATAACTTACCCAAGGCGTTCCACTGGTGTACTCACTCCTCCAGTCTGCTTCGTTGAAAGCCAGCTTCGTCGGTCAGGGCTTCGGCTTACCGCTGCACCACGCTGTCCTTTCTGCAGGCTGGTTCGGGAGGAGTCGAGGAGGTCACGTCTTGGCCGCTGGGTGACCCGGCTGGGAGTGAGACCTGGCAAGGTCGTGACCGGCTCACCTCGGCCCGCGCGCATTGATACAGGCTCCGCCCACCTGCCCGCATGGCGGATGGTTCTCTCCTTTGACGGGGCGGTAATTTATTGCCCTCTCAAAATCTAGTGTCCCTGTGCTCTCACATAGTAGTAGTAGTAGTAAAAATAACGAGAAAATTATGAGAATGATAATAATAGCAATAATAATAACAATAATTATAACGTTAATAATAATAATGATAATAATAACAATAATAATAATAATAATGATAATAATAACAATAATAATAAAAAAAAAAATAATAATAATAATAAATTACTACTACTACTACTACTTACGTTCCGGAGAGAGTCCAAGGGGGAGAGCGAGTGAGTACGGGGAGAGGGGCGATGCCAGGACCCTCTCCATAACCCTCGCCAGCCTCCTCCAGGCTACGCACTCCTGCCCCCCCACCACCGCCTGAAAGAGAGAGAGAGAGAGAGAGAGAGAATGTTAATATTTGGTATTTTCTACTACTACTACTACTACTACTGCTAATATATATATATATATATATATATATATATATATATATATATATATATATATATATATATATATATATATATATATATATATATATATATATAGTGTGGTGGTGATAACAATGCACGTCCACCCGCTCCACTGGCTTGTGTGTGTGTGTGTGACGCCGATCAGAGACGAGACACAAAGCTGTATACCTTGGGGTATGAGGTGTCGATTAGTGGAGCACGCTAGGCAGTAGTGCTCGATGGTGTTGGCACAGGCGACACTATCAAGGGAGGCTCGCCCCTCCACCCCGGCAATCTGCCACGGCGGAGGGTAGCCCAGCCGCAAACGCGCTGAGGCAAATTTGTGCCGCCGAACCATAAGACCACAGCGACGATACGTGTACTTGTAGCGGCAGAAGGACTCGTAATGGTTGATGGTGACACTGTAGGGCCTCTCAGAATGTACAGAGGGAGGGAAGCAAAAAGACAGAACTGCTGGTTGGATGGGTGATTACTCTTTGTTAAGTGTCACATCAACGTCACCAAAGGATTAGTGGGCGAGGTATCTATCATGACGATACTTAGCCTCTCTTCCAGTGCCTTTAAATTTTAGCTGAGTTTACCCAAAATTTCCTCTACATGCTATTATTATCCACATAGGACATCAAAGCATATGTTTGCCAGTTAGGTCGGAGGAGAAGGTGAGAAATAGAGCGAAAGAAAACGAGGATGAAAAGAAGAAATGGGGAGAGAGAGAGAGAGAGAGAGAGAGAGAGAGAGAGAGAGAGAGAGAGAGAGAGAGAGAGAGACGTAAATGTAATAAGAAAATATGTTGATGCAGGGAAGATATCTGCATTATCAAACAGGAAGGGCAACAAGATCAGTATGCTGTAAGAAAGAAGAGGCTCAAGTTTTTATTCGCTTTTACCTCTGAAAATTGGCTAAGGGTTAGGGTAGGCAGTAGTACCTGAGCCTTGGGGAAGGAGCAATGGTGTGCATGGGTCGAGGTGAGTCAATCAAGGCGTCCCCCTCACTAGATTACAGTAGAAGGATGGAATGCTGTTGGAGCAGAATTCTACAGCCATGTGTGGCTGGGCGATATGACCGGCCGCACCTTGACATCTTGTGATGAAAAGACGGGAGTTAGAGTGTTCCCTCAATGGAAGTCACGAAGCCTTTAAGTAGTCGAGCTGCTTCGCTAATAATTCTCAACTATCACAAACAAAACAAATAAATAAACAAACATGAGGTGACAGAAATGTACATTCTATCTCAGTTTAATAACCTAAAGCGACTAGAATTTGACAGTTTGCCGACAGAGAGCAGTCTTAAAGGAGACTACAGTCATTAAACTATTAGAGTTTGTAACCTTGCCGATACAGGACGGTGTTGAACATTTTAATAGAACTTATCACTTAGACATAAATAACAAAAGCATCTTTATGATGTACAACTATTTACCCTTGAGTTTCCTGCTTTTTTTTTTTTTTACAGCAGACAAAAAAAAAAAAAATGCTTCTCTTGATGCTGCAACGAACAACCGGAGAAATTACCTAGTAATCATAAGATCATAACACTGACAGGCGTGGAAGTGGTATTTAGGTAGTCGAGAGAGGTCGTGTCACTGCAGCAACGCATATGCAAACAGCTCAGCCTCATACTACTCACACCACCAGTCACCCCGCAGCAGCTGGCGAGAGGCAGAGCGGCGTGCCGTGAGGACTGTGAGATGAGACGTGACTTCTCACAAGATCTTCGGCCTATTATTTCACAAACATGTACTTATCCCCAGATCGCATCTGTCCTCACGAAAAGTCAAAAGCTTATATGACTTGACTGAAAGGTCTCAGATTTACTGAAATCCCAGATACATATGGTGCAGCGTGGTGGCGGTGTCTGTACTGAAATATTAGGCAGGACCTTCAGTACAAATCTATCTACCTATTTATCTATCCATATATCTATCTATCTATCTATCTATCTATCTGTCTATCTATCTATCTATCTATCTGTCTATCTATCTATGTATCTATCTATTTTATTTATCTCTTTATCTGTTTCTCTATCTATCTTTCTATGTACCTAACTTATATCCATCCATCTATCTATCTATCTATCTATCTATTTAATTATCTCAGCTGTCTACCTATCTACCCACCTGTCTGTCTGTCTATCAATATAAGCACCTCATTTCAACGCTTCTCGTTTGACAGCAGACACGCTGCAAGAAGAGTGCATACAACCACGAAAAATATCGAGAAGGCAAAGGCAGCATGCGGTGGTGCTCACGAGCGTATTTGAACTTGGCGCTCCAATCTATATTTCTTAATAGTTTCTCTCAAAGCATGTCATATATATTTTATATTTAAAAGTATGCAATACTGATAAAATATGTAGAGTAGCATTTATATTTAGAATAAAGAAATATTGAACGTTGGAATATTATATATTTTTTTCTCTCTTTACCTGTTAAGAAATTCATTCAACTTCAGCTGGCAAAACAACAGGGCCTGTGCGCTGCTCGTCGCTTATCACTCCGCACTAAAGGTACTGCCACACTTCCGGATCAAGAAGCTTATAGTGATAATCATTACCAGCGATCGCCTTTCTCCTTCCCGCCACCCCGGACTCAAAGGGTACCGTGTGGCGAGAGGAGGAAGGCAAGACGTCACTGTGCTACGTGCTACTCCCAATTCACATTGGGCTTTACGTTACCATTACGGAGGGCCTGTGTGTAGGCAGGTGTGTGGGTGCAGCGCCCGGGCGTGGCTGTGAAGGGACACTAGTTGGTAGGGATAAATAGTGTGTGTTGTAGGTGTGGTGAAGGACTCTTTGGTGTTATGGTGCCTGTGTTTACAAAGGAACGTGCCCGTGGTATTGGTCCTAGATTGCCCTCACCACACTCTGGCGGCCAAACCTTGATTCTTAATGGGTTCAGGGGCGTGCGATGCCTTCTTAATAACGTTTCTGTAAAAAAATCACTCGTTTTGAGATAGTGGCCTAATTTCTCTGCAGGGTTGAAAGTTAGGTTAGGTCTGCCTTAGTATTTTGTGTACGTCAGAAATCACTTGTTTAAAACTTGGGATAGGGGTTAAAGATAGGAATTTCTAATGGAAGTGGTCGCAGATTCATTCAGAACACTAAAATCTACCACCAGTGTGAGGCGGTTAGCTAAACCAGGGTCCATAGTGTGCCACTTTTAATTGTTACAGAATCATCCCCTACTCACTGTGGCAGATTGGATTATTATTTTTTCCTTCATCACATGCTTCATTGTTATATTGCTTGCATTTTTTTTTTTTTTTTTTTTTACTATATTATTTGTCTTAGTTCTTTTATTGATTTATTTTTTATTTGTCTTAGGTTGTATGTGTCCTGTAAGTTAGATATCATGAAGATTATGACTATGATGATAAATAAAACAAAGAATATATATATATATATATATATATATATATATATATATATATATATATATATATATATATATATATATATATATATATATATATATATATATTTTTTTTTTTTTTTTTTACTTACCGAAAGAAGTAGAATCACATAAATGTCAGTTATTTTTGGGTTAGAATTCAAGGATTCATGCAGTAATCTGGAAATGGGATTCACACTGCAATATAATACTATGGGACTCAGTGGATATTTGGTAACAGTAGTATAGAGGCAGAAATGGCCAGGTTAGGTTAAGTTTAATAATACCTGTTTTAGTGTTTAAATGGAATTGTAGTAACCCAATAGCTGGTTTTTAATGTTTATTTTGAATGTTAGTCCTATTTCTGACATATTGGCATTTATACAGTCTTAGTCCTGTAGGAATATTTTGGTGGCATAAACTTCATTTTCAGTCAAGTGCATGAGTTTGAGTTTTATTCTGTTTTAGGTCGACAAGGTAACTTGTCACTTATTATGCCACCATGGCAGTAACTGGGGTTGTTGTTCTTCAGATGGTCTTTTTTTGAGCTGCAGACATTTTTCTAAACAAAAACGGTGCTTTTTACTTATGGAGATTGTCTTTTTTTGTGAAACGTAAAAATATAGCATATGAATTTTGCCACCAGTTCAGATAATCTTCATCTCAGAGGTGTAAAAAATCTAAGATAGCCCTATGAAGTGAAACCAAACATAATGTAAACTTAACCTAACTTCATATCGTTCAGGCTAACCTCTGAGCCTTAAAGGATAATTGACCTTAACCCTGCATGATATTCCTCTGGCCTGTCCTTTTTCTTTCTCTCTCTTTTCTGAATAGTGCACCATATTGCAACAATAGCCAGAAGCAGATCTTCATCACCTCTGTCTATGTTGTGTTGATCTAAGGGTAAGGTCAGCTCCACACGCTCTTTTTTTTTTTTTTTTTTTTTTTTTTTTTTTTTTTTTTTTGCAATGGCTTAATTGGCACAGATAAAATGGAATCCTGTCAATGCCTGCACATGGTACAGTTTTTTGGTCAGTATTATCCAGTAGACAACATGGACAGAGGTGATGAAGACCTGCATCTGGCTGTTAGAGTTGCATTAGAGTTAAGAAAAAGAGAGAAAAAAAGCCAGAGGAAGTTCTGGTGTAAAAATTGGCATTAAATTATCTGCCCAAATATTGTTTTTAAAAAGTTTATAATGAAATAACTCCAACACCTCTACAAAGCAGCATCATGCATCTCATTCAAATAAGATGTTGAAACTATACATAACTCATGCTATCAGTTTTTATTTCAGTATTGCATGTGCCATGTCTTCATATTTTTACACTGAGTTTATAGAAGTGTGCACATCAGGAAGTCAGTGGCTTATTAAATTTGTGGTATGTTCATTTCAGTGATAAGAGTATTTGCAAGTATTATGCCATTTTTTCAGATGCTTTAGATTTTAGAACTGTGCAAGTCCATTGAGATTTTTATTTTATTTTTTTACTAAAGTTTTTCAAAATGTCTAGTTTTTTTTTTTTTTTACCTAAGTAATTTTTATTACTAAACAGTTCTAAGATATAAATTGTAAAAATGCATAATTTAAAAGAAATGCAATAAAGTTTGGGATGTGGAGGGCATGTGGGTCTGTTAGAATCAAAATGGAGCATCTTGTAAGAGGCTAAAATGTAAGCTGTGTGTGTGTGTGTGTGTGTGTGTGTGTGTGTGTGTGTGTGTGTGTGTGTGTACCAAGATAACCACTTTTGCAGAGATCTCATCCTATTATACTCCTTCCTTTTCAAATTCTTCACTTCCTATCAAATCCAGATTTCTTTGTTCTAAATTCAAGTTCCTTCCTGTTCAGTTCAAGCTTATTCCTAAAATATTATTATTATTATTATTATTATTATTATTTTTATTATTATTATTATTATTATTATTATTATTATTATTGTTGTTGTTGTTGTTGTTGTTTTTGTTGTTGTTGTTGTTGATGTTGTTGTTATCTACTACCATCATAATTAATTACCAGTGCTACATGAATCTTGTTGAAAGGGAGCACCTTGTGGGTTTGTGTAAGAAAATATAGTCTTGGCTATCTTTACCTTGTCATGTTACCTGAGCAGCAAACACTAACCTGGAGCTGGCACCACACAGTCTGCACCTTGGCCTTGCTTTTGGTAATAAATAGCAATTCTCAAAGGCTCAGCGTTGGTGCTATCCTCTCTCTTCTGATGTGTGTGTTGAAGTTTGGTGTTTGTGATTGTTGTAGTTATCTGAAGTTTTCACTATCAGTCTTATTATATAGTGACATGTTTCTTGCATATAGTGTCAGGAAAATATCTTTTGACATTTATTTCATCATAATTGTCATCATCATTTGACAGGCTCAGAGTATGCCTGCATGTGTGGGCCTTGTTGACTTAATGGCAGCCTATCTAGCTGTATATTCATTTGCATCCTGCCTACACAGACATAGATCTGTGAAGTCTTACTGAACCACTTCATTCTAAGATCTTTTGGAATGTAGTACCAATTGTATTCAGGTTTAATTTTTCTTGCCATCACTTTCTGCTGTCTTGTTAACAGTCCAAAACACCTTAGTTTACCTTGCTTCACTTCCAGACCAATCACTCACCTTCCATCCCAGGCCTCAGTTCATCAAGTGTCATCGCAGGAGTGTCATTCACTGGGGCAATACACATCAATACTAAATCTTGCACCTCTGGTAAAGTTGTTAATATAAAAGTTATGAAGTTGAGTTAATTGGTGTTTGAATTATTTAGTCTATGTTTATTTATTTATTTAAAGTATTAAAGAAGTTTTGCATATTTTTTATTCATTAAGAATATTTATATTTATATTTATATATATATTTTTTTTTTATATTGAAAGCAGTGGAAGTTATGATACATGTAGAGAATGATGCCTAATATTATATGTAAGGTGCCTTTGTACTTGTGGTCTTCATAGGTACAGAGAGTAATGACTGATCGTGGGCAAGGCTCCCATGTGCATCTGTATTGCTTAAAAATAGCGCAAAAAGTATGGATTGGAATGCTCCTCCTTTGATGTGGGTTTCCCTCTCAGCAGTATTGGCTTAGGATACTATGTGTTGCTAGGAGCTTCCTCACCACACTCATATAGATACAACAGTTCAGACAGTTGCATAAGTTAGTGATTAATGAATAAAAATATGATCCAGAGAAAGTCTAGCACTTGGGATCTATCTTGTGTGGAAGGGTGCCAAGGCCAGTTGCTAACTACTCTTTATTTTTACTGTTATAAAATCATATACATACAGAACTTGTTTAGTGTGTAGTTACTTGGTTATAATGGTTGCAGTTGTCATTCATGGTAATAAAGATGTAGATTGAAAAACTACAGTAAAGGAGGGATGCTTTAATTAGCAGCTGGCATCTGAGGCACACAGGTGGAGACCAAAGCTGTGATGTGGTGGCATGTGCTCTTACTGCTCATCCACCAGTGCCATTTGTGGCTGTGTGTGGTCAACACCTCCCTTGTGGCTCCTTGTGTTGGTGGGGTGCCAGAGAGCAGGGCTGGGCTGGCATGCATGTGCTGCAGGGAAAGGTTGTCAAGCCAGGAAAGAAACAGGAAGTGTTGTGGGAGACAGAAGTGTTTTTGGTGGACACATATGTTAAATCAATATATGTGCTGTTGAGTACAATCCTACAAGTGTGCTTATTAATTAGGGACACCTGATGGAAAGGTTCTCTAATGAAAAGTGGCTCTTAGTCATGGTGAATGTGTGCCAGTAGTTGTTTCTATGGTGAATCAGCAAGTCTTTTTTGTCTGCACGTGTTGCATCATGTATATTTTGTTTCTATATCAAGATAAGGAATAGATAAGAAACAGTTTTCAACCTTCAGATGTAATGAACTTACTTAAATAGATAAGGAACTTATTTTTACTTTGCATATGAAAACTTTGAAGTTTTTAAATGCTTTGGAATAGTATAGACTTGATTCTTTATTATTATTATTATTATTATTATTATTATTATTTTTATTATTATTATTATTATTATTATTATTATTTGGGACTGTGTGTGTGTGTGTGTGTGTGTGTGTGTGTGTGTAATAATAATAATAATAATAATAAACGGTTTATTCTTTAGGCAGTTAACAAACTGAAAATGTACAGAGGGGGTGCGGAAATACTTAACATTTATCCTAAAGCTAAGTCTAATCTAGAAGGGAAATACTATTAATTGATGGCCCGCACCATGGTGGGAATCGCATTGAGTCTGTACCATTCCGTGCGCGGCGCCTTTAGGGGCATTATCTTGTTGAGTGTGTGTGTGTGTGTGTGTGTGTGTGAGTGTGAGTGTGAGTGTGAGTGTGTGTGTGTGTGTGTGTGTGTGTGTGTGTGTGTGTGTGTGTGTGTGTGTGTGTGTGTGTGTGTGTGCACAGGTCCCCTGTCTTGGCTACCCAACTTTGTGGGAATGTGTCTTGTAGTATTTATGTATATAGAAATCTAGAATAGTATCACTACTACTACTGGTATATCATCATCATCATTACTGTCATCACTATATTTCTCGTGAGGCTCATTTGGGCACTATCCTAGTTTGTGAAAGTTTAATGGAAATAACTTGTGGCCAAACAGGTCAAACAAATGGCCTGGTGTGAATGGCTGGAGAAGTTGATGAATATGAGTACACAGATGACAAGTATGTAATGGTTAGTGGAATCCTTGAATACATAGAAAATTAAGATTTTACACTGTAGTGTTAAGTAGATGGTATGGAATAGATTGTGGATAAAGAAAATTGGTGTAAAGAGAGACAAGTGATTTGAAAGAAGGAAGAAAATAGGAAATTGACAAAAAGCAAAGGGTAATACAAAAAGTGATGGCATGAAATTCAGTGACAGTCTGGTAAACAAAATAAGATACATAATACCAAAATGAGGGCATGGAATTCAGAGTGACTTAGTATAGTAAACCAAACATAATACCAAGATAAGGGCATTGAATTCAGACTGGCTCAGTCTTTACAGATCCCTTGAGTACAGAGACCAGAGTGGAGATTTGTTATGTGTTATGGTCATTTCATAATTGAAGAAAGGATCTCCATATTGTGTGATGAGCCTCTTCAGTGTGGTTTTATATATTGGTGAGGTTTGTGTATGATATGGAATGCAGACTGCAATTTTTTTATATGATTGGCTTAGGTTTTTGTTATCATAAAACCTTGCAATAATTTACCATTTGCTTTATACTAGATACATTGATAAATTTATAGTGAAGGCATCTTTCTACAAACAAGTATGTGGTGGGTCATAATATATTTAATATGTACATTTTTCAACTAGTACAACATCCAGCATATGACATCCTAAAGGATATTGTTCATGTGTACATACAAAATTAAGATGAGTTACACCTTTATACCATGGAACTAAATGATAAGCAGGCAGAGGCAAACTACAAAACATGGGAAGCTGGGCCACATGTACTGGTTCTTTTGGCTATGCAATAAGATATAATTTCATA
>NC_087174.1:9060827-9065827 GCF_035594125.1 Scylla paramamosain
CACATAACACATTTTTCACCAAGCTGCTTGGGTGTGTACTCCAGAGATTTTTCAATCCATATATCTCCTTTCTTGTCACTCCTGACTTAGATTTAAGCATGTAAAGATTAATTCTTGCATCATTTAGCTGTGTATAAGTTCCTTGCAGCTCCTAAGCATCTTATATTCAGTAAAATCCTTTGTAAGCTTGAGTAATCAAAAGTAAAAGTAAATATTCTAGAAATTTATCCAACTAAGGTGAAAAAAATGAATATTAAAACTGTTGGGGAAAAGTCTGCAGACCAGTTAGTCTTTTGTTGTGTGCTCATGGGCCCTTAGCCTTTGTGTGTCTCCCAGTCTTTGAAATGATGATATAACACTTGGCAAATCTTTCTGATGATTCCACCACAACACACTGTAATTGTTGTAACAATAAATTTATGTTTTCTTGCATAAGTAAATGAAGGAGAATGAGTGAATGATAGTGAAATTACTTGATTCATTCTCTTTTACCAGGCTATCCCAGAAATACAGAAATACAGTGGCAAATGATAGGGTAGTTGAGAGGCATGTTTTAAGGAATTAATACATAAGGCAACATGAAGCAGCCCAACTATTTGAGCAAACCATTCAAGTTCATTTCTATCACTCAGTAACCATACATATATTTACTGGTACCCATTACTGTCCATTCAACCTTCAGGGAAGGATAGATGGCTGGTTGAGTTGTAGATTGCTGTCTATCTGACAAAAAATGAGGAAAGTGGGTTGACGACTAGTAGCATGAATTGTTTCATTACTTTACTATTTGTGAGAAAGGAAAACATACTCAGTTTTACCAGGTGTCTCATATTAACTGTTCTGCTCTTCTCACCCATTCCTTTAAGATGTCCAAATGATTCCTTTACCAAGATATTTTTATTTCAAAACATACTTTATATTTTTCATTACTGGAATATTGACCAAAGTACCTTCTTATTCATGAGATCTGAATGTCTCATGTCCTGTCTGCAGGTTTGACGCTAGAACCAGATTTTAGGGTTAATATTTTATTTATTAGGATTTCAATTCTTTCAACCACTTGTTTGTTGTGTACTATTATGTTATCTCTGCTTCTTTTTAATATATTACCTAGTTACAATATGTTGATATGATTTTTTTTTTTTCATTGCTGACACTAGTCAGTCAGTTAAATATATTTCGTTGGGGTTCCGTTGAGCAGACAGGATAAATTTTAATTTCCTTACAGATTGCAGTCATTTTGATGGACACTCAAGGTACCTTTGACATTCAGTCCTCCATGAAGGACTCTACAATAGTGTTTGCCCTCACCACCATGGTTTCCTCAGTGCTTGTCTACAACCTCATGAACAACATACAGGAAGATGACCTCATGAATCTACAATTGTTCACCTCGTATGGCATGTTGGCACAGGAGGATTGTGACAGTGCACACCCCTTCCAGGTGGGTAGACATTCTTTAGCTTTCAACGTACAGATTGGTATGGAAACTCTGGAATGTTAGTTTGGTTTGAGTGATAGGTTCCCTTGTAGCAATTCATCAACCACTAAACTGATCAAGCTCAAATTTGGTATAAGTAATGTGAGTGAGACTGTGTGCACTTTGGGGGGCAAGGGGTCCTCAGGTGCATGGGTTTGAATCCTGGCCATTGCCTGAGGGAAGGAAGACCATCCACTCAGGGTAATGGTTCCCAAAAGCCAAATCCAAAATCCTTGATATACTAGGGAAACTGGACATAAAAATCCCCAAAAAAATAAAGAAAAAATCTGTATTGAAAAAAGGAGTATGAAGACTACTCACAAAACTCATTTATTGATTCATTAGATAATATCATAACAGATGCAAAAAATTGTAGTTTATCTCTTCATAAGCTTAAAAATCTATTTATTAGTGGTGAAATATATCAAGTAAAATTTTTGTAAATTATAAGAAATATTTTTACACTCTTACTTTTTTGTTTTTCCTTCATTAAAACCTCCAAGTATAATTAGTTCAATAATAACACAATACACAACATATCTTTTCCCATAAATTCTGCACTTGTTCCTCCCAGCACTCATCACTCAACCATATTTCACTACATTTTCAGGTTGGTCACCAGATTTGTGGGTCATATGGCCTCTGTTACTTTTTTTTTTTTTTTCTCTCTCTCCAAGAATAGCTTGTTAGGAGTTAAAGACATGGACCACGGAAAGTCCAGCTTGGAATCAGACACAGGAGAAAAAAAATCACATCTTACCATCACAACAGTCACAAAGACAGAGTGAGAGCATAGTAGTTGTGTGAAAGTCAAGGAGTCATGCTGACCAAAAATCTTTGCGCAAGCTTCAAAATAAGAGTAGGAAATAGCAAACCAGAAAAACCCTGTTACCTGCCCTTTATCGTGCAGCCAGGAAAACCTGTCACCACCTTTTAAGGTTTAATTAGTTTGTTAATTATTACTTTTATTAGTGGTAGTAGTAGTAGTAATAGTAGTAGTAGTAGTAGTAGTAGTTGTAGTAGTAGTAGTATTTATTTATTTATTTATTTATTTATTTATTTATTTATTTATTTATTTATTTATTTATTTTTAATTTCATTAATTAATTTATTATTATTTATTTATTTATTTTTTAATTAAATATGTGCATATAGTTAAATTGAACTTCATCTTTTCTTGTCTACAGAGATTACACTTCCTGGTGAGGGACTGGCAGTTTCCCTATGAGACTCCCTTTGGCCACCAAGGAGGCCAACATCTCCTGGATGAAATTTTACAGGTAATGAACTTCAAAGAATTGCTGGAACATTTTACCATTGCAAAGTTATAATATCTATACATCAAATTGACATCCCTGCAAAGAGCTGTGGCTGAGGCAAGGTGCTGTCATCTCTCCCCCACCACAGTTCAGAAATGGAAGATCATGTGCTACATACCTATCATGCTCAAGAGTTGTTAGTATAATTGATGTTATGCAGGAGAGAAATAGATGGGCTGACTTTGTGTAGCTGTTTGTAAAGGAAGCATTTGACAAAGTCCCACACCTGTGGCTTTTATGGAAATTGAATATGCTGTAGGACTGTAAGTTCAGTTATTGAAGTGGATAGATCACTTGATAGAAATTAAAACAGTAATACAGAATAAAGAGTCAGAGTGATGTAGAGAAATAAGTGGATAGGTCAGTAGTGGCACTGGTAATGTTCATAGCCTGTGTTAATGCTGTGGTGGAAGGAGGACAGATGATACCAGACTATTAAAGAAGGTGAAAATTAAAGTTGGTTGTGCTCTGCTACAAATGGACCTTGATAGAGTATTGCATTATAACCAAAGATGGAGAGTTAAATTTATTTGCAAAAATACAAAGTAGTAGAATTTGGCAAGGATAGCAAGAGATGAATAGGAAATTACCAAATAAGGAATTAACATATTAGTCAAACCAAGGAAAAACAGGACTTGAAAACAGCTATTCATCGTTATTTGTTGCCAGAGAAACAAATGGAATGAGTAGGAAGGCATGCTGCCTATTTGTGGATGAGATGATTAGGAAATCATTTCAGTGACTTGTCCAAAATTGTAATAGACAGCAATTGTACTTGTATAGTTACCACACAAAGAGTAAGACACAAGGAATAAAGAGTATTGAAAGAATACAGGGTTGCAATCAAGAGGGCCCCAAGCCTGAAACATGCATTATACGAGGAAAGATTATCAAGACAAAGGCTCTCAGTACTAGAAGAAAGGAGAGATCATGTAATTTGCTGAGCATCAGAGGAATTGGACAAGTTTGATAGAGATTGTTTGTTTAGGACTCATGAGACACAATAGAACATGAGAAATGAATAGTGACCATTTATAGAATGGATACAATTTTCCTCACAGAACCAATTAGATAAGTACAGTCTGGTAAATAAATCTAGATAAGTACACACACACACACACACACACACACACACACACACACACACACACACACACACACACACACACACACACACACACACACACACACACACACACACACACTAAGATTAAATTAAAATCCATCCAAAGCCTCTAGCAAGACAGCTGATCGTCACTGGCCAGGCTGTACAAGAGTACTGAGCTCGACTCCTTAAACTGCCTCACATCTCACCAATAAAAATATTAGAAAAAATCTCCAACATTGCTTTCCATGCATGAGAAAGGAAATGTACCATTCATGTCATATGTAAGAAGTGTAATAATATATGAAAATAAAATTTTCCTTAGTTTTGATAAAGAAAAAATTACAACAGACTTACAACAGTAGAAACATATTTTCTCCCCTCCAACATTAATATTCACACATAAAATCTTGGCTGTATTCCCTGCTCACAGATAACTGAGAAGCAGCATCCTGCCCACCAGGAGGTGCGGCGAGACTTGCGTAAATGTTTCCGTGATATCAACTGTTACCTGATGCCCCACCCTGGTTTTAAGGTCATCCAGAAGGCTGACTTTGATGGCAGACTGGCTGGTGAGTACAAACTAATGTTTCTCTTTGTGTCTGTGGTTTTGGTAGATTAATTCTCTCTCTCTCTCTCTCGCTCTCTCTCTCTCTCTCTCTCTCTCTCTCTCTCTCTCTCTCTCTCTCTCTCTCTCTCTCTCTCTCTCTCTCTCTCTCTCTCTCTCTCTCTCTCTCTCTCTCTCTCTCTCTCTCTCTCTCTCTCTCTCTCTCTCTCTCTCTCTCTCTCTCTCTCTCTCTCTCTCTCTCTCTCTCTCTCTCTCTCTCTGTTGTATTTGATTATCCAGACTGAAAGTGAAGAAAGGTTGTCCTGTGAATTTTATGTTCAAAATGCCATAAATAGTAAGAAAATTACACTAATTTTTTTGATAAACAGGACTTACATAACAGTGAACCAGAATTAAATCCCAGTGATGCAATGATGCAGAGTTATGCACTGAAAAGTGGACTTAGGTTCTGATAAATTCAACTTATATTTCCAATGGGGGATTTATATAAATTTTAAGTCTTTCCAGATCTAATCCAGATTACTTTAA
>NC_087174.1:9075827-9078327 GCF_035594125.1 Scylla paramamosain
CACACACACACACACACACACACACACACACACACACACACACACACACACACACACACACACACACATATTCCTGTGACTAACTCGTATTTGAATTTCCCACTTAATCTTGGTCCTTACAAACTTAGATGGCCGCGTTCCCCACCCTGTCACCGCGCCTTTTTAGTTCAGCGTGCCCCCTGATGACGCCTGTCTTGCTCTTAGACGTGCCTGGCCACACAGTGTTCAAGGGGAGGCTGAGGGGAAGGTGCCAATGATTTGTGGGGTGGTATTCCGGAACTAAATTGTCGCCTACTTTGAACTCTAATGTAGCGTTATTTATTTGTTTATTTATTTATTTACTTTTTTATTTAATTTTCTTTTCGGGAGTGACAAAATAACAGGATTTTTTTTTTTTTTCATATCATATTACGCTTAACGAAATTTGTTCTTAGGTGTTTGTTTGCATGTCTGTCAATAAGGTATTGTTAAAAATTTGTCAGCGGATCTGAAGTAAATTTTAGTAAAAGGTGAACATTGGATTGAGGATTAATTGATTATATTTTAATGTGAATCCGAATATGTTTGCTAGTCCAAGACGTTCAAGCTCCCCAGTAATCCACCTCCCTCGCCATTCACCAACCTGCTGGGAGTAATGCTTTTAATGAAAATGTTTATTATTTTTTTTTCTCTCTCTCTGGGTACGAGTATCAGTAGAAAGGCAATGAGAACGTCAAAGTATTAATCATTCATAAAAAAAAAAAAAATGTGAAATATCCATATTATCTATATAAACTTATGACTCGACACACGTCAGTAGAGGTGTGGCAAGGCTCACTGATAATGTGACTAAAGGTGGTTAATACCGTAGATATGAAAATTTTGGGAAGTGGCAAGAACTTTATGCGTGCACCAATCAGCAGCCGCACAGAAAAGCGGGGAGGATTCAGGAGGCGTGGTCTCTAGATCAGCCTAACCTACGGCGACTGTAGTTATTGAATGTACCGCAGAGGCGCGTGGATATGCAAACAAGGAGGATTACACATGTATATACTGATCGGTTACTTTGCTTATATATTGTTTTGTGATGGCCGGTGTGGATCGTAAAAATACAGTCGTGGATAACCAATAGGAAGCGCATCTCATGTTTTTGGATGGAAGGTGTTGATGGGTCTTAACTGTCAGGGTTGTATCCACGTGGTGCCTTTCGTGGAGAGACTCCGGTGACTTGTGGTCAGAGTAATGCCGTGCGTCTTGTAGCCGATGACGATGGTGATGGTGACACCAGTAATATAACACGAAAAATAAGAAATCAAATAGTAGTGCATGTGTCGATGTTGAGTTTAGTACAAACAAGGGCGACAGAACAGTCAAGGCGTTGAAATAACACTCGTGGACAAAGGAGATACTGTTTGACTTTATGTGTGTGTGTTTGTGTGTGTGTGTGTGTGGTTGGGGTGGCTGTGGAGGGTTTATGTAATGCTACTGCTGATGATGATGACTACATAGTAACAAACGAGAGAAGTGACTCCCCAGATACTTGATCATCATTAATGGCGGCACGTGACACTGAGATGAGGGGCTATGGAGCAGGTGACTAGACTGTATTGGGCACGTGGACTACTAAGGTGTGTGCCAGGTAGAAGGTTAGAGGGGACAACAGTGGTGGGAGATCGTGCAGCCAGCGTAGAGGTAGCCAAGTGAAGGGAAAAGAGAGAGAGTGGGTGGCAGTGGTGGGAGGAAAAGTGGGGGTGTGGGGGGATGCCAAACACACGAGGAAGGAGGTTAGTTTTGTGTGTGTCAGTAAGAGAGAGAGAGAGAGGTGGGTGTGGCTGGTGTTGCTGCGAGAGGAAGAGAGGAACGGAATGTGGACTAAGGGAGGAGTGGATTGTGCTGTGGATAGTGAGGTGGAGCTGATGGAGATGGTGAAGAATGAATATGGATAAAAGTGGCGGTAAGGAAAGTGAGAGGGTGTTGGGTCCGGGTGGCGTTGGTTGGGAAGGAGAGGGTGTCCCGTGGATGACGGGCGGGAGAGTTGTAAGATAGGGCGGGGAGGAGTGAGAGATGGAGTCACAGTGGGAGAGGCGGGGGTGGCGGCGGCGCGTGTGGGGGTGGTGTGTGAGCGGCGTGGCTCGGCAGGCTGGCGGGTCGGTCTGGCCGCTCTGGCGGACAGTTTGCCTGGAGCGCGGCTAGAGAGAGAAAGGTTCAATCCGTGTTCTGTCTTGGTTCCTCTGCCCTGACACGTTGTCTTATCGTCCTGCTTTCATTACCTCGCGCGCTGGTAACGATCACACCCAGCCAGAGGGGCGCTGCCGGGAACCTTGGCCCCGTATGCACCTCTCACCAGCGTGGCAAATGTTGCAATGCATTCGACTGAGAATCATAAACACACTGTTGTTGTAAGCTGAACAAGATGTGATTTGTGTCATCGGTGTGGTTTTGTGGACTGATCGTGTCTCTGAACTCTGCAGTATTATTTCGTAATGACTCTCAAAGGCATCCCATTTGGCACTACTGTCCT
>NC_087174.1:9080827-9095827 GCF_035594125.1 Scylla paramamosain
CACACACACACACACACACACACACACACACACACACACACACACACACACACACACACACACACACACACACACACACACACACACACACACACATTCTCGTATTACAGAAGGAGGTATCTTTATTACTTTAAACATGTTTGCCCAGCCAAGGAAATAGTTTTAACCTGAGCAATGAGAGAGAGAGAGAGAGAGAGAGAGAGAGAGAGAGAGAGAGAGAGAGAGAGAGAGAGAGAGAGAGAGAGAATATAATCACTCGTAAACTCTTTCGTGGATACTATATAGAGAGAAAGGACAGACATAGTTGCTGGGACGCATGAGAACAAAGTAATGGAGGTTGGGAAAGCAGTCATGATGGTGATGGGTGGTGGTGATAGTGATGAGGGAAACGTGCGTCGCCCTGATTTTGGTGGTGGTGGTGATAGTGACGTGATAATGATATTAATGATAATGTTTCTTGTAAATGAAATGGTGTTATTTTTTTATTTTTTTTTTTTTTTATAGCATTTCCTCAGAAGTCAAGTAAATGTTGAGTACAGTTAATTTACTATGGAAAAATTAAATCTCTCTCTCTCTCTCTCTCTCTCTCTCTCTCTCTCTCTCTCTCTCTCTCTCTCTCTCTCTCTCTCTCTCTCTCTCTCTCTCTCTCTCTCTCTCTCAAAACTTTCCTCAGCTTCCGCACAATTAATTATGAAGGGAAAATTTCTCTCTCTCTCTCTCTCTCTCTCTCTCTCTCTCTCTCTCTCTCTCTCTCTCTCTCTCTCTCTCTCTCTCTCTCTCTCTCTCTCTCTCTCGCTTGCTGGCTTGCTCGCCCGCTCGCAAAACTTTCTTCCATTCTGTCGCATTATTCTTCTGGTGATAGAAGAGAAATTGTCTTCTCTTTCCTTCTTTCATAATTTTGTGCTGCGTTATTTCCATTCTTGTGGCTGGGGAAGGGAGGGAGAGGAGGGGAGGGATAGAGGGTGAATCATAGAGGGAAGGCGATAATTAGTGGTATTGTTTTTAGTGGAGGTGATTAGTGATGGGGGTATCGAGGTTGAGGATTGAATTGATGGGGGGTGTATTACAAGTAGTGTTTGGGGGGTGAGTACAGTGATGGCGGGCTGTGGTGGAGAGCCGCGCGGTCCGTCATGCCTGGCCGGTCAACCTGTGAATGCGTTCGTGACTGCGAGGTGGTGTGGTGGTCTGCCCTCCCTTCCTCCCGTCCCTCTTCACTGCCCTCCTCCTAGCCTCCATTAATTACCTTTCTTTGTAAACCTTTCCGTCATTCTCTTCACCTTTGTTTCCCTTAACTTGTCATCTAATAATCTAATAAGTGTTTCATGTTCCTTTCAGTCAATACTTTTTCTTCATTAATCTTAATCTTTTTTACCACGCTGTAACTTTTATCAGTCTCCCTCGTCACCTGTTAAATATCCTTGACACCCTCTCCCCTCCCTGATGTAGATACCTGTGCCGATAAGATATGAGTCACCTGTGTGCTGCCGTGCCACGCCTAGTTTCCGGAACAACTCGCGCGTCTCCAACCCTCCCTCCTTCACCTTCCCTCTTTTGGCTGTTTGAATATTTCAGTATTTTTTTATTGTTTTATTTATATATTATTATTGTTATTATTATTATTATTATTATTATTATTATTATTATTATTATTATTATTATTATTATTATTTTCGTGAAAATGGGATGAATGTACTTGTGGAAGTATTTCCTTTGTGTTGAGGTAATGGCGCGTATTCGGGTTCCGCAGCCCACCGTTGTGTTTGACGCCAAGCCTCACAGGAAGCTGTGGTTTGATGGACTGAAGGAGGCAGCTCTGGACCAATTCTGCATAAGCTGCGCTGCATTATGGTTAGGTATACGCAATTCTTCCCGCTTCCGTGGCCTGACTCTGTGAGTGAGGCTTTATCAGTAGGTCTGCCAGGTAGTCACTGGTCATGTTCAGGTTAGCAACGTGGAATTCCCCAATCTCGAGGTGTCTGATCCTGTCAATGAGGATTTGGTCCTCGGAGGATGTGAGGGTGGCATACTGCCAGGGAGTGACGTGTGGCGGGCACAGGTGGCCGTGGGGGGAGAATGGGGTGCCCACCAGGAACAGGGTGGCGTGGAGAGAGGGCCGCACCGTGAGCACACGCTGGTGCATTCCCTGCTCTGACACCCCCCATGCGTTGAGGCACTTGGCGGCGAAGTAGAAGTTGGTCCAGTCCGGTTGTCCGTCGGGTTTCCTGACCTGCTTGTAGAAGAATACAAAGTTTACTGGCATGTTGACTCGTGGCACGAAGTTCTTTCCACATGGATTGCCTGTGAGAGGCGTGGCATTCGTCAGACTGGCAGTGAAGCGTCGCTGCCAATGGCCCCACACCATACCCGCCACGTCTTGCAGGGCCACGTTAGGCCGCCTCATCAGTGGCTTGTTAAGGAAGTATATCTCAGTGCTCCATGCGTCCGTGTTCACGCCCACACCGAAGTGCTTGGTGCGACTCATCTCTGGGAAGACGCACTCTCGCCCGCGGCCACCGTGCCGGAAAATCCATTCGTCATAGAACAACGTGTCATTCCCGGGGGGGTCATTTGGCCACTTAGTATTAAGATCCCGCACGAAATCTAGCGAAACGGCGTAGCCCCACTCCACCTGTACGCTGCCTCGCTGAAGTGTGCATGGATCGTGGGCGATACCGCTGAACCCCGTGGCGGAGTACGCGTTGATGCAGTATAGGGAGGGATCGGCGTGCAGCAGCCACAACGTCTGGCTGAAGAAGGAGAAAAAGTCTGGGGATACCTCGACGTCTTCGTCAAGTAAGATGGCGGCCGGCGCGTCGGGAAAGGATCGCTCCAGCAGGCGGAAGACGGCGCGGTAGTAACGGAAGAGCTTGTCGTTGTCGTGCCCGCTGACGGCGACACTGGTGAAGTTGACGCCGAGGAGGTGGAGGAGGCTCGTGGTGGAGGGTGGAGCGTCGCCCAGGACCACCAGGATGTTGTGGTGGAGGGCGCCGGGCGCCGCCAGGAGGGTGGTGAGGGTGTGATAAAGGTACTGGTGTCTGGCGCCGGCGGTGACGACGATGGGGACGTGGGCGAGGGCTGCCTGGCGTGCCACAGGGGCGGGTTTGGGCGGCGGCAAAGGATCTGGGTCGTGCTCGTCACAGAGGCCGCCCATGGCACCGTGGGCAGCACAGTATTGCCATCGAGGCTCTGAGGACGGTGGGTAGGGGAGTGAGGACAGTGGCAGCAGGAGGTGGGCGTGGTGGGCGCCGCGGGAGTGGAGAGTTACTGTCTCTGAAAGGGTGCGGCCGCCCTTGATGAAGACCCAGGTCCAGTGGGCTGTGGGCGGCAAGTGGAGGGCGAAGAAAGAGCCGAGGGCGGCGATGCGAACGGCAGCGTGGCGGAGGCCCACGGCACCTGAGACAGTGATGGCCAGTACGACGACGCGGCCCGGGGCCACGTGCTGCAGGTGCCACTCCAGGTCTGCCCAGTGCGCCCAGTACTGCCCCAGCGGGAACACCTGGGGGAAGGGATGCACATCCAAATGTGTCAATCTGTCATGTATAGATTTACTGGAAGGTGTGTTCTCCTGGAAAGCTAAAGTGGGGCTAAAGAGAGGAAAGGTTACCTTGTTAAAGATGACACGGCCTGTGCGAGGGTTGACTGCTGTAAGGGTGATGCCGCTGCGGGGGCTAGCACCAGTACTGTTTGATTTGGAAGGTGTGATGGACGGCACAGCCCACCCTTCCCTGTGTAGGTGTGTCTCTCCTGCCTCACACCTGCCGGTCGTAGGGAAGGTGATCTACACTCGTGGAAGTAGAAAGCAACAAGTGGTATGTGATTCCAGCAGGGTCAAGGCTGTCCCTTAACTGCGGTGCAAGAGTGGCGCGGCATTGTGGCAGCGCCGTGGCAGCACCGCACTGCAGACCCGCACACACCTGCTGCTGTTAATCATGACAGCCACGCACGCGATGCTCTGCACTACCGTCTCGTAATGCTCCCACCAGTATCGGTAGCCTGGCGTGCTGCGTCTATATATTTGTTGATTTAGAAGCCCCAATCAAGAAAATCTCTAAGAAAGAGGAGAAATGGCGAGTTAAAGGGGATGAAGTGTGCATGAGAGGAATATATGGACAGGAATAAGTGGAGACGCGTCTGTCATGGCCGTCCCTTTGAAAGAGTTGCAAGGAATGGACTTATAAGTAGGTTAGACTAGAATAGAATTAAAAAAAAAATGATTCGGCAATGATACTAGTATCAACTATATATATATATATATATATATATATATATATATATATATATATATATATATATATATATATATATATATATATATATATATATATATATATATATATATATATATATATATATAAACTGTGTGTGTGTGTGTGTACGTAATACGTATGTATGTATACATGCACATAATTAAAAGAAGGGTAGCAGCAGGTATTACCTGGTGGTGGAGTCTGTGTCGTAGAGGCACGCCGCCCTCACCGCCAGCCCCCAGCCGCCTCCGCCTGACCACACCTCCACGCCCGCCACGCTGACACACGCGCACGCACGCATACAAAAAGAGAAAATATACACACACCGTTACACACTGTCTTTCAGCTTGAGGAAGTTGATCTCCGCACTCCGCTATGTTTTGTTGATGATAGATGAATTTTTGGCGACCTTGTGTATGTAAACCGGATGTGTGTGTGTGTGTGTGTGTGTGTGTGTGTGTGTGTGTGTGTGTGTGTGTGTGCGTATGTGTGTGTGTGTGTGTGTGTGTGTGTGTGTGTGTGTGTGTGTGCGTGTTTTTTGACATACATTATTATTGCTCCGTCTCGTATCAAAAACCCACCACCACCACCATTACCATAAGTACCTGAGCAACTTTGACTATGATAACCACAACCTCTTCCTGCCCACGTGTAATCTTCAGTCTTTAATTCCCCCACCCTTTTCTTACACACTTACTCCTCGCAGTAACCCCCGACCCCACCAGCGAGTCCACACCCCTCCACACACATACACAGCTTTTCGTATGTAATGAGGGAAAAATATACTTATGGTGTTCTTATGCTACCTGTCTTCCTGTGAATTACTATGTCGTAAATATTTTTTTTCCATCCACTATATTTTCTTTCCCTTTTTTTCCTTTATTTTTTTCTTCCTCGGTATGTATGTATGTATGTATGTACGTACGTATGTATGTGTATTTAATGTAATAGTGTGTTGAAATATCTCGAGTTACATTTATTATTATTATTATTTGTTTTGGTTCAGTTTTGCCATGAGAGAGAGAGAGAGAGAGAGAGAGAGAGAGAGAGAGAGAGAGAGAGAGAGAGAGAGAGAGAGAGAGAGAGAGAGAGAGAGAGAGAGAGAGAGAGAGAAGCAACTAACCACTAGTTTATAAGGGTGCTTATGAGAGAAAGGTCGGTTTTGTCGTTTAGTTCCCTTCCTTCCTTCCTTCCTTCTTTCCTTCCTTCCTTCCTTCTTTCCTTCCTTCCTTCCTTCCTTCCTTCCTTCCTTCCTTCCTTTTTCCTTCCTTCACCATTTCTCTTCGTGTTTTCTCTGTTTCTTCATCCATTCTCAGTTACTTCCTTTCATCTACATTTTATTTTTTCTCTTATTTTAATATTTTCTTCATCGTCCTTATTCTTTATCTGCAATCTTTCAGTAGTTTGCCTTCTTTTCATTATTATTCCATTGTTGTATTGTTTTATTTTCCTTCCTCTTTCTTTTTTCTTTCTTCTGTCTTTCTTTCCTCCTCCTTCCCATCTTTTTCTGCTTCCCTCCCTCGTTCCTTCCTCTCTCTTTTCAATGTCTTCCATGGCTTTGTCTCTTCACTCTCCTCTTTCATTATTCATTCATTAATTCTACCCTCCTTCCACACCATTTTTCCCTCCCTTCCCCCCCTCCCTCCCTCCCTCCCTCCCTCCCTCCCTTCCCCCGTTCAGTGCTGTTGGGGGAAAGGGAGGGAAGGGTCGGAGAGTCTCATCACTGTCTCAAACTAAGAACTTTCACTAGAGCAAAAAACACGACTGGGGGAAAGCGGCGGCGGGGCATACAAACACGCCGAAGTAGAGGGGGAGATGGAAACTTCTTGCTAACTGGTTTGTTAAGTACTCTTAGGTTCAGGAGGTGGTGGTGGTGGTGGTGGTGGTGGTGGAAGAAAAAGGAAAGGTGAAGGAAAGTGAGAGCAAGAGCACACCTCGCCAGTTTTTTTGCTGTCATTTTCCTGCTTCGCCCATGCGCGCTGAACTCATCTTGTAACACACACACACACTCACACACACACACACACACACACACACACACACACACACACACACACACACACACACACACACACACACACACACACACACACACACACACACACACACACACACACACACACACACACACACATACACACACCTGCGATACATAAAGAAGACGTGCGGTGTTTCGTTTCTCTACTAAATAAGGGTAGGTATTAAACAAAAAATATCGTTCCGCGATGCTTGCATCGCGGAACACTGTCATGACAGCCGCATGCTCTTGTACGTAATTTATTCTTTAACTGTTAATAACAATATGACAACACTTCATATGAGTAATCTTAAACATTTCAACGAGGATCAGAAACAAAACTACAGCAACTTCTCGATCACTTTTTTGCTGTCTGTTGCGTCTTTAGAAACTTAATTCAAAACTTGCACCAAATAATTTTATTAATCTTAAAGAGAAATCGTAGCTTTCAAAGCGGTGAGATGAGAATGAGGTGAGGGGGGTGAGTGCCGCGCGTCGCTCGGGAACAGACGGGACGTGTGCTGGGTGTTTTCAGGGAGCGGAGGACGGAGTGTTGATGCTTGAGAAGGGGTGGTGTGTGTCAGCGGGCGAGTGTTTGAGGAACCTTTGCCGCGGGGAAGTTGGTGCGGGGAAGGGATGAGGGAGAGTATTGCAGTACCAGGCTTGTAGTAACAGGGGTGCTTTAAATAAATCTTGTAGAGAAACGTTAACATCGTAATAAGAATAGAAAAAAAAAATGAGATAGGATAATGGAGAGCATTGTAGTGTTTGAATCGTAACAGTGTCTTGAAGAAATAATGTAGATGAATACAGTATAAATCAATAATGCTACGGGAGGCACAGACTGCTGAGATAGGGTGGAGAGTGTTTTGACTGGTGGGGACGTTGAGAGGTGGTGTGGAGGGTAACATTGGCACCTCTAGATTACGCCACAGCTGTCTGGTGCCTCACACTCGGGCATCTGGTAAAGTTGGTGGGGGGAGGCGTGGTGAAGAAGACGGAACTGGCTTTTTCTTCTTTCCTTTTCCTCCCGTGTCGTGACTCTGCCATCCTGCGTGATCATGGCTTCCCGACGCGTGATGCTCTCCTCCTCTCCTTCCTCCTTTCCTTCAGGTGCACGCTTACCAAATTATGTGATATTTTACACCTGGATGAGTTGTATATTAATGATGCAGGGCAGACAGGAAGTGTGGTTTGCCGTATTTGTTCACTGTGATGATATTGCTGGTGGTGTTTCTTCTTAATAAACAGTGTGTGTGTGTGTGTGTTTCCTCTGAGAGGTTTGATTTCACGGCGTTGTGACGGAGGCGAGGCGTGCGTGGAGCCGGAAGTGTTGGTCGGGTGGCGAGCGACTCCAGTGCTCGAGTGGTGTCTCGCTGTTTGTTTACGTTGAGTGGGACGGGACGGGGAGGGAGAGGAGGCGGAGCAGGCTGTCCTCGTCCACCTCCCTGTTAGCTATGACAGGCATGAACTCGTCCTTGTGAAGGTCATTAGCCTTCACTATCAGGAACTGCTCCTCTGGGATAAGGTTTATGTCCCACACCTCGGTGGCTGGCGGGCGCAGGTGTGAGTAGGAGGAGTAGGGAACGCCCACCAGGTACAGCGTAGTGTGAAGGCCCACCGTGACCACGGAGACGCCCTCGTGCTGCCCCTGCTCCGAGAAGGCCCACCCGCCCACGCAGCTGTGCAGGTGGAAAGATTGCGTCATGTCGGGGGTGCCCTCGGGCGTGACGTCCAGCCTATAGTAGAACACGTAGTGACGGAAGGGCGCAGGCGGAGGGGGCAGGAAGGCGGCACCACAAGGATTGCCAACCAGTGTCTTGGCTTGGCTGATGTTACGAGCCAGGTCCAAGCGCCACACAGGCAGCCGGAGATGCTCCACAGCCTCCAGTTGCACATTAGTCTCCAGAAGCAGAGGCTTGTTTAGAAAGGCTCGCTCCGACACGTGACCCCCAGCATTGGTGCCTTTGCCATAATGAAGCACGCGACTCACCTCGGGATAAAGGCACTCGCGCTGGCGCCGAGCGAAGATGTACAACCAGTAGTCGTAGATAACAATATTTGTATCACGCGCGTCTTTAGGCCACACTGCCAACGCCTCGCGCACAAAGTCCAGAGTCACGGCATATCCCCATTGCACCTGCATGCTGCCGCGCAACACTCGCGATGGGTGAAACACACGGTTAGAAAACCCCGTGGCGGAGTACGTGTTAATGCAGTAGAGGGAGGGGTCGGCGTGCAGCAACCACAGCGTCTGGCTGAAGAAGGAGAAAAAGTCTGGGGAGACCTCGACGTCTTCGTCAAGTAAGATGGCGGCCGGCGCGTCGGGAAAGGATCGCTCCAGCAGGCGGAAGACGGCGCGGTAGTAACGGAAGAGCTTGTCGTTGTCGTGTCCGCTGACGGCGACATTGGTGAAGTTGACGCCGAGGAGGTGGAGGAGGCTCGTGGTGGAGGGTGGAGCGTCGCCCAGGACTACCAGGATGTTGTGGTGTAGGGCGCCGGGCGCCGCCAGGAGTGTGGTGAGGGTGTGATAGAGGTACTGGTGTCTGGCGCCGGCGGTGACGACGATGGGGACGTGGGCGAGGGCTGCCTGGCGTGCCACAGGGGCGGGTTTGGGCGGCGGCAAAGGGTCTGGGTCGTGCTCGTCACAGAGGCCGCCCATGGCACCGTGGGCGGCACAGTATTGCCATCGAGGCTCCGAGGACGGTGGGTAAGGGAGTGAGGACAGCGGCAGCAGGAGGTGGGCGTGGTGGGCGCCGCGGGAGTGGAGGGTTACTGTCTCTGAGAGGGTGCGGCCGCCCTTGATGAAGACCCAGGTCCAGTGGGCTGTGGGCGGCAAGTGGAGGGCGAAGAGAGAGCCGAGGGCGGCGATGCGAACGGCAGAGTGGCGGAGGCCCACGGCACCTGAGACAGCGATGGCCAGTACGACGACGCGGCCCGGGGCCACGCGCTGCAGGTGCCACTCCAAGTCTGCCCAGTGCGCCCAGTACTGCCCCAGCGGGAACACCTGGGGAAAGGTGAAGGTGTAGACGATGTATGGTGGACAGTGGTGCAGTCACTGTGGCATTGTTTTATAATAGTGTTCTGGTGCCGCATTCACCCATGTGCTCCACGCAGACGTCAGGCTGCGGTGACTCACTCTGTGCAAGAGTATTGTCCCTTGTCTCTGGTTGAGTACGGTGAGTGTGACGCCTTCGTTGGGTGTAGTGGTATGGGAACCGTCCTCGCTCGGAGCCAACGTGGACCCTACCCTGGCGCGGGGGCCATGGTAGGGGCTTGTGAGGTGGTCATAGTCCCTCACCTCCAGCCCCCAACCTTTCTGCCCAGACCACACTTCCGCCTGCACCTTTCTGCTACAGGGTGACAAGTGGAGTGATAGCCTTGCACTCCTGTGCGGCCCAACATGTGTGAGCACACTCACTAAGTTGTGTTACTTGGGCGCAAATATAAAACAGCCTTATACTATCATATAACCACGAATCTTTCAGTCTTATAAAGGAACTCGTAAACTTCCACTTTGCCCCTTGCTTGACTCACTCACCTGATTCCATTTCCTCGGAAGGTCTTGTTGGTGTTGAGAGAGATGGGAGATGGGTAGCCTGCTCTTGACATAAGCACTATCACCAATACAAGAAACACAGTGCACAACCGCCTCACCATCCACTCCATCACTGTCTCAAACGCGTAATGCTTTCCTGTATCTTCCTGTCATTATATCTTTTGTCAAGTCCCTCAGCTTGGTGAATCCAGCCACAGAGAACCGGCTGCGTGTTGCTAGAGAGAGGCAAAGTGTTACCGAGAGGCAAGGAGGAGAGCGGAGCGTGGACTGGAGGGCTCCCACCACGGCTGGAGGCTGGAGGAAGTAACGAGGAGGAAAGTGTAGGTGGAATGATGTGGCTTTGCCTCGCAGCTCACCACCACCCGCACCACCCTGCCCGTCTCGCTTGAGGTCCTTTATAACCCCACCTTTTGCGTCTTGGTCTGGACAACTAAAGTTTGAAAAAACATGATTATTATTCCGTTATTACACGATAACGGAAGGTATATAACGGTTACCTTAGTGGTTGATGGCGTGATGGAGTAAAGAGTTGCTTGATTAGGGTGTGATAGTTATGGGTGGTGGTGTTATAAAGGAGGATGCTGTAAGAGTCGGTGTACTTAGAGTGGAGGGCAGCAATTCGATTCCTGGAAAGTTGGCGCACGTCAAACAGCTCTGCGGCGTCGGGTCGCAGCGAGGAGTACCTGGAGTATGGAACACCCATCAAATATACGCGGGTGTAGTTTGCCTCCCCCGCTTCAAAATGACCCGGGATGTAATAGTTGAAGCCGTATATGTTGAGCGGGTGCTGTGGTGGTGGCCTCGGGAGCGGTTGGCGAGGGTAAAAAGCAAGATGCACACCTGCGTGGTGCCCTTGGTTAGATGCAGCGTGCAGACCCGTACACTGGGCCAGCTCATACCAGCTGGTGATATCGTCATCCTCCTCCTGCTCCTGGACGAAATACGCCACCAGTGAGTGGCGTGAAGTGCTGGCAACGAGAGGAAAGTTGTCGTTGCAGGGGGCGCCTGCGCTGACAGGCAGGGCCGCCTTGAGGTCACTCAGGAAATGAGTCTCGTGAGGCGTTTGCAGCACGAGTGGTGTGTTGAGGAGAGGCACGTGTGAGGCGTGGAGGAGGGGACGTTGCCACGCTTCATATTCATGAGGAAATGGGGATGTGTTGGTACCCACTCCATAATGCCGAAGACGACTCACTTCAGGAAAGATACACTCGCGTTTCCCGCGCACCGTATTGTACAGCCAGTAGTCGTAGTTCAGGATGTCCTCACCCTGAGCCGTACGAGGCCAACGCCGCACCGCTTCCCTCACGAAGTGGAGCGTCACTGCGTAACCCCATGATACTTGAACGGCTCCTCTTCGCACGAACTGTTCTCCACGACCTCGCTCTAGTGTGAGCAAATGAGAGTACGCATTGATGCAGTAGAGGGAGGGATCGGCGTGCAGCAGCCACAGCGTCTGGCTGAAGAAGGAGAAAAAGTCTGGAGAGACCTCGACGTCTTCGTCAAGTAAGATGGCGGCCGGCGCGTCGGGGAAGGATCGCTCCAGCAGGCGGAAGACGGCGCGGTAGAAGCGGAAGAGCTTGTCGTTGTCGTGTCCGCTGACGGCGACACTGGTGAAGTTGAGGTTGAGGAGGTGGAGGAGGCTCGTGGTGGAGGGTGGAGCGTCGCCCAGGACCACCAGGATGTTGTGGTGGAGGGCGCCGGGCGCCGCCAGGAGGGTGGTGAGGGTGTGGTAGAGGTACTGGTGTCTGGCGCCGGCGGTGACGACAATGGGGACGTGGGCGAGGGCTGCTTGGAGTGCCACAGGGGCGGGTTTGGGTGGCGGCAAAGGGTCAGAGTCGTGCACGTCACAGAGGCCGCCCATGGCACCGTGGGCGGCACAGTAGTGTCGCCGTTTGTTATCGAATGGGAACTCCATTGGTAGGTGGGACTCGGACATGAGGTGAACCAGTCCCTCGGCAAACACACTGCCGCTACACAGCTCCGGGCCGCCCTCCTGCAAGACAGATATGGGCACATGATACAACCCACGAAAGAAACAGTGACCACACTGAGAGCCATTTAAGACAAGGGTTGGCAGCGAGACACCCAGACATAGATATTAGTATAATAATCTGCAATAGATCAGCTGATACACTAGATGAGCCGTTTTGGTCAATACCATAAGACGTACAGTACAGAGCGCAAATATATCTATGAAAGCTCGATGAAAAAACAAATGATATTGAACTGTTTCGTAATTTTTATAGCATTCATTTGCAGTGATTATGTAATGAATACGCAATTAAATTGTTTTATCTTTTAAAGAAGTTTCCTGAATATCTTAGTGCACGTTGATCTTTAATAAAAGGCCTTATGAGCAAAGTACACGGAACTTAAAAATGTGTTTGATATTTTGTTTCATAATGCAACAATTTTGACAGTTCATCAAGGCGCCGCGTAAGGGAGTTAAATGTTTAATAAACAGTAACGTGTTTCGCTTACTTAGTCTTTTTATGAAAAAAAAAATAAATAAATAAATAAATCTATGCACCATTTTGTTTAGGAGACTTGTCTTGGTAAGATGATAGTATTATCGTAGTAGATTTTATTTTTTTTTTTTTCATAGCTACCACATGTGGCAGTCATTTGTAAAATACGTTATAAATCTCACACAGCAGTTATTTTATTCATGTATTTATTATTTTATTTTTATCTATGATTCCCAAATATATTCGAGTTATTTACTCATTATTGCGTCAAACAGTTTCAGACAAAGTGATTTACCAAATAAACGAGGCAGGTAATAAAGAAGCTTGTTTGTAATGTCACTCACTGACCCGCGAATTCGCAAGAGAGCTTGCTGCCTCACGATACTGCCGACATCTGATCACTGCCAGGCCGGCCACATTCATTGGTTGTAATATGATAAGGATGTTGACTCCCACTTGCTCTCGCATACTTTCTCGTTCCCATTGCTGCTGTTCTATTAAGATTTGTGAGGTAGTCAGTCTCATTGGCATAAGAGATGTGTGCACTCACATGGCTCATGAGGGGACCCCGCACCACAGTCTCATAGATGGTGCGTCCTCCCTTGACGAAAGCCCAGCTCCAGGAAGTGTCATAACCCAGGAAAGGAATGGACACTGAACCCAGATGCTGGAATAGAACTCTGGCATGGCGAAGGCCGACGGAGGCCCTGTCACCCGCCGCCAAAACCACGACGCGGCCCGGGACCACCCGCCGCATCCACCAAACCAAGTCCGCCCACCACGTGTATGGCTCCTCAGTCAGGAACACGCGCCGCACCAGCACACTGCCGCAGCCCAGAATAAAAGAAAAAGAAGAATGGTTAAAGGTATAAAGGACTGCCTTATCCATCTTCCAGTCCATAGAGTTAAATATTACAAGTTAAGTGACATGTTGCCCTACCGAGCAGTGCGTGGGTGAAGAACCATCATGTGTAGGCCGTGTCGTTGGTGGTCCGCGGCAGACTGCTGTGTGCCCCATCTTGCCCTCCCATTCTCTGTGGAGGCGGAGGATTGCAAGGTGTAGTTACGTTACTTTATTTCGTCATGTTACAATTTGATGACCTTTTACTACTAAACTTCTAAGCTGTATTTGTATATTTTGAATTTTATATCTTCAGTAGTTTCTATGCAAAATAACCTGGGGAGAGGAAGGTGGTGGCACTAGTGTGCGCCCCGCTGCGGTTCGTCCCTGCCTGTAGCGCCACACCTGACCTGCGAGAGGCGAGGAAGGACCTTGAAGCATAACAATAATAAACATTGGGAGCTTTAAGAGAAGATTAGACAGATTTATGAATGGGGATGGTAGGTGGAAATAGATAGGTATATTTCATACAGGGACTGCCACGTGTAGGCCTGATGGCTTCTGGCAGCTTCCCTTATTTCTTATGCTCTTATGTTCTTATAACCCTTGCCCACACATCGATATAAAAATGTGAGCGATCTCAAAGTGGTACTGATTCGTTAACAAGTGTACTGGATGTTGCCTTTACCTAAGTTACAAAGTGACGAATAACCTAACAGTAATTTTGTAGCCATTAATGTATATTACTCTTTCAGACATCACAGTCAGGTGTTTGATAAGTGGTAGGCAGAAAGAAAACCTTTGATAAAAGTACAGAACCCTCCGTGTTATGAAAACCTTGGCGTAGTTGTGTCAACTTGCTTTATGACAGCGGTTGATGAATAGAAACTGTGTGTGTGTGTGTGTGTGTGTGTGTGTGTGTGTGTGTGTGTGTGTGTGTTTTATGCTAAATATTTCAAGATATGGCAGGAGGAAATGTTAGACCTGTTACTTTTTTTATGTAAAATTAATTGAAATAAGTGACGCTAATATGACATTATCTGCCGAGTAACCAGAAGTTGGTGTTGTGAAGGATGAGTGTGAGTTCATTGTCCTTCCGGCACCGCAGCACTCATCACCAAATCTCACTCATCATGATCACTTCACTGGCGTTGACAGAGCTGAGTGCATTGTCTCTCCGGCACCAATCAATACTCATCACCAGACGTCACTCATGATTACTCACTGCAGTGTTGACAGGGCTGACTGTATTGTCTTGGCAGCATTTCACACGCGTTATCCACCTTACTCCCTTCCCCGTCCCAGTTTACTCGTGCACCTCACTGTCTGTATTCTCATTGATATGCGTTGTGAAGAGGGGATATGAAGTGGAAAAAATGCAAAAGACCGACAAATTTAGAGGTTTCAAGACTTAACTCATCTCTTAAACTTGGAGCGTTCAAATAATGAGTAATTAGTCACCATTACCGTCGCCTGCCCGCCGCGTCCGATCACATCTACCCATAACGTGTGTGTGTGTGTGTGTGTGTGTGTGTGAGAGAGAGAGAGAGAGAGAGAGAGAGAGAGAGAGAGAGAGAGAGAGAGAGAGAGAGAGAGAGAGAGTAAATCAGTATATAGTTACGTTTGGTATAGCAGGCTTTCATCGTTTCCCTGAGTGATGGCGGCAGTATCGGACATGACACTTGTGATGGCGGACGGGCCCCTGCACAATAACAGGCAGCAGAAGTACGTTGTAGTCACTGTCGGCAAGCGCATCTTGTCTACACACACACACCGCTGCACCGCCGCCTCCTGATATCCCCGGTGCTGCCTTTAACTCCTTTGTTGAGAATATATCTATTTAAGTACCATCTATTTTAGTACCATGA
>NC_087174.1:9098327-9138327 GCF_035594125.1 Scylla paramamosain
AGCCCACCACCCTTGTTGAGGTCAGTCCTTTAACACACCAGACCATGTGTGTGTGTGTGTGTGTGTGTGTGTGTGTGTGTGTGTGTGTGTGTGTGGGAGGAAGAGCATAAAACAGGTGTGCACTAACCACATGCTCCTCTGGATGTGTCCCTCAAAGCATGAAGTGCTTGTATGTTTGGAATAGTGGAAGAACTTATATGTAAAATTTGTTTTTCTGTTTTCATGCTTTATCTCTCTTGTATATCAGACATTCAGAAATTTAGTACCTTCTCTTATTCAAAATTCCTTTCATTTTTAGCATATTAGTTAATATGTAATGCCATGCTATCAGAATTAGCTCCTCATGAATAACTATAAAACTTATAGTGAGCAAGGTTCTCAGTTGTTATATCTTTGGCTGTGGACAGTTTGCAGCCCAGGCCAGCAGCCAGGCTGCACTGGAGGCTGGGAAAGAATACTATGCTGAGACCATGGAGGCTCTGGTGGGTGGTGACCGACCCTTCCTTAAGACAGTCCAGATGGAGGCCGAGCACTCCAAGGCCAAGGAACGTGCCATCCAGACATACCTGGAGAAGAACAAGTATGGCCGCAAGAACCAGTGTGTGGTGGAAAAGTACCAGTTGATGCTGGTGGAGGTAGGTGCTCTAGGGACAAGAGTTGGTTGTGAGTTTACTTTTCCCAACTTGCACCTTACAATCTCTTTGGACATATTGACCCTAATTCTGCAACCTTTGTAATTGTGTAATCATCATCATCATCATGTCTGTGTGAGTCCTCAGCAGGATGAATGCTTCTTCTAGTTTTCTTTCACTTTAGTGAACTTCAAGGTTATTGTAGAGATGTAGGGATCATGGTTGGAGAGGTGAAGCCACTCTTCATCTGTATGTCTTGTTGGGAATGCAGTTGGTTTGATTCCTCTTATTGGAACTGGTTGGGTATGGTTATACATATCTAGTTTTGCTTCACCGGTCATTGAAGTATTGGAATCACTTCACCACAGCAAGTTAGTGATTCAGTGAAGGGGAAGCTGTGTAATAGAGTGAAAATGTGATAGTTCCAAGAAGTTACTGGCTTGTGTTAGTTGCATGCATTAGTTATAAAGTACTTACATGGGTGATTTATTCACTTTTTTACCATTAGTAAATCTTGGCAGCTTTTGATTCATCTTTGGATTTTAGTAAGTGATGAGAAATTTTATGCAGTACACATTTTCCTTATGTTGTACATTACATATTTGTGTGTACAGTTAAAATGAGTTCTTGGAATAAGAAAATGAAAGAACTGATAAGAGAAATCAAAAGAATAGGTGAAGAATTTGGTGGGAAGCTGAGTGTTAAACTCAAGGAGAAAAAGTTGTCTAGGAAGAAAGTAAAGAGAGAGAGAGGGAGGGAGAGGAGCATTGGAATGTGAGAATGAAGAGAGAAGATGGAGCTGTTGCACAGAGAGGAGAAGGATGAAGGTGTGTGAAAAAGGTACTTTAACCACTTAATGAATGAGAAGACAGTAGGCATAGCTTGGCATTAATATCTAGTATGATTAAGAATGCAGATGAAGAAAAAGATATAGAAAGCAATATTCAGGTTTAAGTGTGGTAAAGCTGCAGGCAAAGATGAAAAAACTGTAGAAATGTCAAAATGTGGAGGTGAGTGGTTGTAGACTGGATTCCTCTATTATCTGAACTTGCATGGAGGCAAGAAGTAGTACCAGAGTTGTGGAAGGCAGCTATTGTACCTCTGTACAAAGGTAGAGGTTATAAGAATGAGTAATAGTTACAGAGGGGTTAAATTTGCCTAGTGTGCCAGGAAAAGACTAAGGGAGAGTCTTGAGTAAGAGACTCATGGAAGTGATTGCGGTGTGAAAGTCGGTGAGGAATAGGAAGGACTCAGAAAAGGAAAAGGTTGTGTAGTCAGATTTTTGTAATTGAAATAATAATAGAGGAGTACTCAGGAAAGAATGAAAAGTTATATGCAGCATTCATGGACAGAAAAAGCATATGACATAGTGGATAAGAGACCATTTTAGATGTTCATAAAATTTATGGTGTAGGAGGACAGTTGCAGGAAAGGAATTAGGATTTTCTAGAGAGATACAAGTACATTTGCAAGGGAGGAAGGAGGGATAAGAGTTTCACAACAAGAACAGGAATATGTGATATTACTTTGAGTTATATTTTTTATGGACGCCTGTGTGAGGAAGATGAAAGACAAAGAAGGAAATGTTAGTGTGAAATAAAAGTTATTTTAGGACTTTTCAGTGATTCTAAGCTTTTTCTTCTAAAACCATTATTGTTGCTGATCAGCTGTCACCTTCTTCCCCTTTCTGATCTTGTGAGAAAACTGATGTTCCAGTAGCAGAAATTGTGACTAGAATTCTAGCTGAATTTCCAATGAATTGCAGTCAACCATGAATATCACCACAAATTTCTTGAGAAAATACATTGTATGACTATACCTTAAAGATTAGTTTCTATCAGCTTTGATGTATGGAATCAGACACTTGAATATAGAATAGGGCACAACAATCATGAGTGTGTGGGGAGGATGAGAGCAATGAAAGTGTGTATGAGAGATGTGGTGTGAGTGCCTGTACAAGTGTTTTAAATTATGGTATGGTGGAATGGGTAAAAAGGAACACTTTGTTTTTGAGAGGATGAAGGATAAAGAGTTCATAAAGAAAGTGTACATGAGCAAAGTTGAAGGTGCTAATAGGAGAGGAAGGCCACTTGGAAGGGTAGGGTAAAGAAGTACATGCATGGAAGAGGTGTTACCTGAACAAGTAAGAAGGGAATGTTTGGATTGGGAAAGGTGGAGGCTCTTCTACCTTCACCATCCCCTCACAAGGGGTCAGAGATAGATATGTAGATAGATGGTATTTGTATGCAGTCATGTCAAATCATTTATGATCAGACAAAAATTTTTTTATTTGCATAAGTTTAGTATACAAATTAATACATGGGTGATATAGCTATAATCAGTGTATTTTTTATATATACTTATATTACATTACTAATAATTTAAAAATTTCTTTTTACTTCAAAGCCATGCTGTGATCTATATTACTTACACCTCCATATTCTTTGATGCTAGATCACTGTTAATAACATTACATTCTGATCTGTAGATCAGTATGTATTTTACTCTTAAACTTATTTTCCTTTTTGTTTTTCAGGAAGTGGAGAAGATGTTTGTCAAGTATTCACAGCAGAACGAAGCCAAGAATGTGTTCAAGGCGGCACGAACTCCTGCCACTCTGTTCTATGTGTTAATGTTCTTCTAACCTCATGTCAGGAATCTTTGGCCTCTTTGGAATGTATTCCTTTGCTAATATGTGCAACCTGGGCATGGGAGTGTTCCTCATCATGCTCACTGTCTGGGCCTATGTCAGGTTGGTCATCAGCTCAAGTTTCATTCATTTTAATTAAACTTACAGTCTCTCTCTCTCTCTCTCTCTCTCTCTCTCTCTCATCTCTCTCTCTCCTCTCTCTCTCTCTCGTCTCTCTCTCTCTCTCTCTCTCTCTCTCTCTCTCTCTCTCTCATCTTCTCTCTCTCTCTCTCCTCTCTCTCTCTCTCTCTCTCTCTCTCTCTCTCTCTCTCTCTCTCTCTCTCTCTCCTCTCTCTCATCTCTCTCTCTCCTCTCTCTCTCTCTCTCTCTCTCTCTCTCTCTCTCCTCTCCTCTCTCTCTCTCTCTCTCCTCTCTCTCTCCTCTCTCTCTCTCTCTCTCTCTCTCTCTGTTAATGTTTCCAGGTAAAGTAAGAGTGTAAGTGAAATCTTGATTGATCGCCTTTGTATTTATGAGGCCCTTTAATATCTGTTAGTAACTTAAGCATTACTAATAAATGATCTTTTCTTTACAGATATAGTGGAGAATACCGTGATGCAGGAGTTTATATAGACGAACTGGCATCATTTTTGTGGGAAAATGTGAGTCGCAACCAGACCAGATACACAATATATATAGTGCTAGTGATAACAGTGTGCTCCAGTACAACTCTGATTTGAATGTGTGTCTAAAGTGTGTATATTAGAATAGGTTCTTCGGTCAAGCTTAGCAAACATTCATGTATGTTGAACTACTGGGTGTCATGTTGAGGATAAAGATAATTTTCATTTATTTATTTGTTTTTCTTTTTTTTTTGGTGGTGACTAGTATAAATGAAATAATTTGCTCAGAAAGAAAGCTGAGTAAGAATTTAACCCCTAAAGGACAGGGACATTCCTTGCATACATCCCTCCCAACCAGGCTAGTTTTGACAATTCAGCAAAAATAGGTAATTTTCCATCACCATTTTCTCAACTCTGCCTGGACCAGTTGCCTAAAATGTAATAGCATCACGCTTATCAATCTTTCCTCTTCCATTTCCCATAAGCCCAAACTATCTAGGTGATGTGTCTCTGTGGTGAAGTGATGAAGTGAAGTAACTTCCAGGGGTTTCTCAGTCTGTGTTCAGATGGTTGCATGCCATGCCGTAGACCGGCTGGAGCCCTAGCTGGGAGGCTACAAGCCTATTTTATCTGTTTCCCTCACCAGTATCTCAGTCATTCACTCACATGAATGCCTAAATCTATAATTTTGTAGATACATTAAAGGAAATAGTATTGCTGTCTTTCACTTATAACACACAAGAAAAATTATTGTCACAGCGAGGAACATGTACATGAGTGGAACACAATCTATTTTTTTTTTTTTTTTTTTACCACTTTCGAGACTTGAGAGAGTAACTTCTAACCCTCTCTCAATAGTATTTTCACTAAGAGATTGCTTTGGAGGAAATTTGCCCTTATGTGAAGTGGAAGTTTCTGGCCGCTTATCCTCGTCTGAGGAATCAGAGGAAGAGGAATGATGGTTTCCCCCTGTAGCCATCACTATAGTTTGCAGGACACTGGGGCTCAGAGGGAGACATTGTTGTGAGGGAAGGATGTTTGCAGGCCCTGCAAAATGCAGGTCAACTATAGACACCACCTACCCTCTATGTTGTATCAGCTATAGACGCCACCCATCCTTTAGGGGTTTAATCTTATAGGAGTAGTGCAGCAGTACAAATCTTAGTAGCTGATAATATTACTGGGATATATAGCAATAGTATACTACATTCACTCCATACTTACAGATGGGTGTTACATTTTTGGACCATGTATTTAGTGCAGTTACATTGTTACAATGAGGTGATGTGGGGGAACTGGTAATGTAACACTGCCAAGTTCCTTTCATTGATTCTTCCACTTGTGTATTTGATAGTGTTTCTACAAGTTTATTTAATACTGTTTTACAGTATATTTCATATTTGCATCCATATCTGGGAATCATCCTTATTGAATGGAAATCCATGTCCACCTTGACATTTTCATCTCATCCAGTATTCCACTTCAGTTACATTCCAGAGTATGGAGTGATTGTATTTCTCAGAGAGGTTTGTCACTTGAAAACATTACATTCAGCACACACACTCACACCCCAGCACATCACATCATACCACAACCTACCCCACCACACCACACACACACCACACCACACACACACACACACACACACACACACACACACACACACACACACACACACACACACACACACCACACCACACCACACCACACCACACCACACCACACACACACACACACACACACACCACACCACACCACACCACACCACACCACACCACACCACACCACACCACACCACACCACACCACACACACACACACACACACACACACACACACACACACACACACACACACACACACACACACACACACACACACACACACACACACACCACACACACACTGTCCCCTCTTACCCACAATAGTACTGTGGGTTCACATTTTACTGGTCTTAATTTTTTAGTTTTTAGTTTTTAGAGTTGAATTATAGATTAACTTTTTAAACTTAAATTCCACATTCAGACTTCTTGCCCAAACTTTTACTTGGCATGGCATTCTCTTATTCACATTTCTTTCCATGCCTCCTTATGTGAAAGGTAAATATTTTGGGATGCTCAAGTGTGAAGTGCACATATTTTTGATTGATAAAACCAAGGAGGGAGAGTGTGTATGTGTGTGTATGTATGTATGTATGTATCTGTGTATGTGAATGTATGTGTGCCCTGAAATAGGTGCCTATTTTTATGTTAGAGTTTCCTTTATAAGTTTGTTTTCCCCCCCTCCCCCCTCTATAAATAGTGGTAGTCAAGTAAATCAAATGATGCCTCCCAGTGCTCCTTGTGTAATGTGTGTGGTGTGCAGGATAGACAGAGGAATGTATCTTTGATGCTGTTTTATCATACATGTAGTTTTGCAACACTGATCTGTAAGGTGATGTGCTTGGCCTAACTCTTTCACCATATGGCTTTTTTTTTTCAGCATTTGGTGGGAGTGCTGTTTGCTCAGTTTGACTTGTGCTTTCTCCCAACAGGTCATACACCCTATATACCAAACATACATGGAAAAGCACTTGAAGGAGGCAGCTGAACAAGCAGCACAGCAAGCCATCACCAGCACCTTGGCCAATGGGAAGGTGAAGAATGCGTGATGCTCCATTACCACAGCCGCCATCGCCGCCTCCTCCGCTTCACCTCTCAACACATTCAAAATTTGATTCTTCACTGATGTCATTTTGATCATCACAGTATCCTTCTAACTTTGTGGCTTTTATATATATGTATGTAACAAAAGGATATTGTTGTTAGAGGTTTATTCAAAATATTTTTTTGTGAAAGAGTGGAAAGGGTGGACACATGCCCTGTTTGATATTATCATAGAACAATATCTTTTGTACTCCCTGGTCCTTAAAGTTTGTTGTTGCCTCAGGTGAGTCTTGATGGCAAAATTTTTACCTCTGTGTGAAAGTGAAAAATGATTTAGAAGACCATTTTTTGTGTTATGTTGACGCTTTGGAGCTAGTGTGTTAGTGAATATATGTTTGCTTTATGAGATTTTGTTGGTTCTCACTTGTTATGTTTTCTTTTTTCCCTTCAAGTGCCAAATGTTCTGCAGTTATGCAGTTTTTCCTTCTTGTATAATGTCCAGTTGCCATTGTCGTTTAATATCTCATAACATTTTTCAGTGTTAGTTGTCACAGATGTCGGATGAGGCAGTGATGCACAAACCAGCCCGTGAATTCCTCCAAAATGTTATCAGAGATTCATTGATATGTCCATGGCAGTGTGTCAGCTTTTTTAAGAGTGATCTTCAAGTTTCTTAATAATTCCAGGGTCTTGCTGAGATTATAAAACATTTATATTACTCACCTTTATTTTTGGGCTCTGTGGTTGTCTCTCACATGCTTATGATGCAACATTATTTTTCTTGACTTATTTAGACACTTAAAAAAGTAATCACTAGCCATGCTAGTGTATTGTTGATACTGAATTATAATTTGGATGGATTTTATTTTTATACAACAAATGGAAACTTGTCAGTGATAGCTGTAAGATTACCTGGTAAAACACCACATATTTCACATAATGTTGAGGAAACACTTGCGATTAGTTCTTCATTGTAGAGAAAGAGTTGGGTTGTAGGGAAGGTTGGTGATGATAATAAAAGTTAAGTTTCACTGTAGGTAGATGAAAGATACCTTGAGTGCTGTGTGTATGTTTATTTGTGATCTGGTTACAATGCTTATAATCACTCATACCCATTTCAAGTGTATTTGCGGACAATAACACAGTTTATATAGTTATTTCTTAGACTTGATCAAAGGAATAAAGAAATCATATGACTTATTAATCTGCTCAAGTATTTATAAATTTGAAAGAGATTCAGATATTTGTTCCATGTAAAGAAGACTATCAAAAATAAAAAACACTTAATTCCTTTTACTAAATTTACTTATATTTTATACATGTCATATTACAGTCCTGATATCATTTAGTAGTACTTAAAAAGAAGTTTGTGGTTTGGCTCTATATTTCAGTACCACCGAATAAATATGGTTACCGTTTGTTATAAGTTGGGGATTGAGTATTCTATATTGAATGGAATTGACATGTCACTAGATTGACCTAGCCTGTCACCTTTATAGGAGTAAACTAAAGTATAATAGTTCATTCTAAACATAGGCATTGTGCTGATGTCAGTTTTATTTAATGTTGTAGATTTTCTTCATCAATGTAAATAGCTATATTAATGTGTAAAATTATTAGCATTATCAAGATGGAAATTTGAAGGTGTATATGTGTGAGTGAGTATGTGTATTTATCAAGTTTTATTTAGCTTATAAATGTACACAAGATTTGAACTAAGCTAATGTTGTCTCTAATGTGTGTGTGTGTGTGTGTGTGTGTGTGTGTGTGTGAGAGAGAGAGAGAGAGAGGATTGAATTAGCCTCCTATTTTACAGGAAATCATGAAATTAACCATATTTGGTGTGGGTATCCAGGTTCCAAAATCTTCAAGACCCTTAGTAAATGGTTCCTTTTCATAATTAAGCCTGAAAGTAAATCATTGAAGCTGGAGTAGAACTTGCAGCCTCAGCCTAAAATCATAAATGGAGATTAACCTTTTATTTGACTGTTGGGTTGTATAAGTTGCAAGAGGTCTAGGCTGAAAGTTCAAAAAATCTACTTCAAATGTAAGTAGTTGTCCAAACTGTGCAGTATCTTTATAACAGACCAGCAGTATTGTTGTTGGAATTAAGGTGCAGATTTATAACCAACTTTTTTGGATGTTCCATTCTTTCATTAAATTGCCTTTTTTTATTGCAAGAGCAAATAGGCTTGTTAATTTCATGGATAATTTATTTGAAAGCTAATGGGCTTACTTTTATTAGGAAAGTTCTAGTACCTACCCTCTCACTGTGTCAGGTTTCTTAACATCCTAGTTTGGAAGACTTGAAATTTTAGGCATTTTTTTTTTAATGCCTAGGTACCAGATATTTCACTGCAGCATACTTAGTAAGATGCATTCAATGCTCAGTACATAGATTCCTAACAGTTTAGCTGCTGCTGACACTGCTACTGCTGCTCTCTGGATGGGTGCCACATTTTGAGTTTTCCCAACTGTAATTGTCTGGCAGATGTTATTGCAGTCTGTCTCAAGTGCCTTGCCACATTCAGAAGGATTGTTGATAGTAGCTTAGTACAATATTTATGGTGTATCAAATATTCTGGTTCTCACAGACGTTGGTCTTGACTTGTATTTATTTTTTATTTATATATTTTTGTTCTCAAGTTAAAAGGCTGCTGTTATATGAATTTTTCAATGTCTGTGATTAACAGAAACTGGATCTTTCAAATTTTCTTTAACTGTGGTTCTAATATTTGATATTTTTATGTTAATGAAGTTTACAAAGACAGTATGTATATATATTTCCCCATTGCAAAAACAATTCAGGGAAGTGTAATACATGGTGATGATTAAACAAGACTATAGGTTTAATCCTTGCCATAATTAATGCTCATCCCTTAGTAGTTATGTAAATTGGACAAAGAATTGCCCTAGTGCCTTGATATATTCATCCCACATCATGAGGGCAACCAGACCATCACAAGTTTTGAGTTATTAATCTTCTTTATGTTTATGTTGTGATTTGACTTGTATATGCCTGAACTTCATCTCTTTCTACATGCTACATTCTGCTGACTTAATATTTTTGTTTTTCTCTCATTCTTCCTCATAATTTTGATCTCTTCATCTTCAAGATCACTAGGTGAAAAGGGAATAATGCAAAGCATGGCAGGGTAGTAGAATGGTAAAAATGCAGCATGATCATGAGTAGAACTGGATCAGATGATGTAATTTTTTTTAATCATGCAGTATTCCTTGTAGATAGGAGTGCATAAAACATAATCATCTATTTGTTAGTTGTCAATCTATAATTTTCTTGCCTAATTTGTTCTTTTTTATTTATTTAAGACCTGATAGTTGCACAGGTAGTAAATGATGAAGATTAAGAGTATTATGACATACATTATAGCAGGAGGGAAATAGTCAATCACTTGCTAGGTACCCGTATGCAGAAATGCGACACAAATGCCCTAAAAAGATATAACAGAGGATGCAAAACTCACATAGAATTTATATTTTAGGAACCTGAGGGGAACAGCCCAAGGATAAGAATTTTATGCCAGATATGTTTCGATATTGTGCAACAGATGATCAACCTTGCTTATTAATACAAATTGCAAGGATACACAACTTTTACTGTTGAGCGAATTTTTTCATTAAGGAAAGAGAATTATGAAAGCTGCCATGTATAGCATGTTTGTTGCTGATAACATGTTAAAAGACAGTTCTGATATTGCAGAAGCACGTGGAGTTAACACAGGTGTCCATTGTGTAATACCCACACATCCGCAAACACAATTTTCACTCATAAGCTACTGCTGCCCAGACTATTGCAGATCTATTTACAGATGCTGCTGTTTGAAGTCTTGTGTAAAATTGTAAAAAAATGTAAAAGTACATATTTATCATCTTCCAACTACTATATGCCTACATATCATGGCCAGTACTTCATAAACAATAATGCACTGTACTTTAGTTTTGTGATAGTAGGCATCAAAATATCTACCAAATTACCTCATTTACTAAAGTTGTCCAGAAGAGGTCAAGAATGACCACACTAATTTTCCAGGCAACTGTCACAGGATCCTGATCTGTGATGTCTCCATGTTGACATGAGTGGAGTAATTGCATCATTCACTGAAAGGGAGGCTTGAGAAAGTCCCTGAGGTCATACTTGTGTTGGTGATCTTTGATGACAGTATCTAGAGTAGTGGCATGTGCCAGAACAGCAGTTCGATGCAAACGAGAGGTAAGAAGGCACATTAGGCCAACTCCCAGGAGCATACTGACTCCCAGCAGTCCTGAGAGAACCATGAATGTAGCACATGACTGATATAGTGCCTCTGTTCGTGTGAAGAATTCTGGAATAGCAAAGATGTATCTAATTAAGGTAATTTCATATCCAGCATTTATGAATCACATATTTACTAAAAATGTCTTTCTTTTAGTACTAAAGAATCAATCATGTGAAGAGAAGAATGAGGCCTGGAACTTAATTCATGCTCATACTCTGTTACTTTGGTCTATACAGGCAAAAACAGCATGGCAATACAGACTTGGGATGCACACAGGTAATGTAGTATGTGACAAATACTGAAAGAAGGGACGCAAGCATAAATTATTAGGGTATAGTGTAACACTTAATTGGAAATAAAACCTGGAATATCACACTGGTGTCCATACAGAATTAAGAGATGTGTTATCTTTGAAGTGCATATATGAAGTGAATAAATAGTAAGAACAATGAAAATGTGTAGAGATGTGCTTATGTACCTAAGTACATTTATGCATACTTCCATTGCCCTCAAGTTCCATTTACAGCTCAGAAGTTACCTCAGAAAGCAACTTATATCCACAGTGGAACACTACCTTGGCATAGTGAAGAGGCTTACATATTCCTGTCATGAGTAAAGCCAAGGTAGACAGGTCAGATAGTTGAAAGTACACCAGAATCTCTTGCGATGGTGTCTCAAGCCAGCGTCATGCAGTATTAATGGCTTAAGCCTCAAGTCTAAACATGACCGCATCCTAGGGATTGTCACGTGTAGTCCTCATGGCTTCTTACAGCTTCCCGATGTTCTTACTAGCAGAATTACCTGGTGTTGCCCGGGTAAAATTTAGCTCTCCAAAGCACGGCTTATCACTTTAAGTCAGTTGTTTGTTCGGCAAAGCTATTAACCAAACAAAGTTTACTTTGGGATTCAACTCCAAGCTTGTCGGCAATAAATGCTCCATTTATATCTCTTCCCACTGTCAAAAATTAAAGCTAATGATGAATGCTTGGCACCACCACCAAGAATGGGTTACGATATACTGTACCTTGACGCCACCATAAAAAATTGGGTTATGGTTACAGATTTGCCTGAATAATCTAACGGTTTTGGGATGGAAGTAATTAAGGCATAACCTATGTCACTTACCGGATCAAGGGGGACCTCCCTACCAAATCTTACCGCAATCAGTTCAATGTTTTTTTTTTTTTCCGTGAAAAGCGAATGGGTTACGGTATACCTGGCGCCACCATCAAGAATTGGGTTACAGTGACAGATTTGCCTGAATAATATAATAGTTTTGCGCTGGAAGACATAACATATGTCACTCCCCGGATCAAGGCGGACCCTCTTACCAAATTTCATCACAGTTTAATTATTTTTCCTTGAAAAGCAGAACAGAAAGAGTTTTATTATATAAGATGTATGTACAGTGACTGATAGATCAGAGAACAGTTCAATAAATATCCAGAGTTTGTCCAAGTATGGCTTGTGGAAACAAAAACATGAGAAAGGCTCACCTTCAGGCATGACGACAGTGAACCCAACGTTATTACCCAACTTCGTTGAGTTTCTGCCAGGCCCCGAGGACTGGGCTAACGCCTTGGGGCGTTTGGCCACTTCCTCTGACAGCTGGGAAGCAAAGGATCAAATGTTCGTTACTGATGCTATACATGTATTTTATGTCGGTCTGTTTGGAGTTTGTATAAATTAATAACGTATCTAAAATAAATATCCTGTTAAAAAAAAAATCAGTGCATAAAGTGCCGTCTTTTGTTCTCAGAAGACAAATGTGGTGCACTCACATGGACGCTTTCCTGAGCAAGGGTGGCGGGGGTCGGGGAAGCTTCAGCCGAGGAAGAGGAAGCTAAAGAGTCGTTAGTCGGAACTGGGGAGTGGCCGGACATGAGTGCTGCGAACGAGGTATTGTGGTGGTCGTCAGACACTTCCAGCAGACCCTCGGCATACAAAGTCACTCGCCGCCGCCGCCGCCGCCGCCGCCGTCCGTACCCCGTTGGTGCATCAAGGCTGTAGCAAAGATCCTGTACAAAAAATGTGCGTATATTGATATAGTAATGGAGAGGAGAGATGAAGGTCTATATAGTGTGAAGTAAATCAACCCTTTGTAAGGCAACCGTTGTCTGTATGTCAAGCGCATAAGGGCGAGTTCTGGCCGTATCCCTTCTCCCCAGCCACTGACCGCCATGCAATCCCTGAAGTCGATGCACGCCTTGATGGTGGTATGGATCCACAATTGGGATGACTCCGTTATCTTGGAGTCTAGCATAAAGGCCTCGAAGTCCAAGATCACTTCCCTTGAGTTTTCGCCGATTTGTCGAGGGTGTTGAGGCACGATAGAAGAATATTCCTGCACGCGGCACCTGTAGATCAAGTGTTCGCTGTAGTGACTTTATCGATGATTCCAAAACATTTCAGAATCAGGAAAGCACCTCATTACTTAATCAATCTCAATTTGCCACTCATATCAGAAACAATACAGAGCAATAGTATTTATCCTTTAAACTTGAATTGTGTTGTCACAAAGATGACAATAAATGCCACAAACCCTTCACTGACGAGGACAACGTGGCCGGGCACCTTTGCTTCGTGGGGATCACTGGACACAATCACTTCCATGAGCTTCAAGAACTTCCATGCTGCAAGTATAAACCTTAATTTATGGACGTCCCTCTAAGTTAGAATGTTTCCTTTATTAAAATCATTAATTAATTTCATTAATTCAATCACAAATTTCATCAGTAATGAAGGAAACATAAAAACAACTGTGTATGTGAGGTACGAGTAGTGATTGTTGGATGCGATATACTCGTACCTAATATAATAATTGCTGAAAGTATGAGGTAACAGATGGTACGGGGCTGGAGTGAGTAGAGGATGCATGACGCTTACTTGATTGGCTGCCAATGCTAGCACGAAGTTGGAGCTTGGATCCGATTGGGACGGCCTGGTTTGGTGTTAGAGCCTCCCCTGAACGAGCTGTCACCTTGCGGAAGAGCGCCACCTCGTATTCCAGGCGGTCGGGAGTCTCTTTCACCATGCCAGACACCCTTCCCAGGGACGGTCTGGCAAAAGTAAATAATAGTACCGATATTACAGGTGTTCTTAGGGAATATAATAAGGTATGAAGACGAAAATCTTTAAACAACTAAATACAGAAAGTACATCAGCATGACACTTACAGCGCCCCTGCAAAGCTGGCGACACGGTTCTCAGTCACGATGGGCGCGGTTGGTTTGCACATGACCAGCACCTCCTTGTCGCTGGCCAGCATGACTCCTTCCAGCTGGGGGAACCACACCCGCACCGTCGCATACCCCTGTGGGGCAGAAGTCTAGCTGTAGGATCTGACGTCATTTGAGGAGACAAGCCTCCAACAACTCATATATATATATATATATATATATATATATATATATATATATATATATATATATATATATATATATATATATATATATATATATATATATATATATATATATATATATATATATATATATATATATATATATATATATATATATATATATATATATATATATATATATATATATATTTTATACTACGTAATTGTCATTTCATAACAAAATATAGTGAAATGTTTTTTGCCAATATATTCCAATTACTGTTTGAAAACAATTATATAATTGTGAAATGTGCATGCATGGTATGCTGAAATGCAGCGAAATTCGAGGAATGAAACAGTCCGTTAACCGTCACCCCCTTGACACTTCCATCACTACATCACTCACGTCCTTCTTCACCACGCCGCAGCGGGAGAAGTCTGTCACCAGGAGGCTGTACACGTACTGAGAGTCCTGCTGAATCTGACACACCGCATCTCTGCAGACAGCCAGGCAACGAAAGGGCGAGGACCGCGACATGGGGAGAGAATAACATCAGGTAAGTGAGCATCATCATCTCGATTTCATTACTACATCACTTCAGGAGGAAGCATGTTTGGTAAATCTCTCTCTCTCTCTCTCTCTCTCTCTCTCTCTCTCTCTCTCTCTCTCTCTCTCTCTCTCTCTCTCTCTCTCTCTCTCTCTCTCTCACTCTCTTTCTATCTATCTGAATTGTAAACCATCACTATTATAAAGATAATAGTGATGGTAATAATATATGCAGCAATAAAGCATATTATATTACCATTTAGATTCGTCTTCCACACTGGGATGAGCATGATTCTGTAATAATGCAGAATGTTGTGATCGAAATATTTTCCATTACCAAACCGAGGCTCCGTGTATATGAACTATTTCAACAGCATGTAGCTGCTATTGTGTTCTGTAATTTGTTTAAGAACCGTAACTGTCTGGTACTCGTATGTTCGTCATAGTATGTAAAGCTAACAGTGGCGAGCAGGTGCGTAGTTCGGAGGTGATCATGCTGTGTCTTTCTCACTTATTATAACATCCCCTTCAGTGTTTACCACTGAGGTGCCGGTCCCCGTGCATTTAAATCATGCAGGCGTTCACTTGCCGTAGAAGTAGTTTTTTATTATTTTTGCTACACAATGTAGTTTACCTTTATGCTTTCAAGCTTCTAATTCACATGCATTCATCACCACTGGAAATAAAGTGCAGCAAAAATACTTCATGTAATATAAGACAATTAAGTTTTCTCAACAAGACGTGGTAAATTATTAGTGATAGGATTTGCCACTTATCCTTTTAATTTTTGACGACCGCTTTTGCCTGTTAGTGGGCCCTTTTTATTTATTCATTTTCATTTATTTATTTTTTTTCATTAATATTTTGTTGACCTTGGCCGATGCCCCTCCTACATGAAAAAGGGGGGAAAAAAAAAGTGTGTTGGTTTGGATTCGTGGTTCTGAACTCAAAACATTTCATTCTGTGACGACATTTTCTGGACCCCAGGGAACAGTGGTATCCCTTCCGCTTTCTACCCAGGAGCGGCAGCTTGTACTGGCAAGCATACTTTAAAGATGAAGAGTTATAAAACCTTAGTCATATGTTTATGTGTCTCTTGTTTCAAAAACATCTGAAGAAAATGAAACACTGAAATATCAAGGGTTGCTGGAGGAGAATTAACTATCTGCAACTCCTCTCTCATCCAGAAAATACACATGATGTTTCCTACAGACATCATCGTTCAAGAAGCTCCTGCCATCACTCAATCAAGATCTAAAGATGAGAACTCACATTTAAGGTATTTCACTACACCTGCCGCTACTTACGTCAAGGAGGAGGAGCTGGTGGCGGTGGTGTCGGCGAAGCGAGGGTGCGCACGGAACCCTTCAGGCTTCCGGATACGGGCAGCCAACCTTTCGTGTCCCTTACTGCCGCCATCCTCACCAAAGTCACAGTGGATGTCTGCCACTGCAAGACCAAGAGTTGCAAATATTCCAGATCAGGCGTAAGAGGAAAGGAGAGGAGCAGTGAAATCATCTTCAAACAGACAGGCAAACAAAGGGCGTTTTGAAGTATATGGACAAATGATTATCACCGAATAAATTAGGATAAATGTATCACATAAGGAAAGAAGCTTCCTGGTAATGTAGCTAGGAACAATAAAATCATTCACTTCTCGCGGCAAGGATGGTGGGAAGTTGACCATGTGAGGCTGCTGGCTGTGAAATGTGTAACTCCCGCGGCTTGATTTCTTGATACTCACCTTGGTACTCATGAGTAAGCGCCAGCAATACCTGCAAGGAGGAAGACAGACTTGTTATTTTTGAACAGTATTTTAAGGTTTTAAACAACCTCGTTACCGTGTCCTTTTCGCAATCATGCTATGTATTCTTACTGCTTGTGTCTGTGGCTGTCTACTGCTGCTATTACTGCTACTACATCATCCTCAGTGCCGTCACCACAATGACCATAATAATAATAATAATAAAAATGATGATAATGATGAAGATGATTGATTATTATTATTATTATTTTTAATATTGTTATTATTATTATTATTATTATTATTATTATTATTATTATTATTATTATTATTATTAATATTATCATTATTATTATTATTATTATTATTATTATTATCATTATTATTATTATTATCATTATTATTATTATTATTATTATTATTATTATTATTATTATTATTATTATTGTTATTATTATTATTGTTATTATTATTATTATTATTATTATTATTATTATTATTATTATTATTATTATTATTATTATTGTTATTATTATTATTATTATTATTATTATTATTATTATACAATATGTACATACAGACATGTAATAATAATAATAATAATAATAATAATAATAATAATAATAATAATAATAATAATAATAATAATATAATAACAATTACTGCATGATACTCACACACTGGCTCAGCAGCAGGAGACACACCGGGGGAAGGTCCATCGTTGCAGGGTGACAAAGGAAAGTCTCTTGTTCAGTGAGATGTACATGTATTTGTTTTCATAAATCTAAAAGTTCCTGACATGAGTCCCACAAGACTTTCCAAGGCCGTGTGTTGGTCACATTGAGGGGCTGTAAGGGTGCAACGGTATGGTGATGCTGTAGTGGTGATGGTGTGTGGTGGGAATGTGAACAATACTGTCTCAAAATGTTCTCTGCTAAGTCAAAAGCACATTTTTTTTCTTTTTCTGTCTGAATGAGTTTCTTAAGAAAACATAAATTCTTCATTGCAGAAAAAATATATATTCGCTTTAGTTGTGGCTTATAAGAGTTTATGTAACGGTTAGGATTAGCACGCGTGAGACGAGCAATTATCGAGTGCAGGCTCCGTGCAGAGCATTTAGTGGTATTCTATCATTGCGCTTCGTGCTGCCCGACTGTGGGTGAGCGTGCATATGCTCGATTCGCACCCATGACGAACCGGGACCATATTTTAGCCTCCCAAACCAACGGGGAGGCCCTTGTTTCGGGGATGATGATGATGATGATGATGATGATGATGATGATGATGATGATGATGATGATGTTACACACATGTTCAAATTCGTCTCTGCACCACAACTCTGGTATGTAATGCAGTAGGGACAGCAGCTGCCGCTTCGTGATCAAGGCAGACATACATTAGAGGTATTCCGTAGTGAGCACCTTGACAAAATGAGCAAGATGGTGCTATATTTGATCACTGATCAGGTTGCATGGCCGTTCCTAGGATCCAGTAGATATCAAACAGGAGGAAAACAACTGCGACACTAGTGTCACCTCTGTGGAGCTCTAGATATGATTATGAAGATGCAATGCGTATAACAAGCTATGTTCAAATATGCTGCCACTGAGCGACTGAGTGTGTGTGTGTGTGTGTGTGTGTGTGTGTGTGTGTGTGATTTCTTCATTATTCATTTTAGGAACACCTTTTCAAATTTTGTTCGGCTATCAGACCAGATTCGTCACTGAACCAAATAACAGACAAGAGTCCTTATATTACTGTGTACAGTTTGTGATCGGGAAAACTGTATTATCTTTCTCTTTCGAGCATCGATTATTTACAGGGGCATTTAATTTTCCTCGTTGATCCCAGTATCTAGTCACTCGGTGTGTGTGTTCTTGAGTTCCGTGGTGCTGTCTCTCAATCACTTAAAGCCATCCCGCAGGCTACACAAATTACTGTTTTCTTTGAAAATATAATTCAGTATCTGCGTGCATCTTTATTTATTTGTATATTTCTGCACGTGTCTGTTTCGTTTATTCGTTTATTTACTTTCACTATATCTGTCAACCAACCTCATATTTTCATTCACGAATGTAGTGCACTGCTCGAGCTTGTGTAGCACACACACACACACACCAGCTATGGTAACCATGACCATCACCACCACGAATTACAACTTAATGCACCGAACTGTTAACATTCCTGAGCTATACAAAACCGTGGTAACTGAAAAAAAAAAATAGATAAATAAATAAATACCATAAAGTGCACTGGTTCTATTAACGCAGGGTACAAGTGCTGGCGACAAAGACACGGTATCGGAACCCCCGTCTCCACACCTCCCGCGCCCTGGGCTGCTACTGGCTGGCTGAGCGATGGGTTAGGCTGAAATTGCACGTAAGACTGACTACAAACCCTACTAATTCCAAGAAGCAAGTGAAGATGTAACCTAAATCCTTGTGAGGCGCCTGAATTCCAAAAGGGCGGCGGCTTCTCCGTGTGACGTGATGCGGGACTTGTGACTGGGAGACGTGTTCGCCGCCCCTCACACGGTGACACACTTGTCATGCACCATGCACCACACACCACCCTCACTACGGATTGTGATACTGAACTCTGCTTTGCTTCAAAACTTAACGGCACCGATTTTTTTTTTTTTTTTTTCGCCATATTTGTCAATTACCAATCAATTGTTACCCAGTTTTGTGACTAATTCTTTTAGGGAACTGCAGTAATCAACTACACATTACTAACAACGAAAGGATTCAGATGAACAGTAGAACCTTGCACTTTACTAACTCTAATCATACAGGTAATGGATACTCCCCACTACAAGAAGGGTGTGCTCCCCTTATCACCTGATAGCCATTAGATCTGTCGTCATTCAAGGTACAGTAAAAGTTCATGGAGTACCATGAGCCTCGAGTACACTCCAGGGCATCTAGAGTGGCACCGCACGTTAAGTACACAGCACACTCGCCTACAGTTTCCCTCAGTACAGCGGCAAGTTACTTAAAAGAATAACACCTTGAAAGTAAAAACAATTAAATTTCCTTACTGTGTCATATATATTGGGTGGCCTGGACGAAACAAGGAGTGTCACAGTGAGGAAAGGGACGGGGCGGGGAGGGGAAGGGTCGGGCGGCACCCTGTCACGCTCGCACCAGTGAAGGTTCCACGTCTTGGAGGGCCTGGAGGGTGGAATGGGTCAGGTAGGGCGGAGACACCTCAGATACTGTTATCCTGTGGCTGCGGAGGAGTATTAATGCGTTCACTGATACCAATGTGAAATCAACGTGACGCTATTAATATTCAACGGACTTCATCATGTTGTTCCTTGAAATTCTGTTTCTTGTTTTTCTTCGTAAATACGTGAGAGAAGCAATTCCATGGTTAGGTTTGGCTCTCCAAGCCCACAGCCCCGCATGTTCCATACAAAAGTCTCTCTCTCTCTCTCTCTCTCTCTCTCCACAAAAATAAGAATGAGAAACAGTAACACAGGATCTATTCATGCGTCATTCCGAACATGTGTCAGTGCCTCGGAACACTATGATACCATTGACTGAAAACGTTTGGGGTTTGCCTACACCCGTGACGGGGATATTCTAGAGGAACACAGTATGTAAACTTTATTGGGTGAAACATATTTTGCTTTTTTTGTTATTATTAGATCTATCTGTTTAGAGTATACTAGAGAGAATTGTTATTATTGAATGAATTTGAGACCTTATTTAGGAATGGTTAACAGAACATAAGATATGATGGACTGAATCATTAATGATTAGAATATGTAAAGGTTACAGTGAGATAAGTTAGCAAGAATACTTGAAAAAAAAAAAAAAAAACATCTGGAAATTCTTCAAACACACACACACACACACACACACACACACACACACACATATATATATATATATATATATATATATATATATATATATATATATATATATATATATATATATATATATATATATATATATATATATATATATATATATATTCTTTTTTCTCATTTTTTAGACAGCCTTGTTTCGCTAGTCCCCTATTCTAGCGAATGGGGGATGTAAGGACGCGCAACACACCGCTATAAACATCTAGATTAGTCTAGGCCGCAACTTGCTGTGAAATGAGGGAAGATGGGACCCACACCTGCGCTAAGGCCTTGGCCTGCGCAGAGGGCAGAATTTGTGGTCATCCTTCATTGCACGCCCACACAGCAAGGACGTTACCTCCTGGACCGGCCGGTGATTTTGTTCCGCTGCTTGGATTTTTTCTGTCTCGCCACTTTTCTTCCATGGTGAGTGCATGGTATTTTGTGCTTTTGTGTTTGCTACTTCTTTTTCTTTATTAGGAGGGAGTAGTTGTGGTGTTTACCACATTAGCTAGTTCGGCAGTGGTTGGTGGAGGAGCTATGCCGCTTTCTTCTCCCTCACTTCGTCTCTCAGCTGAGCTGCTTAGCTTCTCTGAGATCTTTCAGGAGCTCGTGGGAAGACTGTGTTTGTCCTCTCCTCCCCACCGTGTTTGCTTTTCAGTTGTTGGATGCTGCCCTCGTCTGGATGACGCCTATGGTAATGTGTTTCCTTAAAAGTTTGCGTTGAGGCTGGATGCTTTGTTTTGTTTTTTTCTGCACCCCTCTTGCTTTCCCTACGTCACTCCTGTCTGGTGTTGACGAGAGAGTTATGCAGAAGAACATAAGAAAATAAGAGAATCTGCAAGAAACCATCAGAGCTATGCGTGGCAGTCCCTGTTTGGCCTTCTCTGCCTGGCCTCGTGCAGTCGTTTGAGCTCTCTTTCGAGCCTCGCCATGGACGGCGCGTTCCTTAGCTGGTGTTTGTGTATCGAGCTTTCAGTGAACTCGAGCCTACCCCTTTGGGAGTCCTACACCTGGTAAAGATGGTCGGGTCCATCCTCAATGAGGTTGGAAGCACCCTTTCCCTACCTCTATCCCCCCAAGGGGTTAGGTGCATTAACGACCCTTACAGATTTAGGGGCGGGCAGTTTTATGGGTCGTAGTTTATGGCCTTGTCTTGAATGAATGTCTCTCGGAGAGAAGACGGGTCTACACTCGGAGTCCGCCCAGCTTGCATTGCTCTACAACCTCTGAACCTGGTACACGTCGCCCATACTTATATAACCCTGGCTGGCAATCTCGGGGCCTGCAACACGTTCCCCGTTTTTACGTCGCCTTTGCTGACGCCCGCGCAGATACTACGAGTATAATATGCATAATGTTGCTCTGGCGACCTCTCGCCCAGCTATACATGGCTCTACGTCGACAATGCTGGCAATTTCGCGAGTTGTCGATTTTCCGGCCAGCGACACTTGTTTGCTTCACTTTTGAGCACTTGGCCTTTGTCAACTAGGTATTTCTCAGTCTATTTACCCATGACCATGACCCTTTTGACTGAGAGAATGACATTCCTTGCTTCTCCATTTATTTATTTTTTTTTTTTTTCTCACATGGGGTTTTGATCGGCTTCCTCACGTAGTCTTTGCCTGTTGTGTTATTTGCCCCTAATGAGGCTCCTCAGCACGCCCTCCAAAAGTACCTTTGCTCCTCAGCTCGAAGGGCCTGTGCTAGATCAGGGGTCTGCTTGGGTTGGTATGACGAGGAGCTGGCAGTGGTCATTCATCTTTGCCGGAGACGTAGCCATTCTAACATGACATAATTTTGGGTGGCTACTAAGTGTTTGTGAGTAGATGTTAATGAATTGATTGGCGAGTTTAGGGAATCTGGGACAATAACTACATGCGACACTGCTCCAGCAAGTAGGACACTCGCACACAGTCCCTAAGGTAGTGTTCCAAGGTGGTATGCGAGTTACTCGCTGCACACAGGCGGCAGTCTCTTTTCTTCCCGGTGTGGCGATATCAATCTGCTAACCGATGGGATAACCTAAGCATATCCAAGAACACAGCACTGCACACCGCACTGATAATTCTCGCTTGGCTTGGTGACCACCGCCTTCCTCTACCTCACTGAACCACCTCACGGTGACACGCCGTTGCACTTTGATCCAAAGCTGTCTCATGATTCTGGGAATGACCAAATTTTGAGTTAAAAAGTGGGACATTATGATTATATATATATATATATATATATATATATATATATATATATATATATATATATATATATATATATATATATATATATATATATATATATATACACACACACCTCTGAGTGTCCTGCGTGAAATGAGTGTAATGACTTCAGCTTGCTTGCATTACCTATTTGAGGCGAGTTAGAAATAAAACTTAAACGATATTATATGTGATTTTTAGATACAGTCACCGCATAACACTGATAACTTACCACCTGCCTCACCATTCTCTCTCTCTCTCTCTCTCTCTCTCTCTCTCTCTCTCTCTCTCTCTCTCTCTCTCTCTTCATACAGTCACCGCATAACACTGATAACTTACCACCTGCCTCACCATTCTCTCTCTGTCTCTCTCTTCACACACACACACACACACACACACACACTACAAAGTTCATAAACAGCTAATTAAATAGTAAAGTTTGATGAGATTATCAGTTTTTCATCTGAAGTGGGACGACCACGAAAAAGCGGGACAAACATTAAAATGCGGGACATTTTGCAACAAGCAGGACAGACGTTCAAAATACGGGAGTGTCCCGCCTACAAGCGCGTGACTGGTCACTTAATGTATGGCTCGTAGGTCTTGCTGCCGTATCTCCTGCCTTGTGACAGCATAGAGATTGTCTTCGTGGCATCCGCGTCAACGAAAGTCGCCTGAGCGGCAGCCCGCACGTCCTCCAAGCAGATTCGAGGTCCCGGAAGTTGCTATCCGCCTTGTGAATCCAATTCCCGTGGTCTCGCCGCCCCTCATGTTGGAAATGGAGAGCTGTGGATATAGTCGGAATGGTCGGCATTTATGCAGGTCTTGATGGTGAAGATCACTGTCATGTATTTACTTGATGACCTCACCAAATTACGGCATTTGTCTCCTCGCCTGTTCTGTCTTGGTCCACTTGGATGCGGCCAGTACAGCCATCAGGGCGTCATTCAGGTGAACATCACTCAGCGCCATGGGAGGGGGGCAGCGAAAATTTGACAGCTCAGATAACTCATGGAGCAGGAATCTGTCCGACTTCACTGATGTAACGAGAGAGAGAGAGAGAGAGAGAGAGAGAGAGAGAGAGAGAGAGAGAGAGAGAGAATTTCAATTTAATTTTTTGCAGACGACACTCCGTGGATATGTCGTGTGGGGACTGCCTACCTAATCATTAGTTATTGTAGTGCTATTGCCTTTCCTCTTCTTCAGTAATTGCTGTACATCATTGTATTCTCAGCAGTTTCCACATATTCCCTCTTCTATCCAAGCAGTGAGGTATAACTTCTATCCCATCTACACCCGATATTTTTTTTTTTTTTCTCATTTAAGGGTTCCAATTCTTTTGCGAGCATGGGATCTGTACTGAACAAAGTTGTGTGATGACCATCCCATCTTTTCTTAACTGTCTTATCTAGTGGTCAGCTGCTGCCTAACTGATTTACTATCTGTAGTAACTATTTGTAGTGAGGCAAAAATATGAAGGATGACATTAACTATTTGTTGGCTATAAATGCGAATTTATCAGATGGAAATATTAAACGTGTGCAAATTGCTATTAGGAAATCTTTAATACATAAGAAAATACTTTGTTGCTCCAGGATATAAGTATTGTACAATCAATAAAAATAGCTGTGAATATGAAGATGTGCAATGTTCTGTTGCCCAAGATTTAAGGAAGTTTTCATAATACATGTGATATACAGGTGTGACCCCGGGTAATGAAAGATGATTTTATTTACACAATGAGGTGTCTTGAGGAATAGCTGAAGAGACAAAGTAATCTGCAGTTTGCTCATTCACATAATACAGGCTGTGAATGAGTTGCCTAATTATATACAGCATGTAAAATTTCATCAACCCCTCTGCTTGAAATAAAATCTTTATATTTAAATATAATTTACATTTAGTAGATTACAGATGCCAAAGTTCAAGTATAAGATACTTTTGAGTAAGGCTTTTAAAAGAAAGAGAAGTAAAAAAATGTCTAATGTTCAAGTTTGGTGATGACTATGGTGCTCTTTTCCACAAGTAAAAGTTGGTTTCTTCTACCATACTATATGCTGTTGTCTGCATACTTTTTCTTTTCTATAAATATTCTATCCACAAGTGATGCTGGGATGGGAACCTACTCACCCTTCTCCTTTATTCCTATACTCAAAGTGGTGATTGAGACTTGAGAGATGTAGTGTGAATTTGCCCCTCAGAGGTGGCGCCACAGTGGCAACTGGCACCAAGCACAGCTCAACTGTGGATAAGTCCATTTATGGGAAGCACTCTGAGGTGCCTGGCTAGTGTGTGTGTGTGTGTGTGTGTGTGTGTGTGTGTGTGTGTGTGTGTGTGTGTGTGTGTGTGTGTGTGTGTGTGTATATATATATATATATATATATATATATATATATATATATATATATATATATATATATATATATATATATATATATATATATATATATATATCCTGGCAGCTCTTGGGGTTTCTGTTCTGATATGTATGCATTTAACATAAATCTCAAGTTTGTCACGGCACCTCAGAGGCCTCTTGAGGGCAATGGGAAGAACCCATAATACCCTGATTTTGATGGGCCTGGATGTGGGTGGCCATGGTGTTAGGTGGTGGAATAGGGTCAGAACTGCTGGTTTTGGTTCCGAGATATTGAGGTCTCTCAGCCTAAGTCACTGAACAGCAACTGTTGCTAATAATATGACCAAAACAAATTCCTGTAATAGGAATAGCTTTCCCAGCTTTCCTGTGGGGTGATCAGCTGCTGCCTTGTGGAATGCCATCATGGTCATCCCCTTAGGGAGAGTTCTAGGATATATATATATATATATATATATATATATATATATATATATATATATATATATATATATATATATATATATATATATATATATATTAGCTAATATTACACTATGCCTGTCTGTAAGTCACATATCAAAACTTTTCCATGCTTCTTATTGGCAAGCCTAAAACTGACAAAAGCAACATTTCCCTGCATGGGACTTTTGGAGTATAGGAACTAAATGTTTTTATCTATGATTTCTTACCTTTGGAGTTATGCTTCAGAACAAAGACTTATGTCATCAAGAACTCCCTGCATTCATGTGTATATTCAAAAAATTTTCCAAAATTTTTATACAATAAATACTACAGTCTGTTCCCTAGAAGCTGAACTGAGCAAGCTGAATGCGTTTATATGAATTTACAGCATGAGTGTTAATTGACTACTGCCAATATATTCATATCTCACTGATTTGCTATTGGTTGTAAGAGCATCTTATATGATATCGTAAACATTAAAAGACAATAATATTTACGGAATTCCAGTCTATCAGAATATATATATATATATATATATATATATATATATATATATATATATATATATATATATATATATATATATATATATATATATATATATATATATATATATATATATATATATATATATATATATATATATATATATATATATATATATATCAGTTCCAGGCCTTGATCCGCAAACCAAATTTTTCGTGAACCAGAAAATTTTTTCCATTGAAATTAATGTAAATACAATTAATCCATTTCAGCTTCAGAAATATGGTATTTTTACATATTTAAGTGTTTTTTTGTGATGAATACAGAATAAAACTGAAATACCCATCCTTTAACAGAGACAAATAACACTAAATTAAATAAAACTACTGTAATTTACCCTTGTTTATAGTTGGTGACATGTGGATGGTGAGGAAAGAGAGGAAGAAGAGGAAGCTACCTAATTTCTGGTAAAACGCTGCTGCCTGCCTCCTCCCCTCTCTAACTCGCACACCTGACAGTAATGTCAGCAAAGCCTTTGTCAGTGTATTTAACAATTCCTTATTTCTTATGATAGGCTTGAATCAGGTGATAATTACTGCCTTTTTATCATTTGTGAAACATGGCAAAACACTCTTATTGCAAAATCAATAAAATAATAAAACAAAAATCAGTTGTGAATATTTGGTAATAGCCAGTCAACACTCAGCTCATAAAACCCACAAAATCAGACATTTTGCTCAGTTCAACTTCCAGTGAAAAAAAAATATGTAAATTTTTTATGCATCAAATGCTACATTTTGGTCCTCTATCCTATTTTTCACATCACGCATCATACATTGTCATTTCATACTTCACTGAACAGCTCAATTCCTGTTTTTCAGAGCAGTGAATTGGAAAACAAGTAACAATACTGACTAGAAATTGGAGACTCTTTTCCATATGTATAAGTATGTGAGTGTGGGGATGATGAGAGTTCGAGTGGGATCATTTGTACATGTGAATCTGAGAGTCTGTGATGAGACCAGCCTCTCTGGCATCATCTACTGCCTGATAGTAGAGATCAAAATTAACATATGGAAGGATCCTGCCATCTTCGTCTAGGGAAAACTGTGTGAGACTGGGGTTCTGGAGATAAGATGATTCAGTGGAAGTGGTATTGGTGTCAGTGGTGTGTAGGTCCCCAGAGTGGACAACCCCATCCAGACAGTCAAGGCGATGGCCCTGTCCTCCAGGGAGAAGCCGAGCATCTGGCAGTTCTGACAAGACATCAGAGTCCTCACAGAGGGTCATGTCCTCACTGCTGGAGGAGGAAGACAAGTAGTCCTGCAAGATAAAATTTGTTTTTCCTAGGTGGTGCTTCTCATCAGCTATTTGAGTCAAATGAAATATAGATCTTTAGAATTTATCTAGAAAATGCATTTTTACTCACAGCAAAATGCTGTTAAATTTTTAAGATAATGTCGTTATTTACTGAGTATCTAGAAACAAACCTTAAATGCTTCACTGATCTATAATGGAAAAATTAATTGTGTTCCACTACTGCTATCTGCTTAGCCACACAAATTGTTTTTTTTTAAACAATCACTGAAAGTTCCATACTGCAGAAGTGACCTCACTTCAGTCTGTATGAAAAAATATTTTCACACATAATAACCAGCCTGAAAAAAAGCACCTTTTGTTGTGGTGGTGGACGAATCAGAGGTCTAGGTGGGGGACGAGGGGAGGTGGGACCAGGGGTGAGGGCACCACGCAGCTGGAAGTTAAAGTTGCGAATAATAAGGCTGATGTCATCCCTGAAGGTGACATTACTTCGCTTAGTGAGGTAGTTGTCATGGTGCAGTCGTACCACTTTGTCCACCACAGTCTGAGCCACACTGGTCAGGGTTGGCTGTTCCACAAACTGAGGAAACAAGTAAAATGTAGTGTGATGGAATGAAAACAAACTGAAAACTGAACCAAACAAGCTGAAATAAGTTATCTGTTGAGGGGAGTGGGGGCGTCATCTAGCGCAATGCCCTAAAGAAGAGGGAGTCAAGTTATCTAGAGTTAAGAAAAAATATTTGATAAGGAGGATGATAGGGTTTTTCATATCCTATTTAGAAAGATCAATCAAGAAATCAACTCTTATATGACAGGTAAATTATATGAAAACTACTACAAGTGGTTAAAAAATGGGTTAATTTAATATATTTTTGTTATGCAGTAGTATACTATTCTACATGTTTTTTTTCCCTTTTTCAGTAACGAAATTAAAATCTATGATGAAGAAAACAATACAATATTCAAAAACATAATGTGAGAGACTCACCTGCTCCACCACCATCTGGGCAATTTCCTTATTAACTTGTTCAGATCCTGTAGAATCTTGATAAGACTTGTAAAGCCCATCACTCATCAGCAGTAGGAAACTATAAAATAACTGCTATGAGCATGATTGGCATGATAAAATGCAGTGTTGGTAGAGATTAAGGAAAGTATTTCACCTCTAATGTGGACTAATAATGCAGTGAAAAAAATATTCTTAATATGCTAAATAAACCAAGAAATCCAGCATGAGAATTGTGGGATGAAATACAAACATTACACTAATTCACATGTTTACAAGTTTATCTCACATTTTGATTTAGGAAGGAAAGATTGTGTGTAACTAATCTTCCAAGAAAGAGAAGGTTGAGTGAACTGTACCTATCTGAATCTTCAGAAAAAGCTGCGGTAAACCCTTATTATATCGAACTTCGTTATAGTGAATTTCGCATTTATAGAACATAATATGGCCTACAACCTTCTATCTGATTTATCAAATAAAGTTGGTAAATGAGGCGGAATGTTCAGTAAGTGGTGGCAGCAGCAGGGAAGTGAGTGAGGGAGAGTGTGGGGTAGTAGTAGTGGTAGTGGTGGTGGTGGTGGTGGTGGTGTGCACACACTGCATCCACACACACTCACTGCCTCTGCCTCAGTCTCCCAGCGGCAGGTGAAGTGGAAGGTTGTTGCGCTTGTATTTATGTATAAATGTACATATGTATGTATGCATGTATGTATGTATGTATGTATGTATGCATAGTATGTATGTAATTTTGTTTACTTGTTTGTTTGTTTGTAATGTATTCTTCTTTACTTAAGCACAGTAAAAAATAAGTTTCCATAGAATTTGTTATTTATGCCAGAATAAAGTATATGTTACATAATTTACATTCAATCCGTGAGTTACCAAAATTTATATTGAGGTTCATTTCCGAATACCAAACTTCCCCCTCATACATCAAACAAAGTTTGGTGTGGAAGGGAGGGGAGAATCCGACCACAATTTTTTTCTAATTTTCCCCTTTATCATCAGTAGTTTCCCCTGCAATTAGGTTGATATACTGAGGGTTTACCATATTTGACTGCATTTGACAGTGTCCCTCATCAAAGGCTAATATGAAAATTACAAAAAGGAGGAGTTATAAAAAATTTTAATATGTACGTGTATCTAGGTATATAATGTAGACATCTTGACTTGGTTGCCCACCCTTTAAGAGGATGGTAACCTTATGTATATATAATTAGTTAAGTATGTAAAGAGGTATGAGAGATAAGAATAATTTTGATTGTATTGATGATCTAGATAAATGAAAGTAGACTGGGTAGGAATTAATGCTGAATGATAATAACATAGTAATAAAATTAATTTTCAGACACACACCTTCACTGACCATCCTGGTGAACTAGCCTTTAATCCTGTTATCCTCCATGACTTTAAGCAGTTAGTGCAACACCCTTTTTTGCATCCCTGACTGTCTTGGAGATATGCCCAATCTAACCACTAATCCTTCTGCTTATGCTGTCACCCTATCTTCCCTGTTGGACTCCTCTGATCACAACATTATATCTGTATCTTGTTCTGTTACTCCAACCCCTCCCCAGGACCTCCCAAAATGGAGATGCCTCTGGTATTTCAAAATGGAGATGCCTCTGGTATTTTGCCTCAGCTAATTTGGGGGGACCTTAGGAGATATTATTCTGATTTTCCTAGGAATGACTACCGCCTCCATGTCAGAGACCCGTCTCTGTGTGCCGAGTGCATAACAGAGGTGATAGTGTCTGGCATGGAGGCAAACATTCCTCACTCTTTCTCTTGACCTAAACCTTGCAAACATTGGTTTAATACACACTGTTCTTGTGCTACACATGATAGAGAGGTAGCCCACAAAAGGTACTTGAGCCTTCCATCATCTGAATCTCATGCACTTTATATTTCTGCCCAGAATCATACCCTCTGTTCTCCAATCAGCCAAAAATTAATGTACATTAATAGAATTAATAGAAAGTGTCAAAATCTTTCAAGATCTAACTCCCCTCGTGACTTCTGGCACCAAGCAAAAAACATCTCCAATGACTTTATTTCTTCACTTTTCCCTCCTTTATTCCAACCAGATGGCAACACTGCCATCTCATCTATCTCTCAAGCTGAACTCTTTATTATTCAAACCTATGCTAAAAAATTCTACTATGGAAGCTACCATCTAAACTGGAAACTTCCTATCTCACCTCTAGCTAAAACAGCTTCTATGAAGTTAGGTGTTCTGAGTTGTCTTTGCCAGTTTTTCTCATCCTCTTCCCCTCCTCCTACAGCTGCTAATTCTGTACAGGGGTCTTATCCATCCATGTATGGAGTATGCATCACATGAATGGGGGAGGGGGGGTCCACTCATACTGATCTTTTATTTTAGACAAGGTGGAATCAAAAGCTTTTTTGTCTTATCAACTCCTCTCCTTTAACTGATTGTCTTCAGCCTCCCTCTCATCACTGCAATGTTGCATCTCTTGCTATTTTCTATTGCTATTTTCATGCTAACTGCTCTTCTGATCTTTCTGATGCAAGAGTTAACCAGTATTCTCAATCATTCATCCCTTTCTCTGGTAAACTCTAGAACTCCCTGCCTGCTTCTGTATTTCCTCCTTCCTATGACTTGAATTCTTTCAAGAAGGAGATTTCAAAACACTTATACTCTGTTATTTGATAATTCTACTTGGCATTTCTTCTTTAGGAATTGGCATTTAAGTGGGCCTTCTTCTTATTCCAAATTTTTGTTGTTGTTGGCCAGAGGCCCTCTCAAAAAAAATAAATAAATAAAAATAAAAATAAATAAATAAATAAATAAATAAATAATTACTATCTTACATTATTCTAGTATATATGACTGTTCTAAAGACATGCATTACATACTATTCCTAAAACTAATTTCTATCAATACTTGTTAAGGTGATCACTGACCTACAAGATTCATCAATGGGCAAACATGTGATGTGAGGCTCAGCGATGACTGGTTCTGAGGTGGCCAAGCTTAGGATGTCAAACTCCTTGTAGCCACCCTTCACAAAGTAGTTGCCAATACATCGAGTCAGTTCATGGTTACCAAACTTTGCTCCTGTACAGGTGTGGGAGGAAGTGAGTCGTATGGAATTATGGTTCAAGAAGCCATGATATACAAAGCAAAACTAACATTTTTGAGGATCAAATTAGGGAATTATTTATTTAATGGTGCACTCATGCCATCTGACAGCTTGTATCATTTCCTACTATTGCTTTTACTATTAGAGCTCAAAGTATACAGTGGTGACCTGAAAGGAATTAGTTCATCCCAGCATCTCATTTGTTATTATTTCATTATATAGTCTACTGAAGTACAGTGATAATTTGTGATCCAAACTTAATTGGTTCTCTTGGGCTGTTCGAATTGGGAAGCAATTTATCCCATTCAAATTAATGTAAAAAATAAATTAATTAATAAAAAAAAAGTTTCAGGTCCCATAATCCTCCTATTTTTCTTCATTTTAATGGGTTTATGTTATGCCCAAAACATGGAATTGAATGAAAATAACCTAAATTACAGAAAAAAATAAAGTAAAAGAAAACATGAAATACCGTATATTTTGGCACATAAGACAGTTCTTGAATAATCCTAAAAAAATAAACAAAAACTGTTTTCAAGACTGAAGACAGCAGGAACTTTTGATAACTCATCATTTTGAGGTTGATGTTTATTTACAGTGGTATCTTTGTAAAATTTTGTCATTGTCTTTATATCTGACATACAGGAGATGACAGGGAAGGAGGCTGAGACCAGATGAAAGAGGAAGAGAGAGGAAAGGAACAATGGGAGGCAGGGACATATGGGGAGGGAGGGAGGAAATTTGGAGGGATGAAGGAGAGGGGCAGGGAAAGGAGAGGAAGGGAAGGAGATGGGGAAGGGAGAGGGAAGGAGGAATGCTATAGCAACTGACTGCTTGAACAGGTGTTTGTGTACAAATTGGAGGATAAAATTTGTTTGCCAACTTCATTCAAATCAGGAGTTGTTTGAATAGAAGAATGTACGAATCATGAGGTATGACTGTATATAAAGATAAATAGTTCTCAGTACTTAGCACTAAATTTGCTAACCAATACAACTCATTGAGAAAAGAACAAATAATAAAAAATTTAATTTGCATTTTAATCATTGTGGATCCATTGAAGCTGCCTGGCCAAAAAAAACCCATCTGTCATTCAAGGAAACATTCCTTGTATAATACTGGACTAAGGACATACTCAGAGTTACTAGTATCCTGCCTACTGCAGTATACCTATTCAAGGATAGTTATTGGGAAAAGACTGGCATTAGACCATTTTCATGGTGGTGCACCTTACTAGTACAGTACAGTCTGTGGGTTGGAACTAACATGAGGAGCTGCTGTGACCACCAGCACCATGTTTTCACTACTTTTTAAACAAATTGTAGTTTATCTTTAGTTTTGTTTTGTTTTATGGTTGAATTCTAATTATTAGATCATATTTGTACCCAAAAGTGAAGTCTTAACAAATAATCTGGTGGTCCATGTTCCTTCAAGAAGAGTACTATGCAGCCTTGCCAGCTGCTGCTGGCCCACTTGTTAGAAGGAAGAGAATGTCAAGGGCCATTCCCTTGGCATATGCTCCAGACAGATAAGCAGATAGATAGAGTGAACTGAGTCCTGTGCCAGAGACATACAATAATATCATATCAGTTAGCATTAACCATGCCTAGACCTGTCTTGCAAGGTAGTCATAAGTAAGCAGTTCTCATCAATGAAGCATGAGTTCTTCCTTTTCTTTGAACTCCCTATAACCTGCCTCTACCTGTGTTCTCTCCAGCTCCTTATGGCTAGATTTGCTTACATGAAGGGCAGATAAAGTTAAGCCCATCCATATAACCCTAAGAAATATGAATGGTACGTTTTGACAAACTTAGCCTTTCTGTAATACACACTGTCCTAAGTATATTCAACATTAAAGCTATTAAAATTAGTGAAGGTGCAGTGGATAGTTAAATTAGGGTTGTAAAGAATATAATGGATACAGAACAACTGGGCAGAATATAAACACTCCCTAAGAGATGGAAAGAAAAATGCTTCTAATCTCTTAATATGTTATAAAAACTGTTACTACCAACTAATTAAAAACTGTATGATCCTTTCATAGCTCCTTATTGTGAGAGGGTCAACTTCATTATCCCATTTACTAAGACTAATTAGGAAGTGATTCCATGTCCCTAAGTCATTTCCTATTTTTCATTATTAAGAGTGGATTAGGAAGACACCAAGTGACACAGATGTCAGCAAATATAAATATAGAGAATGTGACCATAAAAACACCAAGTCTATTCTGTCCATAGCTGCTTAATCATATCTGCAAAGGTAAATGTTATGGAAGTCCAGAGGCTGTTCACCTGACATCTATTTGCTATCAGAGTTTCTATCTCAAAGATGGGTAAATGTAAAACATGTTAAGAACTAATAAAAATACTCCTAACCTTTTATTTTGGATGCTGGCAAATTTAGGGCAGCAAGGCGCTGAATTTCATCATGGCTGCTAGTGGTGTGGTCTGCTGTGAGTTGTCTGACCTTCAGTACACCTGATCTGTGGGGAAAGAGCCATTCTCAATCATCCTACAATGAGAAAAGACAAACTGTGAAAATTTATTTTGAAACACTTATGTTTATAATAGTCTACAATACTGTCATTAATGATGCCGTGACATCTTAACCTAAATCAATCAATCAATCAACCTGTCTTTCTTGCAGAGCAGTGCACGTGAATCTCCCAAATTGCCCACATAGAGAACACCACCATGCATCAGCGCCACCACTGCTGTTGTGCCTCCACGTATTTCTTGGTCAAGGACCTGTGGTGGCAGTGGAAGGATGACAGAACAATCTAGTTTGCATACAAAGAAAAGAAATACACACATCTATTTATATACCAGGTTGACAATCTCATATCACATATGGGATGGCCCAGACAAAGCACCATACACTCATATATACATCATTCACTCTTAGCACCATCAATCTCTCATGGAAAGGGGTAGTCTCATGGATCACTCTGGTAGCTATGTATAGCAAAGCTGGCCACATACACCCATAACAAGGCCCAACACCAAACACACTTCACAATGAAACTGTTCCCTACCCAACACCTACTCCAAGCCTGAAACCATACTAGATATAGAATACTTCCTATGGAGTGCCCCTCACCCTAACTGGGTCTATACATTAATGGGCCCAGCCAAGAGTTGACGAGACAGTGTCACTTTCAGGTGCTCACAACTGTTGCTCTCCATTCACCTCTATTAAGCACAGTTATTCCTTTCTCATTCAGTGTTCTATTCAGATCATTCACCCACTCCACCTGTGGCCTTCCTCTTAACCTTTCACTGTGCATATCTGATCTCATTATTCTCTTTAATAGTTTTATGTCCTCCATTTTCTCCACATGTCCAAACCATCTTAACAAACACTGATCTGCCTGTCCACCCAGCTCCCTCAAAACATCAGTTGTTTTTATCTCCTCATTTATTAACTTTCCATGTTGCTCCACACGCTCCATTAACTATTTATTCTCTGCTGCTCCCATGTTCTAGCACCATATAGCACAGTGGGCACAACTATTCCCTCATACAATCCTCTTTTTACACTCATACCAAGTGTCCTATGTTTAAAGATCTTTTCAGTCCATCAAACACTTCTCTGCTTCCTACACCCTGCACTTCACCTGTCTCATCTCAACATCCACTGTAATTGTTGATTGCAAATACTTAAAATAATCCACCTCTTCCAGCCATTCTCCATTCAATCTGACATCCATCCTTTTACCACTTAAGCATTTTATTACTTTACTTTTACTACCACCACCAGTCTTTTCAAGTTTGTCTTTAAGTCACCCACCAGAGCTGTATCATCAGAAAATAGTAGCTGACTCAGACCCCATACCTCCCTGCTTACAAAAACTCAGGCAACTGCCTAAAACCCTCAATATTCACTTCCTTTACTACACCATCCATATAAAAATTGAACAATCACAGTGAAATTACACATCTCTGATGCAAACCTACTATGATTGCAAAGAACTCATGCCATCATCAACTCTCACACACGTCCTGTTATTTACACAGAAACTCTTCATTCTTTCCAGCAACCTGTCTCCAATTCCATATACTAAATACACACAAACCATAACAAAATAACTTTTTATAACCATTTCTGTATTGCCTTACCCATACTTTTGTTCAGTATTCTTTGTATCTCATGATAATGGTATAGATATAAAAGATCAATAATAGAGAAATATTCCAAAATAACAAAAATATTAATGTGTAGTAAGTAAAGAATGAGCATGAAACAAACCTGTACATAAAAGTATTTTACATGATTTGAATAAAAATTTTAAGTTTAACTGTAAAATATCAATTTGATAGCAAACAAGTCCCCAACACACCAACCTGCAGTCTGCTGACAGTTTCTGGAAATTTTTTGGCTACCTCAAACTGGGACATTCCATCTGGGATCTTGTCAAGGAGCTGAGTACGCTCAGCTATTTTGGGATCAACAGATTCAAGAAAGGCATTTTCCACTGCTAGGAAAGCCTCTCGGAACACTTCCTTCACATCTTCCTCGCTTGTTTTTCCAGTTAGCTGTTCAAAACTTAACTCTGCTGGCATCCTCTGCAGATGAAGAAAGAGAGAAATTAATTTCTGAAACCTCCAAAGAAGAGCCCAAGGGAATACTAGCTACAAGATAAACTGTATTTGAAAATAGAATTAAGTGATTAGTTTTATAATAATTTAAGCGTATCTCTTGTTATGCTGCATCATTTCCAAAGTCCTGCTAAATATCTGGACAATAACAGCAAGTCTCCTACCTGTAGGACCGATGCACACAAAAAAATCTATTTAATTTCATCCCTATACCTTAGTTATAATGAGACATTATTTTTACTCCTCCATTTCTTTTAATGATATGTCTGGGAATTTTTTTTTTTATATTATCATCTTTATTATCCAAAAGGAATTCCTATAGCTTACAAAATTCTTTCAGCTGGTAAAGCACACTACATAAAATTTTGCAGCCTTAACCTCAAGTATCAACCTTTCCCACAACAATGATTCTATTCTCACCTCTCATAATTCCATCCAATGATATGATATTCCATTAATGATATGTCTGGGATTTTTTTTTATATCATCTTTATTATCTAAAAGGAATTTCTATAGCTTGCAAAATTCTTTCAGCTGGTAAAGCACACTACATAAAATTTTGCAGCCTTAACCTCAAGTATCAACCTTTCCCACAACAATGATTCTATTCTCACCTCTCATAATTCCATCCAATGTTCTGTTGATGTTACTTAATGTTTAATACTGTCATTATTTATATTTTTACTATGATTCATTGTGCATTTTATCAACAATCATTATGACCTACTTCCTAATTCTAATGATTCTAATCTAAACCTTAAACTTTTACAGAACTTACCTGTGAAGCAAAGTAAGCTGCCTTTGCTCCATCATGTCCATCAAACACTCCATAGAGGTAAGTGCTATTTTGCTGGTCAAGGCAGAAATGGATGCTGCGGTCTTCATACTCATGTTCAGAGCACGGTGTTCCATCCTCCCTGTACATCTGATTGGCTGACATGCCCACACCTGAAGGAACCACCCACACCCATACTTCACAAGGCTGTTATGAATAAATTACTGGATTTTTACCATACTGCATTACCTCTATGGAGCAGAGCTCTACATATTTATAAAATTTTAGATATAACCAGCCTTTGAGCCAACAGAACACATCTATCTAAATGTTATACCTATGGTTGGTGTACCTGATAAATACATGTCATAACTCAAGCCAGATCTTACTGAGCCACCCTTTATATTGCAAACTTTACATGCATGTATTATGCACAACTCCAGTTGTGTCCATATCAGTGTACAACTGTTTGTACTCTTAATATGGTACATACAACAATAAACACTTACTTTGTTCTGTCACTTTATTGCTGTGGCTTCCAAGGCACAATCAACTACCTCTAGTGATCTCAAGAGGATGATTATGACTAGGCTTAGGTTAATTTATCAGATGAAAAATGGCAAAATATGCATGCAAATATGCACCAAAAATGTTAAGATATGCACTTAAGTATCCACTTATAAGGAAATAAATATTTATTGTTATAATAATTAACAACTTAATCATCTTAAATTATTCTTCAGTAATTTCCCCAAATGTTTACTTCCTATAAAACATGTCAATGAGTCAAGCTTCTAAATGAAGGTTTATATTACAGAACAATGTACTGATAAAACCATTTACACAAATCTATCACACACAGATGTTCAGCATTCACTCACTAGAAAATCAAGGCCAAGCCATCCACATGCTAGTCAGCCACAGACACCACTGTCTATGATCCTACTAATTATTGTGAGATTTATGAATAAATTAAAACACTATGTACTAAAGCAGATATAATACACATAAATAATACCCATGATTTTCCATAAAATATGGTGTAAAAACAAAACATGAATATGCACACAACCTCAAAAGTGGTTAAAAATATGCATTTGCATATGTCCACATACAAATGCATAATCATTCCAAGTCTAATTATGACCATGGTGATGGAGATAACCTTTGTTGAAGCTAATGAGAGAGAGGCCTGAGCTAGAAGCAGATTAATAAATATGCAGTACTGTATGACCTTTTCAGGTTAAGACATGATGGTAATTTCCATTCTTAAGGATCAACATCTCATCTTTATACTATTTTATGATACTATTCAATTTCCTGTCACTCTAATGTCTATATATGAAGAAAAAAACCAAGAACCTAAAGGTATGAATCTATTCTAGAGTAATTTTTGGCTATGAAGCTAATGCTATATCAGTAGGTACCTAAGTAAATAAATAAGTAAAAGTAGATATGATTACATTAGAGAAAATATTCATATGATGGAAAATAAGACATGTGAGTACCTGAAAGCTTGCAGATGGGAAGGCCATCTGTCCAGGTATCATTATTTCTGATTCCTGTCATCCCAAGGGAGGTGGGCTTGATGGCTTGTGATGGCATGTCCACTCAACACAATCTGAAAAATGCACAACTTTGAACAACAGAATTTAGTGTTCTAAACATGAGAAAAAGAGACACCAAGATAGATGCCTCACTAGGGAAAGATCATGTGGGAAACATATGGTCTTTGAATATAAGATTAATTTTTACCTGTGTCTATGAGGACTTTTAGTGATACTACTAAAACAGAACTTCACTAATCAGAGGATTGACCCTGCATGTCAAAATAACTCTAAGCAGGAGGATAATGCAGCTTTAGTGGGATGCCAGTTCTTCTTAGGTAAATTATGTGGTACCATTTCCTTGTGCTAGTTCAGTTAATAATAGGACTGAATATACATTGGTTACACTTCTAGATGTCAGTTTGACCTGTTTTTTATGTCTAGGAGGAGCCACTGTTACTGCATGCAAAGATACTTGTCAAGTGAGAGTACTAATAATGGTGACACCCAATTAGTGTATATGTTAGGGTTATGATATCATACACAATATGGAGTATCTGTTTAGGTTATTATTATTTATTTATTTATTTTTTCTTTTTACGTAATAGGGTCACTGGCCAAGGGAAACAAAAGAGAGAGAAAAAAATCCCACTGAGGTGCCAGTCCTAGAAGAGATGTCAAAAGAATCATACAAAACTAAAAGATGTGTCTTGAAACCTCTCTCTTGAAAGAGTTTAAGTCATAGGAAGGAGGAAATTAAAATAAGGCCACGAATGTTGCAGAAGTTAATGAAGAAAAAGTGTCAAGACACTTAGGGTCGATACCAGAAGAGCATTCTGACATGGGGACATTTGTGGTCCCCTCCCCAGATAGGGACTCCATAGGTGTAGGAGTCACCATACTGATTCTGAGGTTTGAGTAAAGGGTGTATATGTAATTAGGTGCATGAAGTTTAATGATAAGTTCACAACACCCCCTGATCCAGTGCTTAAGACCTCACTGGGAGTAATTATTGTTTCAGTAGGTGTCCACTGCCTCTTCCTCCTATGATGTCATAGTATGTTGGCTACCTCTGGTTGCCTTTTTTTTTTTTACCCTTATGAACCAAGACAAAATGTAAACAATGTGTTTGGAATACGGCCATAAAAAATGCAGATTCAATGGCTCATACCCACACATTTTATACTTATGTAAAAATACACAGATAATTATATACCAAAAGAAACCTTAGAATCTATATTTTCTTATGATGCAAACATAAATTTTAAAAAATAGTGGATAATCACAAAAAAATATATAACATTAAAAATATGTCTTATGAAGGGTGCAGGAAGTAGGACGTCTTATTTTTGTGTGATATAGACGTGAAATAGCATGGTCTTGTCTGTTATGTATGGATATATGGTCCCTGAAACACTCATGTATCTGTAGATATATATAATTATTAGTTATTTCAATAATAAATCAATGAAATATGATCTAATAATAAGTATACCACCATCACACTCACTCACAGGCAAAGCAAGGTATCCACATTGTTTACTTTATCACATAATACAAAAAACATCCTGTGATTGGTAGGGTACACCAGCTGCTGGAAACAATGGGACAACAATAGGGCTGGATACAGAATGCACTGACTCAACCAAAACATACATCAAGCTCAGAACAGACTGGGAGATTTAAACCAGGCCAAAATATTGGCCTTATGGGTTTTGGTGGTTTAGCCATTTTTTTTGGCCTCATGGCTTATAAGGGTTAAACTACAAAATAATGTGATATAAATGTAATATCATGCTTTAACAATAAAATAAATTTTGTCCAATTGAAAG
>NC_087174.1:9143327-9163327 GCF_035594125.1 Scylla paramamosain
TCTCTCTCTCAGCCTCTCCCATAACACACACGAAAAAAAAGATACAAATACAAAATTAATAAATATGTATACCAAAGAAAAAAAATTATATATATATATATATATATATATATATATATATATATATATATATATATATATATATATATATATATATATATATATATATGATAAATAAAATGTATTCTCTCAAGTATAGATCAAACCCTTAACACCTAACTTAACCATTTATTTATTTATTTTATTTCTTTTTATTAACTGAGAACTTCAAATAACTATGTACTGTAATTCCTGTAACGGTTAATCCCATCCTGCCCCGCACAGCTCCAGCAGCCAGCCAGCACTGACTCTCAAGCATTTGGATGGGGAGGGTGTCATGTGGGAATGCATCAGTTCATTAAACTTTTACTTTTTTGTTTTTTTTTCATTAATAAATCGATATATAATGTATTATATTCTACAACTTTAATTCTATCTGACACGTAAGTATTAACCTCGGGAGAAGAGGCTAAGCATATCTCCATATTATCTGGGAAGAGGAAGTCAATATGAAAAGGAAAGAAGAGAAGTAAAGATGAAGACAATGTTGGGTGAGGTGAGGCGAAGTTGGGTCAGGTTAGGTCTGGTAAGGTGAACAATCAAGCTGAACAGGTAATAAAGTAATCATTAAGGTGAGCAAATATAGTTGCTTGTTTTCAGTTTCTTCAAACAAGACTTGTGGTGTTCTGCAGTTTAAGTCTGACTGAACATTTTGCTTCGCCAGCCAGAAATCCGCCATCTCAAAATGTAGCTCCACTTACCCCGGGTTTGGTATTTTGGCTATAAAACTCGTCTCTGTGTTGAAGCTCACATAAAAAGCTTCGCCACAAGCAATGTCATGCCGAGCCCACAACTCCAACAAATAAAATCACACACTTATTTTCTACCGAAGCTGACACGAGCTCTTATTACCTTACACCACTCCAACTCCACCACCACTACTGCAGTTCCACTGCTCCCGTCACTCTAGCAAGTGATGCTGACTATTTACACACAATTAAAGCTGAAAACCGCCTCATCTCAAACCCTAGCCGAATGTTGTTGTTGCTCATATACATGACGAGGTGGCCGCCAGTCTTCACCCAGGGACTGTTAATTTCATTTTTGAGAGTTTACTAATATTTATTATTGAGATAATTTTTAAAGTTTATTTTAATTATGTTAATTTTTGCAGTTTTTCTTTCGTTACCATCATTTCTCCTTCCTTATTACTTCTCCAATTCTTATTATTATATTGTATTTGAAAACTTAGAGATATATACCCCTCTTGCAAAGGAGGATAGGTTAGGAGGAGGAGGGTAGTGAGGGAAGAAGAGGTGGTGGTGTGAAAGCCTATGGGAAAACACACACACACACACACACACACACACACACACACACACACACACACACACATACACACACACACAGAAACAACAAGCAGGCAGGCAGGCATGAGCAGTGACAGGCCAGGTAGTGAGCTGTGGCAGACTTGCTCACCACCCCACACACCCCTGCTCCCCCACACCCCACTCCCCATATATGCATACACTCATTACACACACTTATCAAGCAACTACCACGTATCTATGCACAAATCAGCTAAGTAGTGTGCTCATTGCACCTGAAAAACAATGTAAATTACGCTAAACATTGATGAGGAAAGACTGGAAGGGCAAAGGTGTCGGTCTGATGACAATACGCTGGTTGATGACGTCACACGGTCCGTTATATACGTACGTAATTTCATTTTGAAAATCGCATTTTGAAATATTGTACCTAGACTGGATTGCTTTACATATTCTGACTTGTCATATACTTTAACTAATACCGGGAATATCAAAACATTTCAAGCCTCAGTAATAATAGAGAAATTTCAAACGAAAGATATTAAAAAATGTTGGAACTTTGAAATGGTTAAAAACAATAATAAACCCACAAACCCAACTTAAAGCGAAGCCAAACCACTTAAAAAAATCTGAACTATTTTTACAAACAATTTAAAGCGAGTTATAAGCTGAAATAAACAAATTTGATATTATTAAAACGTTGAAAAGCAGACTTTTAACGGGGCTACAAATAATTTTCAAGGCCACATATTTACCTCCACAGCAATTTTAAACACTTTAAAAATCGTGACTAATTTTTTGAAGCAATAAAAACTTAATTATAAGCTTAAATAAAAAAAAGTACTTGACAGGGTATGAAAAATGCACCAGGAAACAACCCTTACATACGTATAAAATGCCTGCAAATTCAACACATTTTACTATACTGAATTGAGAAAAACACTTAAAAAATAACAAAATATTTTTAGGAACCACAAAAAGTTACTTAAAAGCCGAAATAATACAGCAAGAAAAAATATAAAATAATCTGAATATCGACAGATTCCAACAGGTATATCCATCATGGCGGCGGTCTCGGTAGAGAAGACAGCTATCAGTCTGCATCACTTAAACATTTCACCACACCAAAATGAGGCAACAGCGGTTATATCTGACCCGCGGATATGAAAGCATAGTCATGTGGCTCCATTTAGTGACAGGATTGGCTTATGATAAATGGGAGATGTAGCAAATAATGGCGGATATATAGGGAGAGCCAGCCTTCACTTCAGCTGATAACTTGAATTTTGGCAGTTTTTAATTTTCTCTAGTAGTTAATTCATAGGTATTTTGTCCTAGGGACGTTAGCAGGACCGTGGAATATTGAGTCAAATATACAAATGTATACCTAGCGAAGAGAAAATATGTGAAATATGAGCATTCAAAAATAAAAACTATAAAAAAAAAAGTGACGAAAATTTCGGAAAACACGGACACTAATGTATTATAAAGAACAACACTATCAAAGTGACCGCCTATTGCACGATGGTGTCTGAAGAAAAGAAACTGAGCAAAGTCCGCCAGGTGGACAAGTGGTGGGTCACTTACCAATATTATGAGCCTTCCTAGCCCTCATGAGCAACTCCCGGCCCTCCCAGACACTTTCCAGCAGGCAATACGCCTGCACCAGCACACAGAGGCACCCATGGCACGCGTCACCGTATGCTCAGAGTAAATCCAAATTAACTAAGGCAGCTGCACACGAGTGCCCTTCAAACACCACCCATCACTTTATGACGTCTGCTCGCCCTCTGCCTGCGTGGACTAGTGGATTACGTACCCACCAATCTACAAATTACTTTCTCCGCTTCCAATAGCTCCAACTTCTCTCATATCATACTATTCTAATACAAAATAAAAAGTTAAATAAAATGAAGTATGAACATGTAAAACTAAATTATAAGCCATTAGAATTGTAATTGTCAAAATATCCACATATCTCTAATTCAAACGCCAAATTTGAAATCGTCCAGTCGGTGTTAACACTGTACAATTCTTCATCTATTGTATGACCTTGTGTGAAGTCAATGAAAAGCTTGTGTGATTTCAAGCCTCTCATTATTATCAAATGTTTACTTGTCTTGGACAAAATCAGGTAGACTCATTGAAATATCTACACATCTTGGTCTCCCACAGGTTAATGTACGCTCTGCACCACGGTGTGTATATTGTCAGTGCCCTTCATTTATTATATATCTTTTTTCTTTCTTCATAATTCGTTCTGTATCATATTCTATTATTTATTTATGTATTCGTCTCTATTCTCTTCCTTTTTTCCCTAATAATTTGTTGAATTATATTTCATTTGGTATCTCTCTCTCTCTCTCTCTCTCTCTCTCTCTCTCTCTCATAGGCTATAAATACTTTTGAGAAGTCAGTGCTTCTCCTGGTGTATGCTGTGCTACACCAAGGGGACACACTCTGCGTCATAATGTCACGGAATGTCCTCTCATTGCTAAATTTAGGCTGCAAGGTCAACATGACTTGTATACCCTCATTGACCATTTCTTAGACTCAACCACTCTCAGGGCTATACTCAGATAATATCCTACGTTTGCTCCCAGACTGTAGGATATTTATGCAATAAGGTGTACAATATCTGTATTTATTTATTTACCTATATTCTTGTAATGTATACTATATTTCTATATTTTTGATACTCTACCTTAAAGAGACTTATTGATCAATTTCTTACCACTGCTTTGACCCTTTTATGGGACTGGGATTTCAGTGGGCATTTTTTTTTTTTATTGGATTTTTGTTGCCCTTGGCCAGTGTCCTTCCTACATAAAAAAAAAAAAAAGTCTTTGCCCATGGGGTGGGTGGCAAGGTCCGTCCTCCTTTATTGTATTTCATTATTAATGCAATAAATGTATCTCTCTCTCTCTCTCTCTCTCTCTCTCTCTCTCTCTCTCTCTCTCTCTCTCTCTCTCTCTCTCTCTCTCATATATATATATATATATATATATATATATATATATATATATATATATATATATATATATATATATATATATATATATATATATATATATATTCTATCATTTGTATAGCTTTAAATTTTTTTTTTTTTTCAATGTGCAATTTCCCTCATATAATGCTATCCTATGCCCAGGGGGAGGCTGGCTGGTTCCGCTTTCTTCTTTAGTTGTACTTTCCCTACATGCAACAGTAAACCTATCAATAAATAAATAAATCATGCAAGTATGTAAAAATAAACCTTTTAGCTCAGGATTGCTCCAGCTGGTGGTCTGGCACCATCGTGTTCGCCATCCTGTCAGCACAATAACAAACTGGCAGACGTCGTGTTGCTCAGCTCTGCAGGACGTAAACAAACATTGTTACGGAGTTTTTATTCCCACTGCGTTACTTCCTCATCTTGTTACTATTAATGATGGCAGTGATATCCGAAGTTTTCCAGGAGTGGACTTGTAACACCAAGTATGCCTAGGAAAGAAATATATAGATGTAAGTAGGAATGTAAGTAAGATGTAAGTAGGAAGTACGGAGTTTTGTAATTACAACATTACCACCTTTTAATCTGCCCAACATACAGTTAGGAGGGTCACAGAATCTATTGGATTGTCTCTGTCTCATCACCAAACTCAGAAGAAATATAATTTTTCAGCACTTTGCTAACAACTATTCCTCTCTCTTATGTTGTCCCCTATTTTCTTCCTGTATGTGGTGAATCTTACCAATAGCTAATGGAGGAAGGCCAAGATAGGCCAAATTTGGAAAATTTCAAAAGTCTAAGGAGAACAATACCGCTTTGGGGAAATCTCTAAAAAAAAATAGTCAACAAACAGTGAATATCTGGCCTCCCATAATCCCTGCTGGCCGTTATGCTATCCGTAACCTTGCTTATTAGGGGCTCTGCCCACACCATATCCACTATTGTGCTATTCTAACCATATAAATTGCAGTTTAACATGTATCGTGTTAAACTGCAATTTAAATGGTTAGGATATTACCTTCTTTTCTCCTTCTCCATCCTCAACAAGCTTAGGTACCTGGTGGCAAAGACAAATTTTTATATTCATAAAAATTGTAAGGATGATATGCCTTATTTTGAAAACAGGGGAACTTTCTAGCCTGATCTAATTTTACCTAACCTAACTTAAGGGAGGGGAGATAGGCGGTTGAGAAATATATCTTATAGATCTGTATGATAAAATCTTGGTATTTAAATTTGTGTCCACTGCATTTGGCTACCATTGTTATACTGGGCACCCTTGCTGTTAACCAGCTGACTGCTATGGTCACCACACATACACATGGTGATTGGCCGAAAATAATTTATGTATTTGCTGGAAGTAAATGACATTTAATGATTTTCTAAAACATCATTAAACAGACAGCTCTCATTGAAAGAGATACAAGAGAGCATTCCATACTGGAAACCAGCGTACTAACACTCTATCCCTCCAAGCGAGCCTCATCGCAAGATGTATCACATCACTGTAATGTAACCATGCATGACCCCAAAACAAAACCACCACACACGTGTTGTACAGTGAGTATTCATCACCATAGGTGCATAATTTAGCTGCTCCATGAGGAGCTGCTATTGATAAGATTATCTGTGTAAGTCTCATTACACATTATTTTCTTTCTCAGGGAAGAAGGGAATATTAATAATGCAATTCTTCCACTGTTTCAGAACACCATGAAGCACCTTACTTGGAGTAGCCACAACAGGGTCATCTGGGAGGTGGCAAGCAAACTCCTAGAGGATGGTGTGCAGGTGGATGTGTATCTACACACATCAGTGAGAGGAGCCAACAGTGTGGAGGGTCAAGGCAGCACCATCACATCAAGGCAAACAACCAGAAGGAAGAACTCTCATAAGGACTCCATTAGTTTTCCTGCTCACAAGTTGATACTAGGGGCTGCTTCACCTTTTCTCAGGAAGGTAGACTTAGGACGTGAAACAATGGTGGGAAATTATTTTGACAAGCTTATCTCAATTCCTCAATTTTTTTTCTTTCAAGTTACACTATGAAGATTAACAATGAATTGTGACTGCAGTCCAAAACATAGCTAAGGTTCTTGTCTAAAATACATACTCACAAGAACATGTGCAACATACTATCAAAGATGTTCTGTAACCATCTGAGGATTACATCAATGTTTTGTATTTCAGGTACTGAATGAACACTACCTTGAACACCGTGATGCTTGTGTTGATATCACAATCCCTCATGTGGTGCCAGAAGCCCTGCACTGCATCCTCAACTTCCTATACTGTGGCAGCACAGGTGTCCCTCCAGGCATCAGGGAGAGTGTCTTGGAAGCTGCCAATCTGCTGCAGATCAAGGATTTCACAGATTACTATCCTTCCAGTATGAAGCTGGAGGGACTTTTTGAGCAGGAAAATACAATATCTCAGGGAAAAGTAATTGAGCCACAAATGAAGACAGCAGAATCTCCTCATCAGAGAAAAGGCAGGAAAAGGAACAGGTTCAGTGACAAACAAAGTGTTCACTCACAAGTTTCCAAAGCTGCTGTCCAAGTGAAGGAGGAGGCTAGGGCAGAGCAGGGCAGTGGAAGCGTTGGTGGGGTGGGAGGAGGGCGGAGACGTAGGAAAATAAAGAGCAGATATAGTGCAGATATTTATGAGGTAAACCTCCCCAAAATGAGGAAATGGAAGAGGAGAAAATTACCAGGATTGTTAAAGATTGAAAAGGAAGCACCTGTGCAATGCCCAGCAAAGATACAGCAGTCTGATGTTTCTCATAAGCCACAAAAACATGCAGTGCCTTCTTTGACTTCCCTTATTATAGAAACTGATGAAAAATGTGAAAATGAATTGACAAATGATAATGATACAACAAAGAATCCTTTTCCTGTTCCTTCTTCCCCTCCTCCTCCTCCTCCTACTTCTCTTACTCCTCTCATTGATTCTTCCTCATTTACTGGGAAAGAAAACAGGAGCCCCACTTCACAACTTCCATTAGCATTAGCCTCCTCATCATCCACAGTCATCATGCCACCAATATTTGCAGCTGATCAGCCCTTTCTCTCTGATGCAGCTACAAAGTCTGAGGCATTAGCAAAAATATCTTGTCCATCAGCTATTGTACAGGAAGATTCTGTGGACATTAATGAGAGACCACTGGAGCCTTCCACCATGGGCATTGGCTCACCACCACCACCATCACTGCTATCAGAAGTGAAGGGGCTTCCAATGATGTCCCCGTCGTCTTCTCTTGCAAGTTTCCCTCTCAAGCAAGTAACATCCCTCACTCACCATCACAAGATCTCAGAGCCACTTCATGAGGATAAAATTGAAGAAGAGGAGCAAGAGGATGGACTTTTCAAATTCCAGGTTTAGTGTATTCTTTATATCTATTTCATATTCTTGTTTTGACATTCCCCCTCCAACACACACATAACTGGAAGTCTTTTATAGTAAAGCAAAAAATAGTCATTCTCATATGAAAGTAACATACTTTCTACATGAAGCTTTACTGAATGCAACACTCAAAATAATATTCCAATTTTTTTTGCAATATTTTTTAAGTAAGAAGTCCATGTTTGATCTAATGCTGCAAATAAGAGTAATATTTAGTACACTAGATTATATTGTACCAACTAATTGATTGATTAATACTGAAATTATAAATAAAAAGCTTCACATCATAGCTTTAACACCTGCTCATCTCCAAGGCGTTGCTGAAAGGGTGTGAAGATTTCCCTGACGAGGTGTGCCCAGTCCCTCAGCCCTCACAGGGAGGCAGAGGAGGCAGCTCAGCAGAGAAGTACCAGCCTGGTAGGGGCAGTGTTGATATCAACCAGTGGATATCAGAGGAGATTCAAAGCTGCATAATACCAACAGTAAGGATCACTCTGTAAATAGACAAGTTCCATAATGGAGTGATGGTTTATATTAACAGGTATTAATTGATGAATAAGTAAATAATGGGAAAATATGTCACTTTAGCAAGAAACAAATTAGTGTAACGTTTGCTGTAACTGTAACTTAATCTCCACCGTCATGTAAATAAGGCTGTTGAGGGTGACTTAAGTTTTCATATAAGATAACTGTAGTGATTTTGGATATAAAGTGTAGGTGCTGTTCTCTGTAGACAAGTGATTGTAACAAAGAGAGCAACCAGTGTGGGGCATCAGTGGAGGAGAGTAAAATGGAAGACACTGTCGAAGAAATTACCATGGAAAACAAGACTTTGGATTCTGTTGGTGGTAAGAGTAAGGTAAGTTAATGTGTATTTTTTATCACCAATCGCTAGAAAGTATTGCTCCCATATACAGTATACGCAGCCAAAATTGCTAAATACTGTAATCATTTATATACATTTCACTCTTTATAGTGTCATCCTTGTTTTTTCATATACATTTTTATTTTGCTACAAATTCAAGTTTTATATGTTACTTGTTAATACCAATATATCAGATCCTTCCTCTAAAGCCCTTGGTCTATTTGTGTATACCTGTATGTCACATTTGTTATTTTCTTGCAGTTGCCTAAGGTATTCATTAATTATTCTTCTCCTGCACTGCCTATTTCCTCATGTTGTGAAATAAAGTTACACATTTTCTTCATTATACCAGAGCGAGGTTGAATGTGAACACTGTGGGAAGAAATTCTCTGATCAACGCAGCTGCCAATCACACATTCGAGGCGTACATGATGAGGCACGGCAGATGTGTAGGTACTGTGGGAAGATGTTCAGGAGGCGCTGTGACTTGTACCAGCATGAGAGAAGACACAGGACTGCCAACCTGCCGTGCAAGGTGAGGCTTTTACTGTGCTTCTTTGGTGTCATCCATTCAGATGGTTACAAAATAGTAGTAATGGTTGCAGTGATTTTTCAAAAGTATGTACAGGAGAATAGGACCTGACTAAAAACTTCACAGCCAGCTATAATGAATATTGCTATAGCTTATTGCTAGAACAGTAAAGGCCAACCAAAACTTTATCAGGCCTTGATGACCATGTGTAACCTAACTAGTAATGTGTCTGAAAAAGCATATTTATGATGATGCTTCTGACTTGAATTCAAATCCCATGACAAATTCATCCCTTCTTCAGATCAGTATCTCAGTATTTTCATGAAGCTCCAAGGTTGAGCATCATGTTGTTATTTCCTGATTATTGTAAAAAAGAACTAAAACAGAATGATGCAAGGGGAATTGAATCCCTCCACAGAATTTGTACTCTTGCACTGAGACCTTACCTGTCCTTTCACTTATACTTTTTGTAAATGTGGTTGAAATCCCTTTAGAAAACTGTAGAGGTACAACTAAGCACTAAATTCGTCCTCATAATAGAGAGGTTGTTTAGTTAACTGATCTCTTACTTTTTCTAGTATTGTGGGAAGATATTCAAGGTGGCAAAAGATCTTCAGGCACACATTGCAACTCATGTGGGAGGTAAACGCTTCCACTGCAGCCACTGTGACAAGGAACTCACATCATACAGAAACCTGAGGAACCATATTGCAAGTATTCACCAAAAAGAAAGGCCCTTTGCATGCCAGGAGTGCAAAAAGACATATTCAAAGGCAAGCTCATTACAGGTAAGAAAAAATTTTATTGAATCTGAATTGTAACTCTGTAGTGAGTCAGACAAGTGCAACATTGAAATTAGTGTTTTCCTCATCAAAAACACCATAACAGTTTTCTATCACATTTTACTGACTGGAGCAGAATAGGGCTGTTGCATGGTATTGGTCTGAGGTGTGCCATGATCATAAATTCCCACCACCTTCTGCATTGATATACTGACCCTATGCTACTGCAAAGGCTGATGAGGTGTTTTTAAGGAAAAGACACAAATTTTAGACAATTATGACTTGTTACAACACTAATACAGCTTCAGGATTTTCCAGGTATAGGAGAAGCTCTAACTTATTAATTATGCAAAACAAAGTGAATAGCAACAATCTTAAGACATGTTTATTACTCTTTGTACTATAGTTTTTTTTCTTTTCCCAAGGTACACATGAGGTCAGTGCACACTGGAGAACGTCCCTTCGAGTGCAGTGTGTGTGACAAGACATTCTGTAATGCTGCCCTGCTGAAGAACCACCAGGTTGTCCACACAGGGGAGAAGAAATATTGCTGTAAGGTGAGTATTCTTAGATTCTGCCTCATGTTATAAAGGAGAATGTTCTATAGAATGCTCTAATATTTAATACTAGTGGTGTCAGTATGGGGTTGAAAAGGAGGTGGGATGTGGGTCCAGAAATTTGTCTCCCTGTTAATGTATGATAATTACCAAATATTTTTTTGTATTTTAAATCATGTTTAGCTTAAAAATGGTTATCACATCATGAAAGATTTTGGCACTGGCCTAGCGCAATAAAAAAATTATAAAAAAGGCCCACTGAAGGTGCTAGTCCTGATAGAGAGAGAAAAAAATCAGAATAGGAGGTGAGTTATGACATCACAGTGGTCTCCTCTGTGCAGGTGTGTGGCCGTCCCTTCAGCCAGTACAGCAACATGGTCAGCCACCAGCGCATCCACACCAACAGCCGCCCATTCCTGTGCCACATCTGCAGTGAAGACTTCAAGACCAAGGAGGCATTACTGAAACACAAGTGGGTGCACACAGGCCTCAGGCCACTCCGCTGCCGCCACTGCTTCCGGGAGTTCCGCATCAAGGAGCGCTATGAGAGGCACATGCTCAAGTGCCACGACGAAGTGACCAGCCTCCCTGAGATCTACTTTGAGGTGCCAGATGACGTGGTGAAGGAGGAGAGCAGCAACTCCCCATACTGTGACATCAAGGTAATTGGGACTGCTGGGGAGGAGGAGCACTTTGAGGACACCACTCAATCCCAGATGCTTGATGACCAGCTTGCTGATGGAGGTTCTTCAAGTAACCTTGGCCCAGTGGTTCATCTGGTTAGCAGTATGGCAGAGCAAGAGGTGGCTAGTGGGGAGGCTGGCCATGTGCAACTAAGCTACCCACTACTGACCTCTGCCACCAGCTTGGAGGAAGGCAGCAGCATCACTCTTGGGAGCATTGCTGGCCAGATATCCTGTGATGGACATGTGGAACCTATTGATGTTGGGTGTTTGCTGAACAGTGAAGACACACCCAGTGGTGACGCCTTGATCATATCAAGGGAGGGAAAGGCCGAGGTGCTGCCAGCCACAATCCATGACTCTGCTGTGGCAGACTGTGAGGAGGTGGTTATCCTCACAAAAGTCTCTGAAGACACTGGTGAAATAAGTCAGCCACAATCCACCATCAAAATCTGGATACCAAGTGATGAGAGATCAGAGTTGGAGCAACAGGATGGTGAGGGAAGCAGCAGAGGGGATATCCTGATTGTCTCCAACCCGACATTTGCAGAGACAAGCCAGACGCAGCAGGTGTTGGACCCTGAGATAAGCCCCCAAGCAGTGCACACCATGATACTTGAGGGGTCGAACTCCAGTCTGCAGTAAATGTTGGTAGGAGGGTGTGAAGTGTTGTGTCCTTGGAATATATTTAAGGCAGCTATGGACTTGGAAAGAAAGCAAAGTATTTCCATTGAAGCTAACTTGTACTGAAGCCAAAATAAGTAGTATATGAATGAATATACAAATATCAGAAGAAAGATATATATTTTTATACAACTACTTTTTTTTGATACCTGGCATGTATGGCACCACCACACATACAAATCCACATTTATACATACATATTGCCTCATTTTGTTAATTTTTGTAAATCAAGAATTAACCACATTTTCTTGATAATATATATATATATATATATATATATATATATATATATATATATATATATATATATATATATGTGTGTGTGTGTGTACACACAGAGTATATTGCATACATCAGTGAGTCATCAAAGGCTTACCACTGCCCTATCATGCACTTCTTTTTGTATTACAGATGATAAAGTTGTGAAATAAAATAAAAAAAATGACAGCAATATTTTAAGTTATTCTGATGTATATTTTATTGTATTTCCTACCTATTGCATTTAATATAACAAAGCCCTAGTCACCTAAATCTATATTATCCTTTATTTTGTCACCTTAAGACTAATACAGGAAGCAACAAATTGGAAAAGACAACACTACTCTTGCCTAGAACATTCTGAGCATAGCCAGTAAAAACTTGGATAAGGAAGAACAATGGAGAGGTTATTACACCACACCCAGCCCGAGGACAAGCAAATGAGCCCCTTGAGTCCCTCGCTATGTAGACACTGATAACACTGAGCCAAGTGTGTGTGTGTCTTGTAATGCTGAGTCTCACAGCATGACTAGTACTGTTCTGTCACTGCTGTGGGACTGACTTCATTTAGATTCCTTGAGGCAGTAGTTGTGGCTTCACTAATGATGATGAAAATTCTAAATAATTGCATTACCAAGGATTCTAGCATCATATTTCCAACTAAAATTTCAGACATAATCATCTTTAATTTTTTAGACACTTAGCTATATTTGTACTACAGTCTCAAATAGTTATGTAGTTTGGAAAAGACCAAATGAACCTCCCATTCTCTCTCTCTCTCTCTCTCTCTCTCTCTCTCACACACACACACACACACTCTTTCTGTATCCATGCAATCTTTTACAGTGCTCTGAATATTAACAAAGGATGATCATGGCATCTTATTTGTTTTTGGCTTTAATCCATTCCTATATCAGGTTGCTGTTTCTTGCTAGCCTTTTCTACCTTTTCTTGTCTTACATATCTTGTTTCCTAAGGCTTCTTCCTATGCCACTTGCAATGTTTTCTTTCATTAGAACTATGAGCTCCCTCATCCTCTTCTTCCACCTACTACATCCATAACCTTCCCACACAAGGTCTTTTATTCACATAATTTGGACAAACCAGTGTACTCTTCTTTCTTGTACTTAAATGTATAATAAAAACAAAATGCCACATCTCAGACACATGAGACATGAATCTGAGTGTAATACATTAATATAATACAAAAATTTTGTAATACTTTAATCTCAATTTAAATTAACTTCTTATATGACACACAATTTTCTTCCTAAAACATCTTTTCCTATTGCACACTCTTATGTACACTGGCTATGTCATGGACAGCATGTATGTGCACATAACAGGACACTCAGTTTCCTTCCTAAAAACAATTTCCTTCTTAATTTTTTTTTTCCTTCTGCACACTTATGCACACTAGCCATGTCATGTATAGTATGTATGTACATATAACAGGACACTCAATTTTCTTCCCAAAACACAATTTTCAGCCTAAAACATCTTTTTTTTTCTACTATGCACTCTTAAACACACTGACCGTGTCATGTAACCCTCCATATACTCCATTATTTCCAAGTACTGTACCCTATCGAAAAATTCATGCGCCCTGGTTGACTATCACTGGAATAGAGGTGAGAAGAAGTGGCGTGCCAGCGAAGCTATTGTGGACACTGAACATTGTTATGCATTGCCAGCCCATCCACAACAGATGTCCTTCACGTACTCATTGACTGTGTGTGTGTGTGTGTGTGTGTGTGAGGAAGTTTTAGGGATCTCTCTCTCTCTCTCTCTCTCTCTCTCTCTCTCTCTCTCTCTCTCTCTCTCTCTCTCTCTCACTCACACACACACACACACACACACACACACTCCACCTATCCTATTCTGTTCTTTTACCACCTTCACCACCACCACCACCATCACACGAAACTCACCTGACGCAGTTCCGTAATGAAATCACCGGCATAGGGAATCAAGGAGAGAGAGAGAGAGAGAGAGAGAGAGAGAGAGAGAGAGAGAGAGAGAGAGAGAGAGAGAGAGAGAGAGAGAGAGAGAGAGAGAAACACGTGTATCCCTCTTTCAAACCCTTGCATAAGCGAGGTGAGGTAAGGACAGTACTGCCGAAAAAAAAAATCACAGAGAGAGAGAGACGAGAGAGAGAGAGAGAGAGACGAGAGAGAGAGAGAGAGAGAGAGAGAGAGAGAGAGAGAGAGAGAGAGAGAGAGAGAGAGAGAGAGAGAGAGAGAGAGAGAGAGAGAGAGAGAGAGAGAGAGAGAGAGAGATAATGTATTATGATTGTATTTCAATTAATTGGAGTTTATTAAGAGATTTAAATTAAACTCGTGTTGTTCTGTTTCCAAATCTATGTAGTTGTGTGTGTGTGTGTGTGTGTTTCAAGGAAAGATGGTATAGGATACATGTTTTATTAAGTACTGTGTGTGTGTGTGTGTGTGTGTGTGTGTGTGTGTGTGTGTGTGTGTGTGTGTGTGTGTGTGTGTGTGTGTGTGTGCACGCGCGCGCGCGCGATCACAGGAGGAAGCGAGAAGACTCCTAAAGAAGGCGACAGTTCCTTAAGACCGAAGAATCGGGGGAGGAGGGAAGAGGAGCCCCGGGGGGGGGGGGGGGCGGGTTTTGGGTGGTACTGTGGAGGGGTGGCAGGCAGTGGTGTCATGAGGGGGTCAGCGAGGGAGGGGCAGTGACGGTGAATGACGGCAACGACCCACCTCTCATATTATTGGCTCGCACTGCCTCCCGTCACCAGTACATCTCTGACCTCCGCTTGGCTAACATCTGCAACGCTCCACCACACACACAGTGGACACTACCTGAGGCGCTGAATCACTAACCTTTACTGTGCGGTGGTGACTGGAGGCCGCGTGCTCCTTGATTCACTGATACACGTTTGAGTCAAATAATCGTCTTGCAACGCTTGAATTTCTCGTGCGAGGGTCTCGATTTGTAGTAGTGTGTGAGGTTAACGACCAGTGCCCGGGAACAGTGGCTCCCGTGCCGTCACCAAGCTGCCGGCATGGCCACGGCAGTCACTAAGGATGGCTCGGTGGTGTACCTTCCCCAGGAGGACAAATGTGGGAGAAAGGGACGCTCCTACAGCCTCTTCTCGCCCAGTAATTCATTCAGTCTCCTCAAGCCAAGTGAGTGCCTGTCAGGGAAAAGACGGGGAGGTCAGGGAGAGGAGGGGTCAGGGAGTAGTAGGGCATATAACATAGACAGGAGTGACTGAGTGACAAACATTAATAACGTACTCTCACCTCGCCTCGTAATTCATTCAGTTTCCAAGTCAAGAGAGTACCTGTCAGGGAGGAGTGGGAGGGTGAGGAGCGTGGTTTGTCACATAACACAGACATGAATGAGTGGAGAAAGACAAACATCAATAATGTTTCTGGAATTCAAGGAGTTCAACAAGTGTGTTCTCTCACCTGGTGGATCTTCATGAGCTATGTTTCACTATTACAAAGAAAGCAAGAATCAAGCATGGTGTGTGTGTGTGTGTGTATTCACTGTACAGTCAGGCTGATCTCTCGAGACAGCCTGCCGTCCCCCTATGGAAAGAGCTCAGAGCTCATACTGACCAATCTTTGAACCACTCACACACAACACACCGTGTGTGTGTGTGTGTGTGTGTGTGAAGCAAGAGCGTCAATGTGCAGTTCTGATTTACTCGATCTTTGGGCATTATCAATTAAGCTTTGTTAACAGTATTAACATGCGAATGGAAAGTTAAAAGAGGTATCTACTGTACCGTTACTCCCATGACGTTCGCTGACGTCAAAGGTATATAATTTCAGAATGGTTTAAAGCTTCCGAGTCAATAAAGTATAACTGAAATCTTATGATAATACATTAATATAGGTCCGTATACATTTTCTAGTGCATGAAATTAATATAGGACTGGGAAGCTGAGTCATTGAGAAGCTAGGCAGAAAAATTAAGAGTTCAGCGAAAGGACAGAAGAGTGGTCGGAAAGAATAATGACTCAGGGAATCCGTGACCTCACCGAGACGCAACACCACAGTCGCAACAAAGCAGTAAAGAGATTTAAATTAAACTCGTGTCGTTCTGTTTCCAAATCTATGTAGTTGTGTGTGTGTGTGTGTGTTTCAAAGAAAGATGGTATAGGATACATGTTTTACTAAGTACTGTGTGTGTGTGTGTGTGTGTGTGTGTGTGTGTGTGTGTGTGGTCGGAAAGAATAATGACTCAGAAGGAATCCGTGACCTCACCGAGACGCAACACCACAGTCGCAACAAAGCAGTAAAGGAAGCGCGAGGCACCGCGGTGGAGATTGGCGTTGGGAGCGCCGTGCTGCGGGTTGCCACAGACCCACAGGAACGATATGCACATGCACCGTTTTAGAGCCAAGATAGCACCAGTGATGGCCTTGACCTGGAGTGGAGCGAATGACCGAGGAGCGTGGCGCTGGTATGAAGCTGAAAGGGTCTCTCCTCCAGGGGAATGTTTGGAGACGAGATAATTTAAAGATCAGCAGCGTCAACGAGCCATTAGGGCTGGTGATAAGACAATGTGTGAGTGGACTAAGGTATGGGACTCTCTTCATCTTGGTATGGGGAGCACTCCGCCTCGTCACTCCTACATCCCTACACAGCCCTGGATCTACGAGTACAAACTGCAAAGCGGGGCACACACGGAAGTATTTCAATTACATACTCTATGTTATCGATTTCCGCGATGCTGCATCTGAGGTACGAAATTAAGCCGATAGACCGTCACCTCGGATTCTCGGCAGCTGGAGCGGGCGAGTGGCGAGGGGACAGAGGAAGGGGGCGAGGGGGAGAAAACCCTGACGTGCACCCCGGCAGGACAGGCGGCGAGGACACGTGTGGTCAGAAGGGGCTCAAGGTGGCGGGGTAAGGAGGCGAGTTTCTTCTTCACCTCATGATTCAAGTATTCTCTGTTCTTCCCCGTTGACAACCCTCCTCCCCCTCCCCCTCCGTGGTGTCCTTAAACCTACACCCCCTTACCCCTCATTAGAAAGGTGAGAGATGATGACTCCTCCCCTTCCGGTCCTCCACTCTTACCATCCCTCCCTCCATCCTTCCTACATTGCGACGTTTAATGTAGAATACTTTTAAAAGCCTCTAGTGGAAGTTATCGAGGTTTTCAGGGTTTTCAGCGATAGTGGATTGATTTTAGGGGTAGTTCAACAAGTATTCCGATCAACAATAAGGAAGACTATTAAGAACCTAACGAATCATCTCTGATCTAAAAAAAAAAATACATGAGAGAACGAAGCACTAAGAACAGACGTTAACATGCATAGCGTAAACAGGAATTTTATACCAGCACTAAAAATTATCGTACCCTTTTCCTTTTCCCCCTACAGTACCAGACGTGACTTATCACGAAATAAAGTGACTAAAAATACTAGAAAAGTCCTCAGTTATATGCTGTAGGTGAGAGTAACTTCATACCAGTACTGAAAACTATCGTATCCTTTCCTCATCCCCCCCAATAATGTTATACGCGACTTAGCAGAGAAATGACTCACTAATGATGTTAACAAGCCCTCAAAAATATGCCGATGAGAGTTATACCTTGGGATGTAGGTTTTCCCTCCACAAGCCTCTCACGCCCCTCCTTCCCCGCTGTAAGGCCACACGTCCACACAAAGGAGACACAGGGGATACCATGACATCCTCTCTTGTTGTACACTTTGTATAGTTTGGATCCTGCAATTCCTTAAAAGTTCACTCCATTATCTGAAGTGAAGTTTGGACACTTAAATCCCTTAAAAATACTACTCTTTTTAATTGATGTAGAATTTGAACCCTTAATCTTGAATTCCTTGAACAAGCCACAGCTTTAGCTAATGTAGTCTGAGCCCTTAATTCTCATAAAAAAAAAAAAAAAAACAACGTCTTTTCTCTCTTGACGTATATTTAGTAAAATTTGAATCCTTTAATCCCCTAAAAGTTTACTCCATCATTCCCAAATGCCTTAAAGAGTAATTAATTCCTTAAATCTCTTAAAACTCTACTATTTCACTAGATTCCTTAAAACTCACCCTAAATTCCCAACAGTCCATTGTTTCGGCCCTAAGACGTTTAAAAACCTGGTATTTTATCTTAAATTCCCAAAAAGTCTATTATTTCGGACTTTGATCCCTTAAAAGTCCACTATTTCACTCTAAATTCCCAAAGTCCACTATTTCGGTCGCAAGACGTTTTAAAAATCCACTCTTTGACCCTAAATCCTCAAAACGTTTCTTGTTTCTAAATTCCTGAAGGTGCACTTTCTTACCCATAAAAACTCCACTGTCTCACTCTAGACTAAGGCACGAGACATTGTACCAGTCAAGGTCATTCCTGATAAGGGAAGGGAACACGAGCGACCTTGAGAAGTCCCCGTGATAAGAGAGGGATATACAAAAAAGGGAAGCAGATTGACAACTTATGAATGATCCTCCTACAACCATGACGAGTAAATGCAGCGAGCAAAATAACCCAAGCTTTTTTTTTTTTTTTATCTATTGATCTAGTTACTTATATTAGTCTGTTTACCTATTTATTTATTTTTGTCTATTCATTTCTTTACCTTTATCTTTTGCTCTTAGTTTTTGGATTATCCAAAGTTGCAGAGGTGTCTTGAGACCTCACTCTTGAGAGAATTAAAGTCAGAGGGAGGATGGGATACAGAAACAGTCAGGGAGTTTTTTTTTTTTTTTTATGTAGAAGGGGCAACTGGCTAAGGGCAACAAAAATATAACAATGATAAAAAAAAAAAAAGCCTTGTGAGGTGCCGGTGCCCGAACAGAGTCAAACCTCCCTCTTGAAAGAAAGAGTTTACCAAAGAGTTTACCAGTGAAAAGGATGAAATACCAGTGAACTTTAACCAGTGAAAAGGATGAAAAAAAAAAAGTCCTTGAAAACCTTGATAACTTTCACTGCAGCTGAAGCGTTTAGGAATACGGATCCTTATCTCTCACCTCTTTCCCTTCCCCAGCCAGACAAACACGCCACTAATCCCCTGGCGCTGATAAGGTGATTTTGCGAGGACCTGGCCCGTTTATTTGTTATATTATGTAAGCCTCGTGTTAATTACCTTCATTCTAAATGTATGTTGTGATCACCAGCGGTTTGTTGAGTGAGTGTTGAATGGGTGTGGTGATTAGTAAATATATGTCTATCTGTCTATAGTGCCCGTCTATTTATTCTACTTGTCTATCTATTTATTCATCTATCCGTCTATCTATCTATCCATCTATTTCTCCATCTACCTCTCTATTTATTTATCTATTCATCTATCTATCCGTAAACTAACCTCCTCTGAGATTACACTTATAATCACCCTTATCATCCCCAATTTACTCTCACGGTCTCTCAGAATTTGTCACCTTACCTTCACTCCATCCCTCACCCCTCTAGTAGTAGTAGTAGTAGTAGTAGTAGTAGTAGTAGTAGTAGTAGTAGTAGTAGTAGTAGTAGTAGCAGCACGTCTCCTTGTACCTGTTCTTACATAGCTAATCTTATGTAATCTAGACTCTTCCTTGTTTCTTCCGCGCGTCCCCAACTTCCTCCTCCTCCTCTCACCCTCACCTCTCTCTACTAATGACGGACAATTTCATGATATTTCTCACTATTTCTTCCCTCCCCTGCTAACGGTCGATGCTCCTGTTAATGTCTTCCTACTTCTCAACGTAATTCCTTGTTAAGTCTAATTTGTCTATGGCTTGATTGACTTCCTTGCTTTCATTGCTACGTATACCTTTTTTTTTTTTTCAATGCACAAGGAAGGAAGAGCGAATCGCGAAAGTAAGTAAAGGGAAAGGGAAGGAAAGTGTAAATAGCTACGCAGAAAAAAGGGAGGATCATGTATAAGTGAAGGAAGGAGAGTAGAAAT
>NC_087174.1:9168327-9170827 GCF_035594125.1 Scylla paramamosain
TAAAGAAACATGAAACACACCAACGTTAATACAACATGTACATACTATATAAACAACGTTCAAAATTCACACGTGCCCTGCCAGGAAAGTATTGAAAGACGCACCAAACAAACTCCTTGTTTTGACGGAAATCCTGAACAAAAACCTCACAAAAAAAACGCATTAAAAAACATAATAGTAGCAGGGAAGTCCCAAGAAAGACGCTAGAGTGTACACGCATCACAGCTAATGAGGAGAAAAAACAAGTGGAAAAAATTATGGTATCCTGCTTCATCACGTTCCCGTTTCCCCTCCCGCTCCCAAGGTCCCGAGCCGCGGCGCGAGACGAGACAACAGGGAGCGTCAAACAATACCTCAGCGGAAGGGGGCGTGGTGGGGGGAAGGAGAGGGGTATATGCTTCAACTAAGGGGGTGTTTACAAGGTTTCCGGCGCCTCAGGAGGAAGGGAGCAGTGCTAAGCTAAGCCTCACGCTGGCTAGACCTCACGCCCCCCGCTCCTTCCCGTGCTGTCGGTTAATCAATTGTGTGAAGTGAGGGAGGCAAAATGTGAGTGTTTCCAGTATGGTGAACAGCAGGTCCTCCCTCGGGAAGGTGTCCCCAGTGCAGACAGCCCGTGCCCCAGTGCCTGTGTCCCCATACAAGAGTAAGTAAGGGGACATAACACGTGATTAATGATATATGACTCTTCTTTCCCTAGTTTCCCCTTAGAAGAGTGAGACGCAGTTAAGACGCGTGATTAATGATACGTGACCCTCTTCAGTTTCCCCCATACAAAAGTGAGGGACCATAAGGTGATTAATTATATATGGCCCTCTTCTTTCCCCAGTGCCAATTTCCCCCTACAGGAATAGGTAAGGAAGTATGACGTGTGATTAATGACACATGATCTCAAAGAAGACACTGTTTTTTCCTTCATTCTTTCTTTTCTTTTCTTTCATGAGAAGGAGACACCCCAAGAGATACAAAGAACAAGATAAAAATTACGAAAAGAATGCTTAAATGCTTCATATTCATAATGGTGTGTGTGTGTGTGTGTGTGTGTGTGTGTGTGTGTGTGTGTGTGTGTGTGTGTGTGTGTGTGTGTGTGTGTGTGTGTGTGTGTGTGTGTGTGTTCTTTCTTGTGTCTCCATTACATCTAAAGATTCTCGGATATTAGTACAGGTGCGTTCAAGGATCTCTGTTTATGCTGAGGTATACACATTTATACAGTACTTTATGGTATGAACACCTTGTACGTACACCGTCAGAATATGTATGCATTAAATTAAATATGAACGGCAAGCGCGTCACGAGCAGCGAGGTACACATGCATACTTAACATACATAATATACATGCGAGTACTCTCTCTCTCTCTCTCTCTCTCTCTCTCTCTCTCTCTCTCTCTCTCTCTCTCTCTCTCTCTCTCTCTCTCTCTCTCTCTCTCTATCTATCTATCTATCTATCTATCTATCTATCTATCTCTCCCTTCCCCTCACACGAAGAAGAAAAGTATTCACACACTCATGCACTTTAAACACACACACACACACACACACACACACACACACACACACACACACACACACACACACACACACACACACACACACACACACACACACACACACCTTCCCCTCCTCCCCTCCACACAAACAAACTTCATGCCCGCAACACACGCAGCACGGAAACGAATACATTGCACTCTCTAAAACACCTTGCTGGCTCTCTCCCCGCCTTTCCACCTGTCTGCTAAGGCCCCTGGGGAAGCAAGGTACGTGAACTCAAGGACACACGCTCCTCCACCTTACCCTAGTGCATTCTGTTCACTACTATGTTCCTCAGTCGCCTGTAGCAGTTAATCAATACGAGGAACTTCACCTCAGTCACTCGAGCACATTACGTTAGTCTAACCTTATAACATCACGTGCAAGGCATAAACAAAACGGTTCCCACGTGATGTAATAGATTCAGACACCACTGTGAGGAAACGTATCATCAAATTATCATATGTTTCCGCCTCTAAGCTTGACATCTCTTAACGGGCTGCAGTGAAAGCTATTGTTTTCAGGATTTTTTATTTTATTTATTTATTTTTTATTCTAGTGATGGACTTTTAACTCTTTCCTTTCCTTCACGAGTCCTTCACAGATCCCTTTTACATGCATAAACTTCTTAGCCTATCCACTCGACTTGCAAAACTACTTGTAATCCTTTCTTTCTATACGGATTCTGCATCGTTAATGGGAAAAACACTGGTGAAAACGTGCTTTGAGAATGAGAAGCATTTAAGGATATGAGCGTAAGCTGAACTGTAGGTTTTATAGGGATTCTGCATCGTTAATGGGGGAAACACCTATGGGAAAGTGATTGTGGCCTTCGAAAATACTCCTTGTGAGATCGAAAAGTGTTTTAAACTCAAGAACAAAAGCTAAATTTCTAAAAGCCACATGTAGTAGCAAACACTCATCCATTGATCGTCTGCCACTGGAGGAGATACGGTGGGAGGGAAGAAGGGAAGGG
>NC_087174.1:9173327-9190827 GCF_035594125.1 Scylla paramamosain
TAATGAAAATCAACACTTTAGTGAATAACTAGAGAAGAAAACTTAATCGTATACAAAAAATAAATAAATAAATAAATAAAACAACGAAAACGAAGCAAAAACCTCAATAAATGAACAACATAAAGTACAATCAACATACTGACACAAGAAGCAAAGTAAAAGATAAACGAGCGCTCAAACACAAAAAAAATACACCTGGACTTCCCCGTCGGCCAGGTGAAAAAAGGGGTCTAATCAGCGCCGCCTTGACCCCCTTCCTATCGTCACTCGTTGCTTAGAGGAGAGAGGGAGGGGAGATGGGAGGTGCTGCGCTTGAGTGATGAGAGAGAGGGAGAGGTGGAGGAAGAGGGAGAGGTGGGAGGTAGAGGAAGATTGAGAGGTGGAGGAGGAACAGGGAGATGTGGGAGAAAGAGGGAGAGTGAGGTGTGGGAGAAAGAGGAAGAGGGAGATGTGAGAGGATGAGGGAGAGGCGAGAGAGGGATAAGAGTGAGAATGAGGGAGAGGGAGAGGCGGGAGACAGAGCTACGAGGAAGAAGAAGGAAAGACACAGACAACATCGCGTCAAGTTCATAAACTTAGTAATCTTTTTAACTTTTGGGAAAATCGAAACAAAAAAACCGTCGCATTTTCTTAATCTTCATTAAGTAGTAAAGTTAAGGCGAGCTTATTTCAGATCTCCGGCGCAAATAAGGGAGAAAAGGACTATTAGGAGCGCGTTAAGGGAAGTCACAGGAGAGGCGAGAGAGTATTGTAGTATTAGAGACTGTATTGTGTAGTACGAGAGAATATAAGAACACAATGGAATAACGGAAGCTGCAAGAAGCCATCATGCCTATAAGTGGCAGTCCCCTATACGAAATATACCTACCTATTTCCACCTACGCCATCCATAAATTTGTCTAATCTTCTTTTAAAGCTCCTTAATGACTTAGCAATAACAACCTGATAACTGAGTCCATTTCATTAATCTACCACTCTATTCGAGAACCAATTCCTTCTTATCCCCTTTCCTGAATCTAACTTTATCAAGCTTGAACCCATTAAATCTGGTTTTATCCCGATTACCGATCCTGAGAATTTTGCCTAGGTGAGTGTGAAAGGGATAGAACAGAGGGGGACTTGGCTGGCAAGAGAGTGAGGAGGGGGCAGCTTTGGGTAAATAGAGCAAGGAGAATATTGACACGTGCTTTGTTCTTTGTCCTCGCTCCCGCCACACGCTCCGCCACCACCACACCCATTTTCTTTAGGAAGCGACACTGCGTAAGAGTTGAATTATATGCTTAAGATAGGAGGAAAAGGAGTAAAGTTCGTTGATACAACCAAAAAGGAAAGAGATAAAGTAAGATAAAAATGGTGAATAAGGACAGATTAGAAGAGTGAAGCAATGTTATGGACTTCGAAGGCCATCTGTGTTCTTGTTTGAAAAGGAGAGTTTAAAAAAGATGTTAAGTAGATTATAATTTTGTTATTTTCAACTTTTTTTTGTTGTATTGATCGACATTTAATCTCTCTCTCTCTCTCTCTCTCCTCTCTCTCTCTCTCTCTCTCTCTCCTCCTCTCTCTCTCTCTCTCTCTCCTCCTCTCTCTCTCCTCTCCTCTCTCTCTCTCTCTCCTCTCCTCTCTCCTCTCTCTCCCTTCTCCAGGTTTCCATCGCTGCAGGTAAAACAAAAAACACTTTCTAAGAAGCCTTCGGAGAATTTTAAAGATAACATTACTGATAAACTTAATGGTTTCTTGCATCTTCTCTTACGTTCTTAAGTCCTGTGTTTTCACGTTTATTAGACAGTTTTATTACAAAGTTCATGCCAAGAGAAAAAATAAATGAATAAACGTCTATTCCCCGTTACCGCTCATTGCAAAGAAAACGAGAGGTTATGCTGTACAAATACTTTACACACCAATTCTTAGAATATGGAGTTGCGATGATGCTATAAAGAAAAAAAAAAATGTATAACTATTAAAAATTTGTGTATTATTATAATTTTCTTTCATATTATGTATTTATTTTTTAATTTAATTTAATTTTTCATTAATTGTTCATTTAATTAATTTATTCTTTATTTCGTCCTTGACTCCTGCATAAGGTGAGTGTAGGACTATTGTGCCTTCAGAAGAAAACCCAAGGTGCCGTTAGGATTCCCTTTAAGAAGGATAAAGAGGCGTCGCGGCGTCCTCGCGCGCGCGCGCGCGCGCGCGTGTGTGTGTGTGTGTGTGTGTGTGTGTGTGTGTGTGTGTGTGTGTGTGTGTGTGTGTGTGTGTGTGCGTGTTGCATTGTTCTATTCACCACGCGCGGCTGTTTCACGTGATGAGTCTGTTGTTACGTTTGTTTCAATTTAAGTGTTGCTTAACATTATTGCCAATTGTGTGGATGTAATGCATGAACACACACACACACACACACACACACACACACACACACACACACACACACACACACACACACAAATCTGCCATCAGGAATTCCTCGCACATTCCACCTGAAATATTTTTTTTTCCGTCTCTCTCTCTCTCTCCTCTCTCTCTCTCTCTCTCTCCTCTCTCTCTCTCTCTCCTCTCTCTCTCTCTCTCTCTCTCTCTCTCTCTCTCTCTCTCTCTGCCCTTGTTGCAAAATTCACTCTCCATTTTGCAGTACAGTGAGCACAACACACAGCTTCCGCCCCTCCAGCGTGAAGCAAACACACTTGTTATGAACGCACGCTGTCTTTTCACGACCAAGCGCTGACCAAAAGAGGCGCACCTGGCAACAGTTTTTTGTACATCAGATAAGTGTGTTAAAAGGCGCCGCTTAGTTCGTGTCTCTACGGAAGATCCTCTTCGCTCACGCGTGCAAAGTGTATGAATATGTATATACTGGTGTCATGACGGAGTACCGCTGCACAGGTGTGAAAAAAAAGCAAATAAATAACAATAATAACACATCTTTTGTGAATAAGTCCTTCTTTAGTGAATACTTCGACTAGTTAGTTATGGATAGCCAACTACTGATGGGTACTGACTGGCTAAATATTACATTCACCTGTGCTTCTTTAGTAAATACAAAGTTATTTCTTTTGTGAGTACTTTTACTGGTGTATTAGGAGTGTTTACATTTTGATCGCTCTGTGCCACGCTGATAGAACTGTCTCTTGTACAACTGAGTCCTAATGAAGTGTGTGTGTGTGTGTGTGTGTGTTATGTGTTTCAGATGGCCAGCAACACGCTGCTGCGCGGGCCGCGACGTGTGGTGCGGCTGTGTGTGTTCGCGCTGCTGCTGCCCGCCGGTCTCATCACCGTTGCCTCTTTATGTCCGCCTGGTGCTCTTCCCCCCCAGCCCACTACCCCATGATGCCCACAGACCAGCGCCTCCTTGCCCGCCACGCCTCCTCCTTCTGGTGCCAGGTGAGTGCTACGCCCACACGATGGCCACTCTTGGCAAGCACGTGCAGGGAAACAAGGGTGGCAGCAGGTCACTGGCACACTTGTTATCAGCGCCACGTGGAAAGGGATGTTGTAGTCAGCCAGTCACGGTGTGGTGTGTTAGTGAAGGTGTTTAGCAGCCAGGTGGGGTGAGTGACACAGCAGCCAGTCAGTGCCAAGCATTCACGTTCCCGTCGTCCCCTCCAGGCCCAGTGGACGCACATGAACGGCTCCTACAATGCCTACGTTAGCAGCGAGACGCCGCCCGCCTCCCTCACCCGCTCCACCCACCACATGCTGTACTCCACCACGCTGGAGGACGACGTCAAGGAGTACTGGGGCTTTCACCTCCTCAAAGGCTCCACGGTCACCATCTCCACCTGCGCCAGGTGAGTCTGGGGCCGGGCAGCGATGATGCTCATTGGAACAGCTCGCAGTGCGAGATGAAACATTCCTGTAGGAACACCAGTGAATCAATCAGTCGGTTCAATGATGGCCTCCCCACGTTCCGCTGCTCCTGTCCCTTCCCACCACACTGAACCATCTGACTCTCTTTTTTTTACTTTCTCAGCACGGATGGCGCGCAACTGATGATCCTGCGAGGCGTGAACAACCTTCACCGCTGCGCCTGGATAGGTGAGGAGGACTCCGCCGAGGAAAGGGAGGCGCCGGTGGGACAGACGGACCATGTCGTGAAGGACGCCACGGAGACTTCTCCTTTTTTCGATAAGGCGATAAGTGGTGAGGAGCCGCTACTGCCGGAGGAAGCCAGGAGAAGATCTAACGAAGTGAACCTTCAGGGTGATGACCCTGACGCGGGCATACCTGAGGCGCCCACCTCGGAGGAGCGACAGGGCGAGCTGGAGCATCTGCTGCGGAAGGCCATCAGGATGAGCAAAAACAAAAAGGAGATCCTGCGGCTGCTGCACATGCTGCATCGCTCTGATGACCACCCGCTGCCGCGACACCTGCAGCGCAGGCTGGGTATCATCTCAGAGGACGACGAGGACACCCTGAAGCCCCAAAACTCACGTGACACTCCAGACAGGAGTTACGAGAAGATGCCGCCTCCGAGGAGACTGCGACGAGAGACAAAGGAACTTTCAACCGCCGTCGACTTTGACGGAGCTTTGGAAGTCTTCGACGAAGAGAACGGCGAGGCGGACAGGAAGACACACACGGCGGGAACGAGCCAGAACCCCGCGGAGAGCATAATCGGGGGCCAGGTGTTCTTCCCCGAGGGCTTGAGGGTGGAGCGGGGAAAGTTTAACCAGACCAACAAGAACGACGGGTCCAACGAGGAGCACGTGTCCTCCTACTCCAGTAGTGAGGAGGCGCTGGCCAGCTGTGAGGGCGTCATCATGACGCTGCCCCTTGCGGCATACCGCGCCTGCAGCTTCCGCTGGACCAACCAAAACAAAGTGGTATACGACATCCCCATCACTGGCACCTACTACTTCGTGTTCTCCAGCGACAACGAGATCGCTTCCAACAACCTGTTCTTCAACCTGACACTGCAGCGCGTCACCTACGACACCAAGTCTGCGGTGCGGCTGTGCACCAACGCCACCGAGTGTTCCCTGCCGCTTTCCTTCTGGTCTGACGACCAGACTCTGGTGGAGGTGCCCGAGGAGAAGTCTTGGAGCAACACCTACGTGCTGGACACCGTGTGCCGCCCCCGCGTGCCGCTTTTCCTCGCCTTCATCCTGGCGGCGCCGCTCCTCATCCTACTTTGTGCCTTCCACTAGCACAGGCCTTCTCCCCTTCCCCCCACCTCCTCCTCCTCCTCCTCCTCCTCCTCCTCCTCCTGTACCTTTACTCTTCATGGTGGTTAAAGTGCGCGAGCAGGCACGCGCGCGCTCGCACACAAACATACACACACACACACACACACACACACACACACACACACACACACACACACACACACACACACACACACACACACACATTATAAAGGAACCAGAACAAATACAACGAACAAGCTACAATTTCATACTTCATAACGTTACGAGATTCCCGGTGCATTACGGATTTACGAGTATGTATACTTTTCAACGCCATACAGCCACGTGTCATCGTCGCCCTCACCTTCATCCTCATCCTCGCCCTCACCAACACTAGGAGCCACACTCTTCAAATTTTATCTCCCTCTCATTACTCCACTACGCATTACACTTAAACTATGCCTTCCCTCCCTCTTTCTCTCCCTCTCTCCCGCATCCCTCCTTTACCCCTTTCCTCCCTCCTCCTAGTTATCAATGACCTTGCAATATTTTTTTCCCTCACGTGATAAAGAGCTTCTCCTCTCCCTCTCTCCCTCCCGCTCATCCACAGGCATTCTTCTTCCCTTCTCCCTCACACCCCTTCATTCTCTCATTCCCTCGCTCATTCACATTCACTTGTTATCTCTGTATATATGAAGAAATGAATAAATGTGCATCGTGTTCCTGTTTTAAGGAATAATTTTATCCTAACATTTTTTTTTTCAACCTTGTGGGAAACAGTGATGGAAAATGAAAAGAGAGGAAAGGAAAAAAGAAGAGAGGTAGTTAATAGAAATAAGGATAAAGAGGAGGAGGGGGAGAGAAAATGTGTGAGTTGGTGATGGAGGTAATCAGGACATCTTTCTCTCTTTCCCTTTCTCCCTCTTCCTCCAGTCCTCCTCCCGTCCTCCATCCACTATGAAAATGTTAAGAATGGAGGATGGTGGTGGTGGGTGGTGGTGGTGGTGGTGGCGGTGTTGGTGGTGGTGGTGAGGGGGGATGGTGTGATGGTGTCGTGTTCTCGCTCACCTCCAATTTACGTCAGAAGTTTTTTGTTCCCCCTCCAGACACGTCCGCGGTGAACTTTCCAAACCCAGCGAAGTTACCACACGTGCAAACTTATCTCCTGTACCTTCGTCAGTATGTGAGGACTGAGGCTGTCCGTGCCGAAGGAGGTTTACAAGATTAGACAAACTTAAGCATAAGGATGATAGGAGGAAATAGGAAGTTATATTTCACATGAAGTTACTGCACGTGGAAACTTCCCTTCTTCTGTACCTTCGTCAGTATAAAAGAACTTAGGTTGTCAGTGTGTAGTCCTTAGGAAGCTTTAAAAGACTAGATAAATTTATGGATGAGGATGATAGGAGGAAATGGGAAGTAGGGACAAGTCAGGTAAGGTCACTGAAGAGGTCATTATGTATAACCGGAGAAGGTCATTAAGGAGGAGTAGGTCAGGTAAGGTCACAAGCAGCTTCAGGTAATGGCCAATGATGGTCACTGAGGAGGAAGAGGTCAGGTAAGGTCACTCAAGAAAAAAGGTTGACGTACATCTCTACACGAAGGGCTTGACTTCATGTGATTTAATTAAGGTCACGCAAGGTCAAGGTGATGTGATGACCTTTTTAGCAAAGAGAAAACACCCACGAATGTACAATATTGTAATAAATGTGTGTGTGTGTGTGTGTGTGTGTGTGTGTGTGTGTGTGTGTGTGTGTGTGTGTGTGTGTGTGTGTGTGTGTGTGTGTGTGTGTGTGTGTGTGTGTGTGTGTGTGTGTGAATCTTAAAGGTTAAGTATGAAAAAAATCCGTTTTCTTTAATGGTCGAGGTGAGATGCTTATTTCATCATCGTCATCATCATCATCATCATCATCATCATCATCATCATCACCAGCACCAATCCGTATGTAAAGACAAAAGTAAAAAAAATAACTAGAGAAAGATCACAACCACCACCACCACCACCACCACCACCACCACAACAACAACAACAACAACAACAACAATCATACATAATTTAAAGATTAATTCAGGTATTCCATCTCACCTGTGCGCTCTTTCACGTGGGTGAGGCGGGAGGAGGCGTGGTTGGAGTGAAGGACGCAGGGCCGTAAGGGGAGGTTCCTCTGTCGCTTCCATCACGCCCTCAGCTGATCTGCAAAGGGCGAAAAGGGGCTCACTGACACGGAGAGAGAGAGAGAGAGAGAGAGAGAGAGAGAGAGAGAGAGAGAGAGAGAGAGAGAGAGAGAGAGAGAGAGGAAACTGTCATTATATTATTTTGCTACACTCACTGAACACTCATTAGTAGTCTTTCATATCTTCCTCCTCCTCCTCCTCCTCCTCCTCTTCCCCAGTGACGTCCTTGCCCTCCTTTGCTGCTTCTTCTCGCCTTCATCCTTTCTTGAAATCGCCAGTTCATTCACGCCCTTCTTTTTTTTCTTCTTCTTCTCCCTTTCCTTCTCTTTCATTTTCTCCTCTTTTTATTCTCGCCCCTCACTTCTTATCTTCCTCTCCACGCCCTCGCCTTTCTCTTGCATCACTGGTTCCTCCTCCTCCTCTTTCTCCATCACCTCCCCCATTCTCAAGGCACTCAGTAAGTCAAGGTCACCCACTTCTCACCAAGAACGTTTAAATCCCCTGGGCTCCTACGCACGACCTCAACACCTGTCCTCTCTCTCACGTCACAGGCAATCCTTAGACTACCAGCAACAGACCGGATTCTTAACTTTCAAAAGGCTCTAGTTGAAGTTACACGGGTTTTGAAGGATGTTTTACTGCTTTAGTGAGAAATTAACAAGATTTCTACACTATTAATAGGAAAAACATTCTTGAGAAAGCGGCTAGTGATCTCTGTGGCTTTTGAAAGTAGTCGTGGTGAGAGAGCTAAGCGTTTCAAAAGGATCTAGTTGAAGCTACACGGGTTTTGAAGGGTGTTTTACGATTCTACTGACAGATTAACAAGGTTTCTACTCAATTAACAGGAGAAACAGTCTTGAGAACACGGCTAATCATCTCTGTGGCCTTTGGAAATAGTCGTGGTGAGAGAGCAAAGCGTTTCTGAATACAGGCATATTTCTTATTTTTGGTTTTAGTGGGCGCTGAGGTTTTCGAAAGTGTTTTCATGATTTTTAGTGATAGCTTAACTAGTAGTCCTCATCATCAATAAGAAAAAAAAACTCAGTGAGAACCAGGCAAATCATCTCTGGTGCAAGTTATTTGAGGTTTTCAAGAGCGTTTTCGTAATAATGGTGATAGTTAAGCCTTTCACTGCTATTTGAACCATCTTTCCTTAATCACTAACCACTCTGAGACGTCTTTTAAAAACCGTACTGGGAAGAAATTGCAAAATCTACTATTTTTTTTTATCCCTTTCTTTCTTATAGATGCTTATAAAGATTCTATAAATTGTCTTTAGTGGTGTGAATTGTTGCATATCGTAGTGAAAGATTTAAATAACAACGCCACACCATCAATAGAGAAAGCTCCTTGACTAATCCTTTCTGTGGCCTTTGAGAACAGTTCTGACGAAAGAAGGCACTGAAGAATACAGGCCAAAGGAACACATACTAGATACATGTTAGTGGGATACAGAAAATACACAAGGTACACACAGATAAAGGTGATTACTGATAGGCATGCACTGGTTACTCACTTCCTTAGTCTGACATTCTTATCAAGAAATTATGTGTTACTCAGAAAAAATATCCTTAATGACCGTCATCACCACCACCACCACCACCACCACCACCATCATCATCATCATCATCCTTGGCATTTATCGCTACAAATAAAAGTTTCTCTCCTGTCTCTCACTCACTTTCTCCTCCCGTCTTTGTCTTTTATAAACACAGTGTCGTTAATTCAGTCAATACGTTAAAGATGACTAGTTTACGTACTGTGTTTATGTGCAAGGGAGGCTGGGTGAGGGCTGTCAAAACATTAAACGAGAAAGAAAAGGACGCTTGATTACCACCCTGTGTGAAGGACAGTGTTAAAGTTGCAGTCTTGTTTGCTTGATTGCTTGATTGTTGTTGTTGTTGTTGTTGTTGTTGTTATTGTTGTTGTTGTTGTTGCTGCTGTTATTGTAGTTGTTGTTGTTCTTTGTAATCTTCCGTTTTTTCCTCCTCCGCCTCCGCCTCATCCACCTCCCCCTCCTCCTCCTCCTGCTCCTCCTCCTCCATTGCTAACAATCGCCTTAGTCCACCATTAAATCATGGCATCACTCCGTTTTCTTTTTGTGTGGTAAGTGGGGAGACCAATGACGTCTTCTGAAACGGGCTTACCAAGACTATTTAAAGTTAACCCTTTGACTGCCATGGTTCCTCGTTAAGCTTAACAAGATGGCCGGGTGCAAGTTAAAAGTGTTTTGAAAGAAGCGGCAAGCAGAAACAAAAGTGGAGGAATACTGAAGCTCTTTTTAATGCTTCTAATTACACTCTCCTCTATAACATCGTATGCGGTTACTCAGCTAATTAACATTGTATACGGTTACTCAGTTAACATTGTATGCGGTTACTCAGTTAACATTGTATACGGTTACTCAGTTGACATCTTTTATGGTTACTCAGCTAATTATCATTGTATAGGGTTACTCAGTTAACATCGTATACGGTTATTGAGTTAACATCGTACATAACTACTCAGTTAAGAAGTATCATACAGTTATTAGCATTTAAAGAGTTTCTTCTACAAGGAGGAATAATGTTTAACTATAAAAAGTACTCCTCACGGGTCAAGGGAACGTTATAGCGCCTCACATTTCGAGGCTACAACGACCGTCAGTGCCTATATTGTGTCATGCTGCACTCCCAGTCACGGCATTTAAAGGGCCAAGACCGCGGGGCCAAAGGTGGTGGCGGCGTGGCCCAGTCAAGGCACCGACCCTCGAGTCCAATGACGAGTACTCTTGTGAACCGTGACACTGATAGGCCTTACACGTCCACTCCATTCAGCCTTTAACCCCCCTCCCCCTAAAGAAAATTGTATGATTAGATAAAAAAAAAAAAAGTAAAAAAATAAAGAATTGGCTAATAATAATAATAATAATAATAATAATAATAATAATAATAATAATAATAATAATAATAATAACAACAATAATAATAATAATAATAATAACAGTGAAGCGTGACATTGATAGGCGTTAGACATCCACTCCACTGAGCCTCTAACCTCCCTCATTCTTGAAAAATAAAAGCACATTCACACCCTTCCTCCCTAAAAAAAATTATGTATACTTAGTCAAAACAATATGGAACCTTGGATAAAAAAAAGTTTATATATATATATATATATATATATATATATATATATATATATATATATATATATATATATATATATATATATATATATATATATATATATATATATGGAAGATTAGACGAAAAAAATGTTTAAGATCAAGAATACACACAAAAAAATAAATAAATAAATAAACAAATAAAAGTTTGGACCAAAAAGTATGAAAGTTTAGATAAAAGAAAAAAGAAAAACGAAAATCAAGAATAGACTATAAGTAAATTCCAATAAAAATTACACTAACTAAATAAATAAATAAACAAGGTCTCTCTCTCTCTCTCTCTCTCTCTCTCTCTCTCTCTCTCTCTCTCTCTCTGCAACACACATGATCTATTTAAAGAGCTAAGTAAGTATGTTTTTCTCACGTCACCTGACAAAGCCAATATTTTAAAATGTCGTGTCTCCTCGCGCTGTTTATGCCGTCTGGGAAGAAAGGGAGAGTAGGGAGAGGACATGGAAGAGAGGGAGAGAGGTGAGGAGAACGAGAGGAGAAAGAGAGGAGAAGGAGAGGTGAGAGGAAACAGATGAGAAGGAGAGATGAGGGGAAAGAGAGAAGAAGTGGGAGGAAATAGATGAGAAGGAGAGATGAGGGGAAAAGGAGGAGAAGTGGGGGGAAATAGATGAGGAGAGGTGAGGAAAAAGGTGAGGATGAGAAGGAGAGATGAGGGGAAAGAGAGGAGAAGGAGAAGTGAGAGGAAATAGAGGAGAAGGAGAGATGAGGGGAAAAAGAGGAGAAGTGGGGGGAAATAGATGGTAAGGAAAGGTGAGGAAAAAGGTGAAGGATAGAGACGGGAAGAAGAGATGAGGAAGAGATAAAGGGAAAAAGATTAGTGGGAAGATCGGTCTGTATTCATTAACCTTTCCGTGCAAGACGTTTTGTTTGTTGTCTACTGCACGTCTTGTAACTATTCACTGACAACTCACCACGATTCTTTCATCACTGTAAAATCTAGAAGTCTGAAAGAAAAACGTATTGTATTAGTCTAAATCAACTCACTCGTATTTCGCGTTAGATATATCTTTCTTTCGTTCTTTCTTTCTCTCTTTCTTTTTTTTTCCTTCTTTTCTTTACTTCTGTCTCTCTTTCTTTTTTCCTTCCTCCCTTCCTTTCTTCCCTTTCTCCCTCCATACCCTAATTCCTTCCTTCCTATCCCCCTCCCTCCCTCTCTCCCCTTTCCCTTCCTTCCCTTCCTACAGCCAACCAGAAGGCCAGAGATCTCAGCAGGAGATGAGGGGGCAGCAGAAGCGTCTTGGTCGCCACGAGGCCTAGCAGTAAGCCTATTATTGGGCGTGCACGGGCGTGGCGTGTGGGGGACATGACTGGGTTACGGGAACAAGAGATGCTGGTCAGAGTCTAATAAGGCATGTATCGATGTTTTGTTTATTCTCGAGTACTGTGGCGAAAGCAGGTTAAGAGGTTAGGGGGTGGTGGAGAGAGAGAGAGAGAGAGAGAGAGAGAGAGGAGAGAGAGAGAGAGAGAGAGAGAGAGAGAGAGAGAGAGAGAGAGAGAGAGAGAGAGAGAGATGAACACACAGGCACACAGCTTCCAAGATAGATCAACACAAACAACAAAAACAGACAGACAGACAGACAAACAAACAACAGACAGACACTTCTTGACCCACATTTTGCCATGATGCACCAAAACGACAAATGCTGCCCGTACACATCGTTAATTGTGAAAAGTATTCCTAAAGCGCACCGCATGCACTTTTCCCGACAGTATTGATGGGTGGGCTGGCGAAGTGCGATGATGCAACGACCTTCAGTCCCCGTGACGTCCACTATAGCCGATGTGCAAAACCATAAAAATACTCGTTAATTAATCCACCTGGGAACACATAGACACCTTCACAAGAGCCGCTGGTAAAAATACAACGGAAAACCCTAAAAATTTTCCTTAATTAATAATCCACCTGGGAAGATAAAGACGCGTACACAAGTCACAGATAAAAATACAGGAAAAAAAATACTCGTTAATTAATCCACCTGGGAAGATATAGACACCTTTACAAAAGCCACAGGTAAAAATAGAAAGAAAAAAAAAAACTAAAAATACTCCTTAAATAATATAATCCACCTGAGAGGATAATTACAGATATCTACACAAGAGCCACACGTAAAAATACAACAACAACAACAAAAACAACAACAACAACAAGACACCAAAACCAAACTTAACCCACCATTAAAAAAAAAAATCTTCCTCAGCGCATCTTGGTAAAACAAAAGTGATATAACGTCTATAAATATTCCCCTCCCCAAATTTTAAGTCTTTTACGGTGTGGTCACAGGAGAGAATGGAGCCCTTCACCTTTAACTAGCAGACGCCTCACCTGTGCCCCCGTGATGCCTTAACGAAGCGCCCAGGTGTTTGTTTTCAGATTCTTTATCAATGGGAAGGTGCTGGAGTGTGGAGGCAGGTGGAGGTAACGGGCAAACAGAGTGTGGGTGTGTGTGTGTGTGTATGTGTGTGTGTGTGTGTGTGTGTGTGTGTGTGTGTGTGTGTGTGTGTGTGTGTGTGTGTGTGTGTGTGTGTGTGTGTGTCCTTCCCTATTATTTCTTTATTATCTATTTTCATTTATTTGTTTACTTATTTTCTGTGTGTTTATCCTTCGCATTTCCTTATCAGTTACTTTATTTTTTTATTGCATTTCTTTTTTTTTCCTTTTTTGTATTTTTTCTTCCTATTTCCTGATTCACCATATTATGTCTTTCTACTATTCTTAATTCTATTTTATTTTATTTTGATTCCTTACCATTTACGGTGTTAGTATTCTTCATTCATTTCCTTATCCCATTTTTCCCTTATCCTTCACACATGTAGAATAAAACTGTATAGGCCGGTTAATAATCAAGAAAATCAATTATTCTTCACCATTTTCTTGTTTGTTTGTGTGTTTGTTTGTTTGTTTGTTTGTTTGTTTGTTTGCTTATTCATTTGTTAATTCGTTTATCCATTCCAAAATATTATAACTATGTCGTATGTGAGTATCTGTGCATGTTTTTCTTCAATGCTCTGGTTTCTAGGTATCAACAAAAATAAATAAATCAATAAAAACAGGGCAAATAACACACCTACACTTCCTTAATTACTAATATTACCTGCACCTCACCTCACTTTACCTCACCTGGCTGGCTGGGCACCGCATTTTTCACACACTTCCTTGGTATAAGGAGCGAATATTACCACACTGAATACCCAGACACAATATTTCACTCTATTTTACACCCCTGATGCCCAGCCACGTAAGAGGGAGAGGGAGAAAAAGTCGCATAAAATATATGTAAACAACTTCAGTTAGGCCGGTTCACCTTGCGTGGGAAGACGCGTGTTCCTTGAGTAGTAAACAGTACTATTTGCCAACGGGCGCCTACTGTCTCTCTCTCTCTCTGTCTCTCTCTCTCTCTCTCTCTCTCTCTCTCTCTCTCTCTCTCTCTCTCTCTCTCTCTCTCTCTCTCTCTCTCTCTCTGTGTGTGTGTGTGTGTGTGTGTGTGTGTGTGTGTGTGTGTGTAAACCTGGCACCCACAAGTCCTCACCCACTGTGCTACGTGATTTGTGTCCTGGCGGCGAGGCGGCAACAGTGGCGACAAATGGAAGGGAAAGGTGAGGGAACGAGGTACATGAGTAGAGCGGGATGAGACCTAAGCAAATATTCTTGAACACTTAATAATCACACCAGAACTATTTTCAAATTCCACAGAGGTGATTGGTCAGGTTCCCATGGGTGTTTTTCTGACTGATGATGCAGAACCTTAGCTAAATTATCACCTAGAATCACGCAGCCTTCAGTAACTTACACTACTGCCTGTTAAAAGTTGTCAAGACTAGGAGACGAAAGGTTTGAAGATACGGATAGCAGCACAAGGCAAGGCAGTGAGACAAATGAAGCAAGCACACGAACCAAGCAAAAACGAAAGGAGCACCATATAAGAAGAGAAATTGGCGAGGTATGTAAGTTGAGAAAAGGAGATGAAGCAGAATACGGAATAAGGACAGTAGAATATGGCTGGGGAATGAAACAAGAGAGGCAAAACAAACAAGAGAGAAATGAGGCAAGCGTACAAATTAATCAAAGACCAAGAGAACACCATAAAAAAAAAAGAAAGAAAGAGAATATAAGACGAATGACAAAGGAGGAACATTAAGAAGAACTAAGAAAGAAGAGAAAAATAGCAAGCAAGAGGAACAGTAAGAGGGATTAAGAAAAGAGAAAAGGATTGAAGCGAAACAGGACCATAGGAAGACCAAAGCGAGGGCAAGGGACACAGATAAGGTAACAGGAAAGGTGAGATGGGCCAGGTAAGGTTTTGTGCACGTTTTTGCAACTAATGAAATAATGGGCGCGTAAATTAAACGTTTTTTTTAGAGTCGTGGTGCAAAATATCTCTAAACCAGGAAATGCTACGCGAAAAATGTCCAGAGAGAGAGAGAGAGAGAGAGAGAGAGAGAGAGAGAGAGAGAGAGAGAGAGAGAGAGAGAGAATTTAGCACACTGAAACAACGAATGTCTGGTTAATTAAAGAAAGGAAGTAAACAAATAAATAACGATAAAAAGAAAGACAAAATAAAACTGACTAAATAAGAGAGAGAGAGAGAGAGAGAGAGAGAGAGAGAGAGAGAGAGAGAGAGAGAGAGAGAGAGAGAGAGAGAGAGAGAGAGAGAGATTACGTACATCTCGAGTCAACAAAAGAGAAAACGGGTGGCGCGCGTGTGGAGTGGCGTCTTCCTTGCCTTAACTGACGCTACTGGTTTTTGTCAGGGTGGGAGTGGCCCGTTGTGGCGAGGCAGGGGAGGCAGGCCGAGGTAAGGAAAGCAGGCACATGGACAGCGGCCTTGAGTGTGGCTGGCGTCCACTTCGACCCCACCATAACAAATTCGGCGCAGGAAAACACAAGATAGATAGATAAATAGATAGGTAGATAGATATATAGATAGATAGGCAGGTAGATAGATAGATATTTTATTGACCATAGAGACGTATCACCGCAACGAATACATTTTCTTTTGTTCCACTTTACTTCATATAAAACGAATATTAAAATCAATTATAAATGTCACATATGAAGCGATAATTACTACGATAATAGAAAACAGATACACAATTATTTATTCAATCTTTGGCTCTCCTCTACAATTGCAACTACGCAACATTTCTTCACTTTCTGCCCGCCTACGTTTTCTGTTGCTGTGAGGACTGACTGAGAGGCGCTGAAACGAGGACGAGGGGACGACAGGTATAAGAAGAGCAGGGGGCAATGGCTGGACGTCGTAGCGTGAAGGCCGTTGGGTAAACATGACCCTCTTTAGCCCCATTTTCTTGAGCACATCGTAGGCTTTCTGTTAACGTGAGTTGTGGTGTGAATGCCTTCTTGTGGCGACGACTTGGCGAGGGAGATGAGGGGTGGGGGGAGGAAAGAAGCGGCACTGAGAGGCACTAAGCTGGATGAGGAGGTGTAGTGCCCGTAGAGTGGTATAAGTGGAGGAGGCAAGGCAGGTGTTGAGTTTCTGGGACGAGTGATGGGGGATGGGGGGGGTTAATACCGGGGCCGTATTCAGAAACGCTTCGATCCTTCACTATAACTATTTTCAAAGGCCACAGAGACGATTAGCTGAGTCCTCAAGAGTGTTTCTGTTAATATGTAGAAATCTCGTTAACCTGTCACTTAAATCATGAAAAACACTCTTGAAACTTTGTCTAGCTACAACTAGACCCTTTGGGAAGCAGTAGACGTGCGGCTATAAGTGTCTCAGAATATGGTTCCTGGAGTATCTGGAGAGGGAGTGACCGGGAGTGCCAAGGAAGACAAAGTGGAGTGCCTGAGATGTGGCGCCAATGAATGTGATGTTTGGTGGTGTGGGAGTGAAGTGAACAGATGTCTGGAGCCTCGCCTAGTGTGTCTCGAGGAGCTGATAGGGCCGAGCAGTGGGTGGACAGGTAGGTACATTACACTGGCCAGGCCCCCACCCCTCCACCTGGCTATGGAGGACGGGCGTGAAGGGGCGGGGCGGAGCAGGCCTGGTGGGAGACTTAGGGAGGGACGAGGGAAGAGGCAGGTCTAGTGCAGCGAACCGTAGAGTGGCAGCAGTGTCCCTCCAGCAGGCGGCACAGAACCATTAACGAACCAGAGCTCAGGCGAGTCACGCAAGGCAACAACAGAAGACCCCGCCTGTGAACATCTAAATCAGCTGCTGGAGTGTGCTGAAGCTGCTGAGTTCTGCTGAGGGAGAGAGGAACCCCGAAAAATCAGCAGTTTCACTCGTCCTCACCCTAGACAAATCTTCAACGGGAGAACGAGGACATCACGAAGACAGTGCGAGGACAGTAAATATAAGGGAAGCGTGAGGACTCCCAACCCGCTAAGTAAGACAAGAAAACCGGAAAAATCAGCATCGTTTTCCCCTCGTCCTCACCGTAGACAAACCTTCGTCAAGAGAGCATGGACAATAAACAAAAGAAGGGCGTGAGGACTCATAAATCCCAACTCCCAGCCACATCCTACACTCGGATCCTATAGTGACCAAGCAGCAGGAATTTTCACGCTTGACGAAGGGATTCCCAGCGCTCCTGACGGCGAGATGGCAGTGCGCGCGCCCTCCCGTGACAGCATCTATTCCCTCGACCACAGCCTGCCCTCACTCGACCCTTCCAGAGGTCAGTGTCTCGGGGCGTCCTTGGCCAATCCCCCGCCAAGTTCCTCCTTGCTGAAAACACGTCTATCAGTCATTGCACCACGAAAGGGAGGGGGGAGGGGGAAGGGGAAGGCAGGAAGGTATCAGGGAGGTAGAAGGGGATGAGGGATGTCAAGGGAATTATAGCAATTAGATTTCGAATTCAGTAATGTTACGTCACTCACTGTCTAAAGGGGGAAAGGGAAGTGACCTCGCCACCTTCAGGAGACGAGGTGGCATACAGGGGCGGGGCGGGGCGGGATGGGGCGGGGCGGGGCGGGACAAGGGTGGAGGGAGTGAGGTGGGAACAGCTGCTATGATGTGAAGACCTGCACGCACACTTGTTGATACGGTCTTGATCCTTG
>NC_087174.1:9195827-9215827 GCF_035594125.1 Scylla paramamosain
TTCACGCACTCTACTAGTACTAGGAACAGGATTAAGTTGTCAATGTCACACTACTTCTAAACTATCCCATACTATTGTACTACTGCTCAGACTATGGATAATTACACCATTTTTTATTTATTTATTTATTTTTTTTTTTTTGCATATCCTGAAGTATATTTCTTAATTCTTTCTTCCTTATTGCTTCGTTGGCAGTTTGATGATCTTTTGAGCAGATACAGAAGCGTTGACCTTTACTCCAGAACACAACAAGGAAATAGAGCAGGGCAAGAAAGAACGCTAAAATAAATAAATAAATAAATAAATAAATAAATAAATAAAACACTATATTCACAGGTACTTAACTGATACTAACCTTCTCAATATAGATTTAAGAGACCCTCCTTATCGTCTAATCTCTTATCTTTATGTTAATTCTTCCATCAGTACTGTCTTCTAACATATCCAGAGGTGAATCTATACTCATAAACACTTCAAGACCCCATCCCCTCTACTTTTAATGGTTCTATTTGAAGCTACACGTGTTTTTAAGAGTGTTTTTTTTTTACGATTCTAGTGACATTAACAAGATTTCTACATTGTTAACAGGAGAAACAGTCTTGAGAACTCGATTAATCACCTCTGTGGCTTTTGAAAATAGTCGTGGTGAGAGAGCAAAGCGTTTCTGACCACGAAGCTAACACAGATGAGAAAACCCACATCGCAACACGGAATTAATGATGAAAAGTGATGCTCGTCTGGTGGGGTGGCCTTGAGCAGACAGGTAGCTGACTGAGATGAGTTGAGGAAGTTAAGAAAGGTTGTTGTCCTGCAGTGGAAGCATAGAGGTTGGTGATGTAAAGCCTTGTCTTACTTTTTCCTGTATTCGCTTCCCCCGTGGTTCGTACCCTCAACTATTCCGATACCTCAATCTCGACTACTATTTAACATGCTCTGGTCCAAGTTACTGGTGTTTTTAAGGGTGTTTTGATGATTCCAGGGAGAGTTCAACAAGGATTCCGCATCGTCACTGGGAAAAACACTCATGAGGACCTGACTATTCAACTTTGTGGCCTTTGATAACAATCTTCATATGAACAAAGGGTTTCAAAATATGGACACTTGTTTCTGCCTGTTGGTATTTGGGATTTCATGTGCGTTTCCATTATTTTGGGGTTTAAAAAGGGCCCCGCATATTACAGGAAGAACTAGGAGAACTTGACGGATTATCTCTAGAGCCCATGAAGACAATCCCCCATGAAAGAAAAGACGTTTCAAAATACAGGTTCTCCATCTGTTGATACTGGCGTTTCCCTGTGTATTTTCGTGATTCTGGTATTAGTTTAACAAAAATTCTGCATCATCACAAGGAAAAAAAACAGTATGACAACTTGACTCATCATCTGTAGCTTATAAAACAAACCTGATGAGAGAATAAAGCACTTTAAAACACAAGCCTTCCTCCTTCTCTCTCTCTCTCTCTCTCTCTCTCTCTCTCTCTCTCTCTCTCTCTCTCTCTCTCTCTCTCTCTCTACTAATGTCCCCAGCGGAGAGGAGCCCACCAAGCAATGCCAGATAAGACGCAACAGGTTCGAGTGTGTGGCCACGTGCATGCCGACAAGCAAAGCAAGAGGCGCCGCTTCGTCCGTCAGGCGCTGTTGGCAACGAGATTCTTGATCAAACTAGTTTTTTCTTTAGTTTTTTTCTTCCGGGCGTAACGTAGAGATGCGAAGGCCAAACAAACACTGCAGCGTCTATATCGCCTCGTCTCCGCTCAATAACGCTGATGGCCATAGTGGTTGGACAGTGCTTAGGTGGGCGGAATGAATGTGAAACTGAGCATGGAAGATATGTAAATGAGCTGCAACTTTATCTTCGCTTACGCATCAACATCAAATCCCGCATCTCTCTCTCTCTCTCTCTCTCTCTCTCTCTCTCTCTCTCTCTCTCTCTCTCTCCACATACACACAATTTTAATAAACAAAAAATAAAAGCAAATGCAAATATTTAAACAGGGAGTTCCGTGTAGAGACAAGGTGGCGAGAGAGAGAGAGAGAGAGAGAGAGAGAGAGAGAGAGAGAGAGAGAGAGAGAGAGAGAGAGAGAGAGAGAGAGAGAGAGAGAGAGAGAATCATGACGTCAAAGAATCCAGTCCCAGTGACGCAGCGGACAGGTTCAATCAGCCACATAATGACAACAGTAACCACCACCACCACCACCACCACCACCACCACTCCGCTCATTCACGTGGCTTGGCGGGACGGGGGCGGGGCAGGTGGTGGGGGTGGGGAAGTAACAGTGAAGCATCTGGGACGCCAACAGAAGCCAATCAAGAGTATAGATGTGTTACTGAGTGGCTGTGCTTCCCTGGCTGTTGTTTTTGTTGTTTTCAGGTTGCTTCATAATTTTTTGGGGTAGTTTTTTTTTTTTCTTGTTTCGTTTTTATTTTATTTATTTATTATACTTTGTCCTTCTGTTGTTTCTAGGATCTTATTTTCCGTCTCCTTGTTTTCTTTTTCTCGCAAGTTTTTTTTTTTCTTTTTTTTTTTATCCGAACTTGTTCTGCTTTTGTTTTCTTCTTGTTCGGGTCTCTTTTATCATTCGTTGTTCTGCTGGTGTGTTTGGAGATTTTACTGTAATTGTCCTCTTGTTTTCCTTTTGTTTCGTTTCCTTTCCTCTTATGTTTTCCTGCTTCTGTTCCCAGGATCTAAATTGCTCTTGCCTTGTTTTCTTCCTGCTTTGTTTTCCTTTCTCATGCAGTTGTCCCAAATACTAACTTGTCACTTAGTCTCACTCGTGGTTATTTCGTTTGGTTCAGTGTAAGTATATATTTATTCACTTACTATTTAACATTTTTTAATTTATCATATGGCCTGAGAGCCTCCGTATGCCATATTCTGCAGCTTCGTGGTCTTAAATACTCATCACCTTCGATTTTCTTTTGAGATTTTTCTGAATGACGCTTCCGCAACTTTATCTTAAACTTTGCAGAGACACGTACCTCCCCCGCGCCCGCCAGACGTACAATATAGGGTTGATAGGAAGCACGTATTCTTCAGGTACTTGGCGAGATGTTTTTGCCTGTATCTATTTTGAGAGGGTGTTGTAGATGGGGTTAGTATGATGAAACGTCCAAACTTTCTCCTAATGGATGGAGATGATGGGTGGAAATAGCTGTGTATGTTTTATATATAGAGAGCCACGTGTAGTGTTACTGGCTTCTTGCTGCTTCCATTTATTTTCTTATGTTCTTATAATCTGAAAAGGCTGTGTGTGTGTGTGTGTGTGTGTGTGTGTGTGTGTGTGTGTGTGTGTGTGTGTGTGTGTGTGTGTGTGTGTGTGTGTGTGTGTGTGTGTGTGTGTGTGTGTGACTAACCAAATGTCGTACACCTGCCTACCTACGTCCTAACTTGTTTACCTGTCACCTGTCTAACTACCTACTTGCTAAGCTGTGTCCTACCTACTTACTTGTTAACCTGTTTACCAGTTACCTGTCTACCTACCTGTCAATCCTCCTGTTACCTGTTGAAACATCTATCAGTCTACTCCTGTCTACTAATTGGTTGTCAGGGTAGTGTCACCCTCTCTAACGCACATGTCGCTGGCACCCTGAACACCTGGCACTGACCGGGATGCAGTGGCACTCTCATGTACTTCCCATTGCGGCACCTCAGCACCAGTTCCACGGATGCAGTGCCGGCGTGACGTCACTGCCGCGTCACCTGGCATTCATTATTCATTGACCAGAAGGTAAATGGATGGCGTATCTCTTAAAATAACACTTCCTCTCTCTCTCTCTCTCTCTCTCTCTCTCTCTTCTCTCTCTCTCTCTCTCTCTCTCTCTCTCCTCTCTCTCTATCTCTCTCTCTCTCTCTCTCTCTCTCCTCAATACGGACATTCCCATATTAAGCCATCTAGCCCCACTCACCCCAAAGGACCTCCCATTTACTGTCCCATTAACCAAAAGAATGACAGACAGTGCCAAAAGAACTATTTCCCTTCTCACGTGGCGACGCTCCTGTGTGTGTGTGTGTGTGTGTGTGTGTGTGTGTGTGTGTGTGTGTGTGTGTGTGTGTGTGTGGTGTGTGTGTGTGTGTGTGTGTGTGTGTGTGTGGTGTGTGTGTGTGTGTGTGGTGTGTGTGTGTGTGTGTGTGTGGAGGTGCACGGTTATGGCAGGATGGGCAAAGTATGGAGGGGTAGGAAGAAATGTGTATGGTTATGGAGAGGGTACAGTGGGAAGAGTGACAGACGTGAATGTGTGAATATGTGGATGTGATTATGTTATGTTAGGTTAGGTTGGGGTGGGTTGGGTCGGGCTGGGTTAAGTTAGGGTGACTTAGATTAAGGTAAGGTTCGGTTAGCTTAGGTTGACTTAGATTAGGTTTAGTTTAGGATAAGTTAGATTAACTCAGCTCACGTAGGTTAAGTTAGGTTAGGTTAGGTTAGATCATGTTAGGGTCAGGTTGGATTATGTTAGGTCAGGTTAAGTTAGGTCAGGTTAGGGTTAGGTCAAGGTCAGATTAAGTTAGGGGTTGAAACTGGGTGCACTGGGGAGAAGCGGGTGCGTATTGGGGCAAGGTAGGAGAGGGATAAGAAGGGCTTGTAGGTTAGGAGGGTTAGGTAAGTTTAGGTTAGGTTAGGTTAGGTTAGGTTGGGGGGGAGCGGGTGCGTATTGGGGCAAGGTAGGAGAGGGATAGGAAAGGCGTGTAGGTTAGGAGGTTAGGTAAGTTTAGGTTACGGGCGAGGCTGAATGCACGGGGGGAGAAACGGGGCGTAGCGAGGCGAGGCAAGGTAGGAGGGATAGGAAGGGACGGAAGAATTAAGAAGCGTCCCAGAGAGAAAAAACAAACTAAAACATTTCCCCTACTCCCCCATCTCATCATTAACGCCATTCATTTCCATTACTCCCCACTCCCTCCCTTTCTGACGACACGCCAGTTACTTTCTCCCTTTCCCTCCCCTTTCCTCCCATTCCGTCACTCACCGAAAGACACACATTGAATATTGCATAACTAAGTATCACCTCCTCTTTTCAGTGTTGTTTTTTCAAAATTATAATCTGTCTTTGAACGAAACTATTTTGCTAGGATGATAAGACCACAGAAGGCAAAGAGAAGCCTTAAGAAGTTCAGGATTTATTGCTCTTATCGGCTTCGTCCTTGATACAGAGAATGCAAACGCGCCACCTTGAGAGAGAGAGAGAGAGAGAGGAGAGAGAGAGAGAGAGAGAGAGAGAGAGAGAGAGAGAGAGAGAGAGAGAGAGAGAGAGAGACCTTCCTCTTAATGCACGAGTAACAACGTTGGGCAAAACACGACATTTCCACGCGTTTCTTTTCCACCTTTTCCACTCGGTTTTATTATTCTCACATTCAAATCCGTTCTCGCGTCCTCGGCTCCGTCCTCGCCCTCGGGAAGGATTTAGAAGTGGCAATGGCCTACTCCTGACGAGGTTGTAGGGCACGGCGACCCCCCCTCCCCCCAACCCCCCCACCACCGCCCCCACACTCCCCACACATAACCTCCAAGCGTGTTATCTCGACCACCTGGATCCCATCACCTACACTGGAGGAGGAGGAGGAGGAGGAGGAGGAGGAGGAGGAGGAGGAGGAGGAGGAGAACGAGACCTTAATTTCGTGTCTCTATTGTGGTGGTGGTGGTGGTGGTGGTGGTGACTGTGGTGGTGATTGTTGTGTTGGTGATGGTGATGGTTGTGTTGGTGATGGTGATGGTGGTGGTGGCCATTACCTCCTTTACACGAGATGACACACGTGAAGAAGAGAAAGAAAAGTAAGAAGAAGAAGAAGAAGAAGAAGAAGAAGAAGAAGAAGAAGAAGAAGAAGAAGAAGAAGAAGAAGAAGAAGAAGAAGAAGAAGAAGACAAAAATACAAAAAGAGATGGTGGTGGCGGTGGTAGTGGTGGTGGTGGCAGTTGTGGTAGTAGTAGTTGTAGTAGTAGTAGTAGTAGTAGTAGTAGTAGTAGTAGTAGTAGTAGTAGTAGTAGTAGTAATAATAGTAGTAGTAGCAATAGTGTAGAACAACAACAACAACAACAACAACAACAACAACAACAACAACAACAACGACGAAGAAAGAAAAAAAAACTACAAAACGGCCATGAATCATTACGTACTTCATCGCCAACACCTTTGCCTGCCTGTACGTCCGTCTCCCTGTGTGGATACGCGGTTTATTTACACAGTACGCACTACGCAGCTCTCATTAACCAGACGGGAGAGGGGCACTCACCTGCACCGACGGTAAAATACGTAAACATGATAAGCCCAAGGAGATGAAGACAGCGTACTAATCGACCCTCGGATGCTGCTCCCCGCCTCCTCTCCGCCTCATCTTACCTCACGCACTCCACGCTACCCTGCCACCTGACCCCTCTTCCTAATCACTTTCGTTACCTTCGCTCTTTGGATGGGTGGATGGATAGGTGGATAGGTAGATGGATGGATAGATTGATGGAAAGATTGATAGATTCAGTGACCATAAAAATGCAAAATGCGCCCACTTCAAGTCCCTGCTACTTGACTCTCTCTGATATATATATATATATATATATATATATATATATATATATATATATATATATATATATATATATATATATATATATATATATATATATATTATAAAATAGATATGAAAGTTTAAAACAATCGTAGCCTACCTAAACACACACACACACACACACACACACACACACACACACACACACATACAAATAAAGTAGAAACACAACGTAACTCTACCGAACTTCAATTTTCATGCCTCCCTCTTTCCGCACAGCCTCGCCCCACTCTCATTTCAAGTCCCCGTTTCCTTTTGCATAACATTTACTCACAAACCCTTACACCTAACCATTCTTCCCACGGGCGCCGCCACGTGTCGGCAACCCCCCCAAAACCCCGCCGCTGCCCCGCCCCCGCCCGTTTTGGCAGCCCAGCGAACAGAAAGCCTCCGTAACGCTCAGGATTATAATAGAAGTCCCACTAGTGTGTGACAACTAGGTGCTTTTTTGTTGTTTGTTGTTAGTTTGTAGTTGTGGTGGTGGTGGTGGTGGTGGTGGTGGTAGTGGTAGCGGTAGCGGTGGTGGTGGTGGTGGTGGTGGTGGTGGTGGTAGTGGTGGTAGTGGTAGTGGTGGTAGTGGTGGGTAAGAGAAGGAGGAGATAATGGGAATGAGAGGAAATATTTAAATTAAAACTGATACCACCTCTCTCTCTCTCTCTCTCTCTCTCTCTCTCTCTCTCTACTCCTGTCCTCCTCTGTGTGGCATCTGAGCTCGACGAGCGCTTCCTTCCGCATTCCGCTACCACGAGTCTTACGGTCTTACCACGCCGGGATGCCCCTGATAAGTAAGCGCCTCTCCTCTTATGACGGATCGCGACACTGCGCACGCCCCTGTCAGTGGCTATATGGGCGCGCCACACCTCAAGGTCACCTCCACGGCCCTGACCTGGACTTATGTAGCAGGTGTCGCCTTCCTCACCTACTATTAACTATGTGTGTGCTGCAGGAGGTGCAGCCCAAACGTGTTCCTGACCTACTTCGAACTGTTCGGGTCTATACAGCTAGCCAAGGACACCCAGTCTTTCTCCCCTCGTCTCCCCTAGTCCCCTCGCCCCACCGCGGTTAAGTGTCGCTGTAACGCGCTGGTGTTCGTGGCGTATCTATGCATCGCTGCCTGATCGCCTCCCCGGGCTGGCTGCCACGCTCATCAGGCCGCCGTTGCTGGGGACGAGACCACTTCCTCGTGCATTTTGTCTAATTGATATTGGGAGTGGTTTATTTTGGCCGAGGCGTTCACCACCCCCTGCAAGGACACATTCGGCAAGTGACGAGCTTAGTTCTGGTTGGTTCCTCACTTCCAAGAACTTGTTAGTGCTTTTTGTGTTGGTTCAGATGCCAGTAGGATGTTAGGGCGTCGCCGCGTGCACCTCGGCGCGTCAACACTGCTCAGCCTGATGCACAACGAAGGCCTGTGCGTGTTGGGCCGTTAAGCCAAGCCAAGCAGCTTCCCACAGGCGCGCCACGCCCCAACACTCACAGAGCACGTGTATCAGGCATGGAGGAGGAGGAGGAGGAGGAGGGGGGATGAAAACTTAATCTCAGCGGAAGAATAATCAAAGGATTCCCGAAGGGACTTGCATCCACACCAGCACTCCACACCCACGCCACGCTACGCCACCTCGCCGCGACAGGTGGACTGCCGGAACATGCTGCCACACCACCGTCACCTTACGTAACGCCTTAACACACCAGCCGTCAGGTTTCAACCCAAAATCTGGGTGCCACACAGCACCACGCCGCCTTGGTGAGAGAACAAACTGGCTCAAGCCTTCATTCATTCCACCATTCATGTGTTTTTGTGGTTTGGCGACAGTGAGGGTTGAGCTGCAAGCAGAAAAATCAAGTATCAACAGGAAAGAGAGAGAAAGAGAGAGAGAAAGAAAAAAAAGTGCAAGGGTGGGCGGGGAAGGGGGATCCACCTGTCCCGGGTGACGGTGTTGCCGGGGCCAGGGTGCCGAGCCCCGTGTCGCCGACCTTGGTAGAAAACGAGCCAGCTGACGGGTAAGCAGCAGCAGAGGGCCGCGCGGTGAGCGGCGGGCCCCGGGCTGCCAGTAGTAAGGCTGACGGCTCAGGTGTTAGTCCCGTGGACGCGACGCTCCCACGACTCTCCACACGGCCAGCGAGTGACGCGCGACCCCCACCTGGAGGGGTGACCATGACAACTGCCCGACGGACGCCTGGCAGCAACGAGAGACTATCTGCGAGGAGTTGTTTATCGCAGACTGTTACCCGCGGCGGGCAAGCACCAGTGCCCGCGCCCGAGGAGACTGTGTCAAGCCAGTGACAGTGACAGTGCACTACGGAGAAAGGCAGCTCACTACCCCGGAAGCCTACACTTGAGTGTCCTGCGTGGTGCGCGGAGCGGAGGGTCACTATGTCCGCCCTCTACCTCCCGTCGGAGATGAAGGAGGGGCGGGCGCCCTCCTACGTCTCCCTCAACAAGGACTTCATCCTTCTGAAGCCCAACAAGCCAGGTGGGTGGCCGGGATACGGGGCGCTGAGCCACCTGCAGGGAAGCGCCTTGTTAAGTTGGTTGGCAGGTCCCTCAGCCGCCCCCCTCCACACCAACACACGCGCTGCACCAACACTCACTGCCCCGTCAACAATGCTTTATGTCACCGCCACACCTTCCCTCAGTCTACACTTGTCTCAGACTCTGTGAGGACTCGCACCCATTACCCCACTTCATGCTCTTCCGGAAGCGAGGCATGACGGCCACAACACATCCTACAGACACCCGTCAGCAACATTCCGGACTCACTCTTGGAGTTCGAGGCTCCGATCCCGTCACTGCGATCTCCTTTAATCCTTTCACTGTTAATAACTTTTCCCTACATAATCACATACCACTGCTTATATACTTATTCTGTACTACCCTCTCTTAATCAATTCTGCAGCCTACAAAAGACAAATAATAAACCTCCCGCTATTTCTTGTATGCGTCCATGGAAACATTTTCACTGTTCTGAGTCTTAAAAAAGGATGACCATAACAATGAAAGTGCCAAACAGCGGAACGTAATACTAACGCAAACAAACGTAATAATAACTCAAAGAAAAGTAATACCAACGCAAACGAACAGAATACCAACGCGAAGAAACGTAATACCAATGCAAACGAACGTAATACCAACTTAGAGACATAATACTAACGGAAAACAACCTGATGAGAAAAAAATGCGACGCTGAAAGTTGATGGACGGAAGATTATCGCGTGGGTGAGGGCAGCGCGGAGAGACGCAAAAGATGTTACCGGGTAGGCCGAGATAGAGAGAATTGGGGAGGAGAGAAGTGGGAGAAGAATACACCATGGGAGAAAGAGGGGGAGAGGAAGCAGAAGAAAAAGGGAGATGAGAAAAAGAAGTGGAAAGGGGAGAAGGAAAAAGAAAACTGCAAGGACGAAAAGAAAACAAAGAAACAAGAGGGAAGGACGAAAGGGGAGAGGGCACAAACAACGCAGTAAGGAATTAACAAACAAAGGAAAGAAAGAACTCGGAGACAAGGAAGGGCGAAAAACAAAACATGGAAGACAGAAATTCCCAAACACACTCATAACAACCGTAACAACCTAAACACTTCTAACGTTCCTTGACGCATGTAGTTCCCTTCACCACTTAAATTTCTGATCAATAAATGGCGCGGTTATGAAAGTAACATTTGCTTCTTTTCCGTCATTACCATCCCATTCTGCTTCTCCCTTCCTCTTTCTCTCCCTCACTCCTACTATTTCTTTCACCTCAGCACGGGTCACAGTGAAATCCACTCACAATGTAGTGGAGTTATGATCCACCGTAAAGCGTGCATGAAGTGGAATATGGAGTGAAGACGGTTAAATGTTTATAATCTTATTTTACCAACTTTTTGGGATTTATATATATTCAATTGACCATTTCTTCTTCTTTTTTTTTGTGTGTGCCCTTGACCAGACTCCTTGACACTTACAATATAAATGAATAAAATTGTCGTATATGAAACATCACTACTACACCTGTACCTTCCTCCACTTATCCGTATGGGTTGGAATAAGTTTGTGGAGGCACTCAGCTCGCCTTCACATTCCACTTCCCTCTTCTCTCCCTCCACTTCACCTCCGCGGCGCGACGTGAAGAACAAAGCATATTAATACCAGTAAATATTGATGGAAATTAATGAAAAAAATAATAATAATCATCTTCAGGAGGCGAGAAAACTACAGCCAATAATGATTCAGGAAAATAATCAGGTTTTCAAGTGGGATTAGGTTTTTTTTTCTTTTTTTCAGATTTGTTGGTAGAGATGAGATGCTTTGCCCACTGCAACACACACACACACACACACACACACACACACACACACACACACACACACACACACACACACACACACAGGCACGTACATACTGTTCATCAAGAAGTGCGACGTAGTTTTTTTTAAGATGTCAAAAGAAATAAATCGACGAGAGGGAGGGAAGGCGGCCTTGAGAGAGAGAGAGAGAGAGAGAGAGAGAGAGAGAGAGAGAGAGAGAGAGAGAGAGAGAGAGAGAGAGAGAGAGAGAGAGAGAGAGAGAGAGAGCAAGGGGGAGACAGAGGATTACGATTAGAGCGAGAAATAACAGGATACACCACTATGCTCCTAACCTAACCTAACCTAATCTAACCTAACCTCACCTAATCTAATCTAACCTAACCTAACCTAAGCCAACCTAACCTACCCAACATTCCCACATCAGCTACAAGTCAACAAGCCTCGTATTCTGAAGCCTTTAATCATTTTCCAGCTTTTCCCAGACTTTAGTGGATGTTACTGAAGTGTTTAAGGCCGTTTTCATGATTACAGTAGTAGTTTAACATGGATTGTGTATTATCAGGAGAGAAAAACACTCATGAGAACCTAAGTAGTCATCTTTGTGGCCTTCGATGTTAGTTCTGATAAGAGAATAGAGTTTAACCCTTTGACTGCCACTCGGTACACCTTTCCCTAATTCCTGATCACTCTGAGACATCTTTACTTGTTCTACAGCCCGGAAGAAATTGCAAAATGTATTCGTTTTTTTTTTTTTTCATCGCTAACTTTCTTGTAGATGCTTATAAAGACTTCACGCATTGGTTCTGGTGCTGCTAATTGTTTCGTGACGCAGTGGAAAGGTTAAGAATATGAACTTCAGAGTCACCTAAACACCTCTTCTCTAATATACATAACCATGCTAAGTACCTCCTTCTCGATGACATAGCTTTTCCCTATCATTATTACTCGCCCAGTCCAACCATTGAGCCTAATGACACTACAGACTTTTCTTAAGAGGTTTTCAATTTTCCTTAGCATTCCTATGTCGCAATGCGTGGCCGGTACAGAGGTACAGACAGTAAGCAAAGTCAAGATACGGTAAAATGCCAATGCAGAGGTACAGGCAGTAAGCAAAAGGTGAAGGTACGGTAAGGTGCCAGTGCAGAGGTACACACAGTAAGCAAGATGAAGGTACAGCAAGTCTGTACCTCCGCCATTGCAGAGGTACAGACAGTAACCAAAAGTGAAGGTACGGTAGAGTGCCACTTCAGAGGTACAGGCAACAACAATGAAGGAACAGTAAGACGCCAGTGCAGACATACAGACAATAAGAATGAAGGAACAGTACGGGAGAGATACAGACCGTAACAAAAAGTGAAGGTACGGTAAGGCGCCAGTGCTGACGTACAAACAATATGAACGAAGGTATGGTAAGCAGCCTGGGAGTACCGAAGCTTAGTGTGGCTGAAGTGATGCCAGATAACACTGATCCCATCGGATTTGAAGCCTTCATAAAGCGCCATCAATAAAAAGCACGGCGCAAGACAGATACTCATCACGTGATCACCTTGCGCGTATTCCTCCCTTCATAACGTACAGATCGGCGCTGACCAGTAATAGGATTCCCTTTTTGGACACCAGTTTTGAGGATATCATTTTTTTTTTTATCTTTTTTACAGTAATATGTTGTACACCTAATAATTATATCTCTAACACTAGTTTCAAGGACACTGGCCATATCTTGTGCACCAGTTTCAAGGACACCAGTTTTGAGGACGCTTGGTATATTTTCAGACACCAATTTTGAGAGCACCAGTAATGACAACATCAGTGACATTTCAGACAACAGTTTTGAGGACATCAACGATATATTTTGGACACTAGTGATATTTTTTGACACCAATTTTAAGAACAACAGCGGCATTACAATTAAAGACACCAGATTCTCCTCACATCAGCGGGCATTAATGAAGCTCAAGTCACACATTACATTCCCCCACACGAGACGGTCGGCTGCTCCACTGTAAGGAATATTACTGGTAACATTATTTTCGCTGGTATCAATTTCCAACATGGAGGTCGACAAAAGAGTAGAGAAATAGAAAAAAAAAAAATGGCTAAGTTTGTTGTGAAAAGAGTAAAAGAGGAAGATTTTCAAAACGGAGGTCTCTTTATAATTCTCTAAGCCTTTCCACTTGTCTAATTTTGTTTACTTTATTCTATTTCATTTATTTGCTTATTTATTTATCTGCACACTGGACAACAAATAAATAAATAAAGAAAAAAGCCCCATTAATAGTCTCTCCCCCCCCAAAAAAAAAAAAAAAAATAGATCAATAATTAACATAAGAATAATAATAAAAATAAAGTCAGGAGTCGCAGGTCGAGAAAAAGAATGTTTGTATCTATCGCTTGTTAAGTCAGCCGAACCAAAATAGTAATATTGCTCAAAGTTCACGATAAAGCAGATTAGGAGGAGTAGCCAAGAGCCGTGTGTGTGTTGTGTGTGTGTGTGTGTGTGTGTGTTGTTTGTCTGGCACTAAGACAGAGGAGCGGCCTTGAGTGTGTACCACCACCCACCTTCCCCCTCACACCCCGGCGTCACTCCCTCTGAAACCATCCACTCCGCCCTACCCACGCATATCATTACTGCTACTACTACTGCTACTACTGCTACTACTACTACTACTACTACCACTACTACTACTACTACTACCACAAACACCCATCCCAACACCACACCATTAGTACCACCTTCACCATTACCATCACCACCACTGCCACCACAACTACCAACACAACTACCAATACCACCACCACCACCGCCGCCACCACCATCACTAACCTGCACCATCACTACCCACTACTACTCAGAACTCCATCAAAGTCTTCCAGTACTATCCTCAGTCTATTATTAAGTAGTCATTCTCACACATCGCAGTCCATCATCACTACAAACTAATGTGTCTTCTCATTAAGATGATCGCCTGATCCCAGAGGCGCCGTGAAGCTGCAAAGAGGCTAGGGATGATCAGGGAGGAGGAGGGAGAGGGAGAGAGGGAGGGAGGGAAACAGAGAATGAGGGTAGGAAGGTGTGAGGGATGGAGGGAAGGAATGGGAGGGAGTGAAGGAAGGTGGGAGTGAGGGGGGGATGGAGGGTTGGAGGGAGGGAGGAAGGAAGGAAGAGAAAATAAGAGAGGGAAAGATGGATGATGAGAGGGAGAGAAGAATGGAATAAGAGGGGAGGGACAGGAGGAAGGAGGAGACGGTATCCACAATGTACTTCTTCTTCCTCCTCCTCCTCCTCCTCCTCCTCCTCCTCCTCGTCCTCCTCCTCCTCCTCCTCGTCCTCCTCCTCCTCCTCCTCCTCCACCTCCTTCTGTTCTGACTAGTGTGTAAAAATAGCTCTTTAAAATCTTGGTCTTCTCTACGTCTCTTTACTCTGACCTTTAATATTATTATTATTATCATTATTTTATTATTATTATTATTATCATTATTATTATTATTATTATTATTATTATTATTATTATTATTATTATTATTATTATTATTGTTATTATTATTATCATTATTATTATTATTATTATTATTGTTTTGTTGTTGTTATCTTGTCATTTGCTATTCAAGTTTCTCTATGTTCAAATTCATCTCTCTCTCTCTCTCTCTCTCTCTCTCTCTCTCTCTCTCTCTCTCTCTCTCTCTCTCTCTCTCTCTCTCTCTCTCTCTCTCTCTCTCTCTCTCATCTATTTGGAGTATCAATTGTACCCACACACACACACACACACACACACACACACACATTCACGGACTCTCAAGTACACACACATACACACACACACACCAAGGACATGAAAGTTTGTAAGTATGCTTGGCCGGGAGGGTCCTGATGATGGTGATGAGTGTGTGGTGAGAATAACCATGTATTGTGACCACTACTTCGGTTGGTGATTATACAAGAGATTAGTGGTGAGGGGCGAGTACGATTATGACCTGAATGAGCACAGGATATGGTGATGATAGCAGTGGCGGAGGTGGTGGTGGTCAGGATAATGGCGGGAAGAGGGGAGGAGAAGAATAAGAAGGATGTCAGTAATCAAGGTACAGGAAGGAGTAACTGGTTCGAGCTTGGTTAAGTTAGTTTCGATAAGACACGAGGTAAGTGGTTCTCAAGTAGTGGATGGTTGAAAAAGACTCAGTAATCAGGATGTTAATGCAATCAACAGGAAGGTTTTAAAAAGATGGTAGGTAGGCATGTTTTATGTAATGACTGCCATGTATGGATCTACTGGCTCCTTGTGGCTTATATTCTACGTTCATATGTTGGGTACTGAAGTGATATGAGGGAGGAATCTTAAGGCTTACTGGAAACTGAATTGTCCATCTCTTTCTTGTTTTCTCTCCTGTTTCATTTCGGGGATGGCATTGTGAACATATTTTTTCTTATTTTTCATTTTCTTTTATTTTATTTGCTTCACACCGGGGCTGCCACGTATAGACCTGACAGCTTCTTGCAGCTACCATTATTTTCTTATGTTCTTATTTATTCATTTACTGATCTTTATTTTTAATCTATTTACTTTTTTTTTTGTTTTTACTTTCTTGGGGGGCACTAAGTCAGTCTCTCTAACCACCTATTCCCAAATAAATAAATAGATGTATAAATACGATGATGGTCGTGTTGTGGTGGTGGTGCTGCGGTCGTGTGATGGTCGTGTGGTGATGGTGCGGTAGTGTGGTGGTCGTGTTGTGGTGGTGCGGTAGTGTGGTGGTCGTGTTGTGGTGTTGTGGCGGTGTGGTGGCGGAGAGAGACAGACGGGGGATAAGTGGAGGAGGAAAGGTAACAGCTGATCCCTAGAGATTTATTAATTGCATACCTGGACAGTTTGTGACTTAATTACAGGTGAGAATGAAAGTTATTGAGGATATAATGGACGGGCGGGAAGAGACAATACTGACAGTTAAAATTTTTGATGACAAAACAACAAAACAGAATAAAATCAGATAAATAAATGAAATCAATAAATACAAACCTGAATCGCAAATAAATAACCAAATAAAAATAAAAATTGCCACTAACACACACACATAAAGAACAAAAAAAAAAAAAACATTCCATATCAAAATAAATAAATAACACTGATGAAGCCATAACAGAACAATAACTGATAACAAGGATAAGCAGGTGAACATGAATAACAGGCAAACTATACAGATAAAATAAAAAACAGAAAAAACACAGAGCAAAAGAGAGAGAGAGAGGGACAGAGACACATACAGACGGATGGGAAGAAGACAGGAATAGAACAAAACATAAGACGGACAAGAGGAAGGAGAAGGACAAAGGGAGAGGAAGGCTGGAGGCGAACGGGTTAGGGTGTCTTGTAACCGTAACTCTGATTAATACTGCATGTCCACCACCTCTGCTGAATTAAGGCAGCGAGTCCACGGAAGACAGGAGTGGGGTACATACGTTAATGAAGCTACTTGTTGACGTTATGCAAGGATGATGATGATAAGGAGGAGGAGGAGGAGGAGGAGGAGGAGGAGGAGGAGGAGGAGGAGGAGGAGGAGGAGGAGGAGGAGGAGGAGGAGGAGGAGGAGGAGGAGGAGGAGACTCTTCACCAGTCACAATGATTAGCTTCTCGAATAAGAGGTGGAGATTTGCCAAAGTGGAAGCTATTTGGTGGTACAATACTCACTCATGTTTCCCTCTCTCTCTCTCTCTCTCTCTCTCTCTCTCTCTCTCTCTCTCTCTCTCTCTCTCTCTCTCTCTCTCTTCGGTCCACGCTCCTAGTCTTCACGAGACCCCAAAAGTTAGGATATACAGGCCCGGATGCTGTAGTTGCGCAGGTAACGGGACGGGACTCACTGCTCCAGACACCAGTAGCCTCCCTCTGACGCAAACAGGCCACAAAAACACTTCCCATACTCTACCAGACGCGCCCCGCCACCCAGCCACGTAACCTTCCCTCAGCTGTCCCGCACCCACATTCCTCCAGCCACTAAACGGCACCTGAGCGACCCCCAGCACTCCTGAATGGCACTCCTCCCCACAACCTCCCCTCAACGTGGCATTCGTCCTCTCCTGCCTCACCACACACACACACACACACACACACACACACACACACACACTCACACACCGTAATACCACCGCGACAGTCAGTGGGACAATAAAGTCTGATCACGTGCAGTGTCGGTGTCGTTGCGGGCGTCCTTATGGCACCAGCTGTGTGTGTTCGTGACCTTTGTTGTTTGTATTCACCTCAGTTGTTTGAAAACGCTGCCGGCCTCTGAGCCCCAGCACTGTTATGTTCACTGACGTAACGCTGTTAACATTCTCCGTCCACGTGGTGACTGCTGCTTTGTATGCACGCTCTTGTACTTAGTGATTCCAACCAAACAAACACTGATGTAAATTCACTGTGTCAAAGTTCCGGTGCCAGCTGTGTTATGCAGTGGCTGTGGTGCAGGGAAGCAGTGAGGCTGCCATTCCGCCCTAAGCCTCGGCCTCAAGGAACCAGCGGGAGGTCCAGGCAGTGAAACGCGACAGTCAGAAGCCGCAGATTTGCTACACGGTGAAGTCATTCAGAGCGTACTTTCTTCCACAGGGCAGCTGCTGCGCGGGCCGCGACGCGTGGTGCGGCTGTGTGTGTTCGCGCTCTTGCTGCCCGCGGTGCTCATCACCGTGCCCCTGTACGTGCGCTTGGTGCTGTACCCCCCCGCCCACTACCCCATGATGCCCACAGACCAGCGCCTCCTCTCCCGCCACGCCTCCTCCTTCTGGTGCCAGGTGAGTGCCGCGCCCACACGCTAGCCACGTTAAGTCACACAACAAGGGTACACTTTAGAAAAATAACCTACTTAGAGACAACTCTGACCCGTGACCTCTCTACATAACCGTCCTGCATCCACACACACGTCACAGGCCAAATCAGGCTTTTGCTGGCGCCCTAACCCTTGCTTTCCCCCTCCCCTCCCGCCAGGCCCAGTCCACACACATGAACGGCTCCTTTACCAGCTACCTGACGAGGGGCAGGCCTGAGCTGCGGCCTGACCGACGCACCTACGTCATGCTGAACCACCTCAAGGCGCGGGACGACGTCAAAGAGTACTGGGGCTTCTACCTGCTGCGGGGCTCCACCGTCACCATCTCCTCGTGCGCCAGGTAGGTGCTGGGCGGCGCCACACGCTGCTATTGTGTATTAGGGAGGCGCCTCATCAGCACACTCAAACTATATAGCGACAAAACGTGACTCGGAAATCCCTTTTGGGTCACTTCCACTTTAATGAATTGCTTCGTATCGGCGAGAGGAATGTCACTCTTCTCCAACCTCATAATAATCATATTAATGAAAAGATAATGTCTTTTCAAGTTTACTTAGTTTGTAAAGTTACTCGGTATTACGTTGAATGAACGTTATCTCTTTTCCTGTGTGTGTCACCTTACCGCGGGGCTGCGGCGCTGTGCTCAGCCTGGCCTTAGTGTGGACAGGGAGGTGTGGCGTGAGCAGCGTAGTGTGGCTAAGTCTTGTATCTCCCGCAGATGGTCGGGCGGTCAGCTCATGATCCTGAGAGGCGTGGAAAACCTGCACCGCTGCGCTTGGATAGGAGAGAAGGATTCCGCTGAAAATTTGGCCGAGGACGATGACGACATCAGCAACGAGCGTCACCGGCAGGAGGATCTGGCAAGGGCGCGGAGACCCAGTGTATACCAGGCCCCCGATGATTACAGCGACCCCGAAGCAGGCATTGGTGCCGAGGCCACCGGTCCTGAGGCCCAGCCCCTACACTCCGAGGAGCGGCGGCAGGGCATCACCAAGCTGCTGCGGAAAGCTCTCAAAATGAGCAAAGACAAGAGTGAAATCTTGAAGATCCTTCATTCTGAAGGTAAAAATCGAAATTCCCTGAAGGTCAAACAAGATGGTGACTTAACTTTCAAGAACAACACAAATTCTTCAGCAAAAGTTATGTTGGCGGATCAAGCAACGTCCCAAGATGGAGAAGCCAGTACGTCAGGCGGCGGACCGACGCCCACCGAGGACAGTGACCTCATGACACCGAGCACGCCACGCCGGCTGAAGAAAAATAGAAGACTGAAGGACGATCTCAGGCAGCGGCGACTCAACAAGAGGAGGAGGAAGAAGGGCAACACCAGAGACAAGAACCTTACAGAAGAGGAGCTGCCTGCCAAGACAAGACTCAGGCGAGACGCGGAGGAGGAGGAGGAAGACACAGATGGAGCGTTTGAAGAGCTGGACACAGAGGACGTCCTGGACATGCTGACTGACGGTGAGCCCCGCAAGACCCCCGCAGAAGAGAGGGCTCTGGGGGCGCAGGTATTTTTCCCGGAAGGGCTGAAATACGAGAGAGGAACAGTCAACCAAACCACGGCCAACGACAACTCTCGGGAGGAACAAGTGTCTTCCTTCTCCAGCAGCGAGGAGGCCCTGGCGAGCTGCGAGGGCGTCATCATCAATTTGCAGTTGGTGCCCTACAGGAGGTGCAATTACCAGAGTCTCGAGCTAAACAAGATCTCCTACGACATCCCCATCACCGGCACCTACTACTTCGTCTTCTCCAGCGACAACGAGATCTACGTGAACGACATCTACTTCAACGTGACCATGGAGCGCGTGGTGTACAACGTCAGCAAGAGAGAGGAAATGTGCACCAACACCACAGACTGCCTCATGCCCCTCAGCTTCTGGTCCAACGACCAGACCGTGGTGGAGGTGCCCCCCGAGGCCACCTGGGACCATTCCTACGTGATGGACGTGAAGTGCGAGCCACGGGTGTACATCTACCTAAGCTTCCTGCTGCTGGTGCCGCTGCTCATCATGTGCTGTGCCTTCTACTGAGCCTCTCGCGTCCACTGCATCCAGGAGCCAGTATGTCAGTGTGATCATGTGGGAACCTGCTTGGTCTTGCCTTTGTGGTAATTATGTATCAGCTTCCAGGGCTCAGCAAATCATGGGAAGTTTTGCTACCAGGTGACTTTATCTCTGGCCAGCAGCTCCCTATTCCTTCTCCAGTTAGGCGAAGAGGCGGCAACGTTTATCACGTCGGTTGGTGTGATGATATTCATTATACCGACAGGCGGACGCTTCTCTTCACACACTACGTCACGTAACCTCAACCTGTGGTGCTTCTAGGTTAAGTTAGAGTTAAGGAATGAGTTA
>NC_087174.1:9220827-9253327 GCF_035594125.1 Scylla paramamosain
CTCTTGAGTTCTTTCCGTAGGGGAACGGGTGACCATCAGACGACCGTAGGTGAATCACACACACACACACACACAGTTATTCATCAATCAAACAATCATCTGGTGAACAAATGTAATATTTTAAACATTTAATTTTCTCACACTGCACACTGGAGACAAATTTATCTGAGCTTTATAACACACATGTAGAATTCCGATTTTAAGTAGGTGGGACGGTCACGAAAAAGCTGGACAAACACAAAAAGCCTCCTCCTCCTCCTCCTCCTATTACTTCTTACTAACAGTACCACTCTCCCACCCTCCTCCCTTTCCATTCCTCCTCCTACTACTACTACTACTACTACTACTACTACTACTACTCTAAACCTCTCCTCCCCCTTCATTCAACCTTCCTTCTTCTTCCTCCTCCATTCTTCATTTCTTCCTTCTACTACTACAATCTACAAATTTCAGCCTGAAAAATACCTGGAAATGCCTGGAAAACCCTGGGAATTGAATGAAAATTTGACCAAGAGACAACGGGAGGGAGGAGGAAAGGTCTCGGTCTGGGTCCTCATGCTTTTGTGGTGGGCGATTTGAACGGGGCTACATCCTTCAGTTTACTAAAGCCTTATTAGGGGGATTTGGGGAATTGTTTATACATTTTTCGTGGTTAATTCTGGCTTTCCTTCATGTCTGAGTCTGTAAACACCCAGAACTTCGGCTAAATACTGATGTACAGGTAGGGAGGTAGGAAAAATGTCCGTTTCCGCCGTTATATTTACGTAGCTAACTTGATTTTTGAAATGCCGGGAGAAGACGCCCACAATAGAATGCACTACATGTTCTGATCTGTCATATACTTTAACTAATATCGTGGATATCAAAACCTTTTAAGCCTGAGTAATATCAACGAAAAAAAAAATAATAATGATAATAATCTGTAAGCTTTACGAACGGGGCCACAAAAAAAAAAAATAATAATAATAAAAGATAAATAAATAAATAAATAAATATATACATATATATATATATATATATATATATATATATATATATATATATATATATATATATATATATATATATATATATATATATATATATATATATATATATATATATATATATTAAAATCCCTCTCATCCGGCATTCGAGTATCCAGCAGCTTCGAGTATCCAGCACATTTTTCCCCGAGCCTTAAAATCAATAAAAAATCAATGTGTACTCATAAAATCGATTAAAATTCCCGCGCGAGGCATACTTTGTCCCCTCGCCACCAGAGCGCACTGCTTCGCGCCACCCGCGGCCCACTGCACTGTGTTTACTCAGTGACTCAGTCCCGCGTGTGCACTGTTTATCGCCTGACACCTTCATCATGCCTAAAGTTGTAGAAAAGAAGAAGCATGTTGTGCTTACACTTAAGCAGCTGATCAGATCAGCTGCTGATTAAGATCAGCTGATCTTTGTTATGATAAGATGCGTGAGTGTAAGGTAGTGATTGTGGACATAATTTCACTTCTATTCAAGTATCCTGCAATATTCAAGTATCCGGCATGTCGGCGGTCCCGTTGATACCGGATAAGAGGGATTTTACTGTATATATACTCGTATATATATATATATATATATATATATATATATATATATATATATATATATATATATATATATATATATATATATATATATATATATATATATATATATATATATATATATATTAAGGAAAAAACTGCCAGACTAGATTATACTACATATTCTGAATAAAAAAACTATCTAGATAAATAAAGAAAATACAAATTCTTCGTCGTATATATATATATATATATATATATATATATATATATATATATATATATATATATATATATATATATATATATATATATATATATATATATATAATATTTTTTTTCAAGGAATATGAAAATATATATATATATATATATATATATATATATATATATATATATATATATATATATATATATATATATATTTTTTTTTTTTTTTTTTTTTTTTCAAGGAATATATATATATATATATATATATATATATATATATATATATATATATATATATATATATATATATATATATATATATATATATATATATATATATATATATATATATATATATATATATATATATATATATATATATATATATATATATATATATATATTATTTTATTTATTTATTTATTTTTTTTCAAATCCAGCAACGGACTTATTCTAAAATTGAAAATACGAATTGCTAGACTACATTTTACTAGATATTTATACTTGGTATATGTTTCTTATATTTTTCAAGTCTTAAATTAAATACCAAAACGATTCTAGGCGTGCTAATAAGAAAAATGAGAATAAGTAAAATGACGAAATCGTTATTTCATCAACAAACGCAAAGCTAGAACAGATTTTACTGTATATCATAACTTGCTATACTTTTCTAATAATAAATAAAATACCAAAACAATGCCAATTCCATTGATGAAAAAGAAAAAAAAATATTGCGTTTTTTTTTTTTTTTTTTTTTCTCCGCACCACCTCCTTTTCCCTCCCCCCTCATACTCCTTTCCCTTGCACCTTCTCCTCCTCCTCTTCCTCCTACACACTTGAGTCTTTGAAACAGCTGGGACACCTGGAAAGCCTGGAAATTACGCTAAACATTGACGGGGAATTGTTACCTTAGCTGCGGAAGGGCGCGGTGGGACGGGCCCGGCGGGCCGCCAGTGTGTGTGTGTGTGTGTGTGTGTGTGTGTGTGAGGAACTACATTCCGAGAATGAAATCTGTTGGGCCTGTGCGTTGTGCGTTGTGATAGAACATGCAAGCACTAACACTTCCTGCCATCCAATGTTACCAAAGGTTACATATATGTTCCTTGAAAATTAGCGACATGTGTGGCTGAACCTTTCAACCCAGCGTCATATCAACAGCAGGCTGTGGTGAGTGTCCCACTTTTTGTATTAGGACAAAACAAAAATAAAGGGTTTGTACATTTCCTTGGTGTTCCCACACTTGTTTTTTTTACCTCAAGAAACGGTAGAAAGGCTGATGACAGATCAGATCCGGTTATGATCGACAAATTACCCAACAATGCAAAATGAGTTCTGCCCAAGGAGAGGAAACACTCACCGCTGAATGGCGTCAGAACCCGGGAGACGGTACCCTGCTTGCCTGTGTCTGTAGTGTTTGTCATGTCACTAGGAAGCTCACAGGGAGTCATATCCCTGGTGCACTCTCTCACTCCGAGCTGTGAGAATAAACTATCACTGTATAGTCTATCATTAGCCAAGTTAATGGTGACTTTAAATTGGTAAGTGGGAAAGTTCAGCTTATTGTTCACTAGTTACCTCTCATATCTTATTACCTCTCATATCTTATTTCTGAGTTGTCTAGATACTACTAAACGTGTTGAGGAATATAAGTAATGAGTGGCCTTGCAAGTAGTGAGATATAAAGAGTAGCGTGGCCACAGGAATACGCGCTCTTATTAGAACACTGACATGTAAACACTGAACAGTGAACAGCTTTGTTGATCGAGACGGACTTTTCAAGACGCGTAGAGAAGAATCCTTTTTTTTTTTTTTTCTTCATATTAAGTGTGACTTCCGATAGTTATTAAGTCAATGATTATTTTAAATATGTTACCGACAACAGGCACCGATGTAATGATTATTGTAAACCACCCAAATGTTACTCTCTCTCTCTCTCTCTCAAATAACACTGTCAAATCCATACGAGTATGTGAGCTCTGAAACACATTGAATTTGCCAGACTGATGAAATAGACCCCAATATATATAAAAATTTCTTGGAATACTTCATGTCTCAATGGTGTATTCAAAACTTAGAATACTCCATGCCTGAGTGGCGTTAGGATAAGCATTGTATTCAAAGCATCACACACACACACACACACACACACAAAGGCAACAGACTCGGTATCATACTTCTTGAGCCTCCTTCCCCCCCCCCAACTTTTTTTTCCTTTTGTGGGAGGAGAAAAAAGATCGAACTTAAAATAGGCAAGCTTATTATTTGAGGTGGGGAAGCAACAGCCACCCAACACCATAATTCCTATTATAAAAAAAAAAAAAAAAGACTAATTAAGCAGAAGTAAAGGATTACTTCCCCCCCCCTTTTTTTTTCTTCTTTTTTAATAACCCTCCACTGAATCAAACCCTGGAACAGAATACTATGAGAGACCAAGCTGTCTTTTCTGTGAGGTGTCAGTCCCCAGAGGTAGAATGTTACTTACAAGTTGTTTGTCATCTTGGGCATCTGGATTCCCACACAAGGATATTAATACAACACAAGATTATAAAATGGTTCATGTATTATTAGACCTGACAAGGAAAACTGCAGAATAATATAAAAATCACATGGGACATAGGTACTTCTTACAGTGTATGAGACCAACACTCATCCTCACACCTGATCTATATGTATATATTTATATATTTATATATATGTACACATTCATAAACACTTGAAAACAACAATGAATAGGTGTTGTGTTAAATACTGTAAATCATTTTGGTATGGAACTACGAGTAAATGTTATATGACACACAATCACTTGGTCTATTGCTCATGATGACAGAATGAACCCTTACCTTGGACACCTACACACACAAGCTTCACTTGAGAGGTCTACAGGTTCCTGCAATGACCCACTATTCCCATTGCTTGAGAATTTGTTCCTGTAGAAAATCTAAAAACAATATCAAACACTAGGTATCTACATAAATAGTTAACATAATGAGCAATTATATTCATATGGCATTTAGAAAGTGACAAATCCAGAATTGACAGTGAATGGGGGGAGGCGACCAGCCAGGGGAGAGGAGAGTCTGGCGGTGGCACTGGCCTTGGTGCAACCCAAACACCTCCCGTCTGAAAACTTACTTCCTAACCTTGGAAAACACAGTCTTGACAATAAGGAGTATCAACACATTCCTACCTAAATATGCATTTCAAACACACATACGTATTATTAAAAGCAAAGGAAGTAATTTTTTGGACAAAATCATTAATCATCTAACCAAGATTCCTTGAAGAATCTAGTCAACAAATGAACATTCATGTTCATTATTCCAAAATACATTAAAGTTTACACAAAGAGTTTAAAGTTATATATCCACACCTCTAACATCGGAATCCGTATTATCACAAAATTCCATCTTATTTATATCAAATGTCTTTACTAGTCTATGTGCCATCTTCCAGCTCCAAACATTAACACCTTGCAAATTAAACAAAATGGTGAGCCAGGCAGCATCCTCACGCTGGTCCACACCTTCTCCAGGGGGAAAGGGGCCTGGAATCTCTTCTCCAGGTGACATTTAGTTCAACATATACAGAGTATTTTCAGGATCCCATCAGGACCACAAAATCTGTAAAACTGCCTCGAAGGAAAACAATAAGAAACAACTACAGAAGGCTTTCAAATACATAAAATGTCAGATTGCAAATCTCACTACTAGTTAAGTTATTTTGCACAGATCTCTTTTAGTATGGAACATACAGAGACCTACAGTCCAGAGCCACGCAGCTGAGGACTTTGACTGAGCAAAACATCTTTCTGCTGGCAGAGCCACATGTCCAAGATTAGTGATAAACTATTATAGTCTATGGTAATTACTGTCATTAGGTGTTTTCAAAAACTACCTGGAGGGTTTACTCTGTGCCTAATATACAAAGATTATCAAACATTACTTACTGAACTCAGTATATAACATTTAGTCAGTACCAAACAGTATTTGACACTTATGATCATGGTAACAAGAGTTGCTGAATACAGACCCTAAAAGCAATTGTGACAAGACCATCAGTGGTAACACAACGGGACAAGATGTAGGTCACACTCTACTTTTGCAAGGAGCTGAGCTCTCCTGGGAAAACTAATGAACAACTGTTGATTTTATCACAATTATTATCCAGAACATCTGAATAAGCACATTTCTGCATCCACACGTGACTGAGCCTCTGTAGAAAACACCATACAGGAGACACTTGGCAACAACACCAGACTCCAATGAAGCATTCTTTTGTTACTCAACTGATACTGCATGGAGACCCAAAATAGTGGGAATACAGTTTTATTTTTATAACTGCCAATGTGACAGCTGAACCAAGTCAGAGTGTGTTGGTGTGTTCTGCATCCCCATCGTGTGTGGACACCCAGGACAGCCTAGCTCAAACCTACACGTGTTATGAAGAAAAGGCTGAAGACCACATATTACAGAGCCAGGTATTGGCCAACTAACATCAAGCAGCTTTTTCTTCCAGTGAACATGAAATTAAAGCATTAGTTTGCTCAAACATGGCAGAATCACAAAATCTATTATATTTTTTTTTTTTTCGTAGTCCTATTGCTTATTAGCAGTATCCTATCACTGTATTGGATGTTCGCCAAACCCAATTATGTATCTACCTCCTAAAATCAGCTATTTTCAGAAATACATTTCTATGTGCAGCTGTAGATTAAGCTTTGAAAATCTACAAACATTCAACAAATAGACAGATATTGGCAGTCTGAATACAATTCTTTTCACAGCATATCAACAGGTATGAAACTGACAGGTGATAAGTCAAAATATTTATTGTGTGTGTGTGTGTGTGTGTGTGTGTGTGTGTGTGTGTGTGTGTGTGTGTGTGTGTGTGTGTGTGTGTGTGTGTGAAAAGCCTGTTTAAATTTTCTCAGTCAGACTGGTGATTAATACACTGTAGTGCATTTATTATTAGGAAGGCAATATTTCAGTAATTTGGATCAAGGGTCAGCCTTTTTCTGATCTCTGAAGGAGGGAGAGGACAAGTTAAGTAATCAAGATAATAATTTGTTTTGTTTTACAAATGTGTCAGCTTTAATTGACATGAAAATGAGTGAGAAAAGCATACATAATGTGTGTGTGTGTGTGTGTGTGTGTGTGTGTGTGTGTGTGTGTGTGTGTGTGTGTGTGTGTGTGTGTGTGTGTGTGTGTGTGTGTGTGTGTGTGTGTGTGTGTGTGTGTGTGTGTGTGTGTGTGTGTGTACACTGAACAACCAATGTCACTAGAAATGGCATGTTGCGAGCAATAAATACCTCTAACATTCTGTTGCTTTTCTTGATAATAAGTTAAAAAGAAATCCTGTTGGTGGTGTTAAGAAATGGAATGTTCTGTGGAACACTCAGAACACTGGACTGTGGATACACATCAGCCTAACTAAGGAAAGGAAACTTTGGCCTAATATATATATGTATATATATAAAAGCTATAAAGGAGATTCTCCAAAGTATTTTGTGTGATGCCTTCTGGGGGAGGGTTGCTGGGTGGGGGGGAACACAAGGTCTGGTGTCATGGCCACCCATCAGAACACTTGGGGGCACCGCAGACTCTGTCCTGAGATCCTCTACGCCTCACTGCAAAACAAGATAGGAATTTATGCTCATTAGATGTTGTGTCAACCAGAAGTGTAATACTCTTTGTATCATTTGCCTTCAGGAACCTAATTCTTCTTTGCTTTGAAAATCAACTCCAAAAGAATTTTTGATTAAGGAAGAATATCCATCAAGTATTTTACATTGAAGATTATCTACATTGACAAAATCCTACAGCATACAATAAGTTAGCAGAACATGTTCATAATCCAAGGCTGTCTCACCCCATAAACACTACTTCAGGTGACTAATAAACACAGTGGCCTCAAATATATACTGATCTAACTAAACATCACTACAATACATACTTAATAATAAACAGCATATTCTATTTCTAAGCCTTGGTTCATGACTCCTCAAAAATAGTCCACCATTACAAGCTGCAGGCAGATCAACACACTAACAGATGGGATCAAGAGGCACTAGACTTGCCACATGAGTTCCTCTCAACTAGTGTCAGACCTGCTCACGGGAAACTACAAGACTAGCAGCAGATGTCTTTAGGGGGAAACTCTTGGCACAACAACAAGTGAGTTACCTGTCGGACTTCAGTCGGTTTGTGCAGTCACTAATTGGAGTCGGTCTTGCTCTGATGGTCACAAACAAGTCATGAGTCAGTTCAGAACCAAAAGAGGGTTACAGGGTATAGTATTAGCATCATCAAATTTGGTAACAGTCAGTGGTCAATTGAGAGTAAGTATGCTTCCCACATGACTAGTTACATACATTCAGAAAAGCTGTAGAGAGTAATGTGATATAATGTTAAAAAGCATTCTAATCTATGGAGGCATGCAAAGATTACAGGCAAGCCAAACTTATCATTAAAAGCCAAATACTGAAGTAATTTGTGTCTTCTCATCACTTTGACAATAATAAAGCCATCATACAGTTTACAGAGGTCAGTGATTAATGTAACCTTGGCTGGATAAATATCATTACAAGACATCTACACAGCAGCCATGAGCCAAACTCTGGGAGAGCTACAGAGTGTGAGGAAGTGAGAGCACAGGAAGAGTGTCGTACGGTGCAGACAGCCGGCCAACACCTGGCCACTATGCATCATATTCGTCCCGAGAGTAGGCCGGCGAGATCTTCCAGCCGCCAAGATTGATGGTGCGCTGTTGTGGGTTCCAAGGGGCAGGGCCATGGATGAAGTTTGTAGGACCTTGAGGCCCGGGTGGGGGGTTGCCTGGAGGGGGGGGGTGAACCTGCATCCCCCCGGCAGCGGGCCCAGCCCCCGGGGGAGGTCCCCCATAGTACTGCGGCCTGCAACATCCAACACATCCAGCCCACCTCAACAACTTGCCAGCCATGAAGCAACCCAGATTTTGACCTTCACCCCAAATTCTACAAGTGAACTGAAGCTACACAGGAATCAGCTTGAACTTGTGTGTGTCTGTCACAATCATCAGCATAATTGCTGCAGATGTCCAATATGATCCTCATTTTGTCAAATTCCAAGATGCTATACTAATAATGATTGATTTTGTCAATGATGCAACAGAGCAGCACTGAGACGCCTGCAGGACTCACCCCTGGCAGCCTCAACACATTCTCCTGTTGGCTTTTTTTTTTTTTTCAACTGATTCCTGTGGGAAAGCAGTGTTGAGCCAAGCAAAAAATTTTCATTTGTAATATTAGTTATTGTGCATGGTAACCTTAGGAGCTTTCCTTAGGCTGTTAGTCTAATTTTCTAAAATGTTAAATAAGCACTTATTTTTATATAAAAATCACATGATTATAAAGAAGCAGTAATGGTTAGTATTACACAGTCTTTGCTAACTACTACAAGATTTGCAAGAATCAGAAAAACACAGAAATAGATCTTAAATTGAAGAAATAAGTGGTGAAAAAAGTGTGAGTAAAACTGATCAGCACATACCACAGTGAACCAAATGTTGTGTGCATAAAATAATATCAGCACAAACTTCACTGAATCACAATCACCACAATAGGTCAGTGACAAAAGATGTCAAACTGTCAAGTCGAATTGGGGATGAGCAACACAGACACAGGTGTAGGGAGCCAGCCAGACACACACTACAGACCCACCACCCAATGCCACACTCTATGTCTAAACCCACACCCTCTTGTAAGGAAGTCGTACAGAGACAAGGAACATGCAGCCTCTGTTTACCCTCCGAAAACACCAAGTATCCATAAATCATCTAATTATAAGTTTCCACTCCATGATTTCTTGTTAGTATATAAATCAAAATTACATAAACAGTATATACCAGCCACTGATTTTAGATTCTTAGTACTAGATTTGCTTCTAACTATTCATTCTACCTTCTAGCAGCTGTCTTATGAAATATTTCCACTTTATTTGTTTTTTTTCTAAGTAAACTTGCTATACACACACACACACACACACACACACACACACACACACACACACACATCAAATGGTCATTCTTATCATCAAGGAAAGAAGATCTGGTAAACTAATGGTGTAGGAGGGAACATAGTGTACATTTAGTCTAGAGTCCTGTGCTAACAATATTACAACTAACACACAGCTGTGCACATCAAGTGTCAATATCCATCAGTGATTTTCACAAGGTAACTCTTCTTTATCTTATCAATATAAGTAATGAGCATACTTACCCCAGACTGTATAGAATTAGCACGCATTTACAGATTTTATATTTTTTACATACTGTCCAATAATTGTTAAGTTTTAAAAGTTGCACCTGAGGATACAAGACTTGAGATACACATGAGTAGGCAGCCATGACAATCTGACCTCTCAGCACCTGGACTCAAATGTAACACTGACCTGCTGGTGAAAATTTTGCCGCCTAAATGTCACCTATTCTTATGCACCAATTAGTGACTTAGAAGGGATCAATTTTATTTTTGTAAAACCAGTAAGTAGCATAGTATACAATATACACTTAGGAAATAATTATATCTTAACTTCATTAATAAATATGATTGAACTTTGGGAGAGATCAACAAGAAGGACATTAGTGAACTATGTAGTAGTACATGAATGCTAAAAATGACAGTTACATAAGGTTCTCCATTAATGCACCTTAGTACACTGAAGAGTAAAGTTTAGGTTCACTTATTTGTGTCATAGCTTAGGAAACTGATAAATCCTTAATGATGTAAATTATATGCCTCTCAGTTATGTACAAAGTCAGTGACTGTCTGGAAAAAATGTCATAAGTTATGGTAGCCAAGACTTTACCTTGCAGGGATGATGTCAGATTTGTGAACAGAACACTCACCTGGATCATATATAGTCTGTACATGTCTAACTTTGTCCGCCTGTTGATACATTATCAAACGCTTGTGTATTGCTTGTATTTTCTTCCACACACGCACACAGCCAAGCCCACATTTATTCACGTATGTACACATGTGCAGGTCCTCCTTCTGGCCTGTACAAATACACACACACACACGCAAACACGCACACACGCAAACACACAAACATAGTATACACACATTTAGTTCCTGCACAGTAAAAATATATTAATATATGTAATGCAATGTTAATTACAGAAGTTAAACCAAACAATAAACAGTCAGAGGAATAGCATCTAGTTGTGTTGATGTTGTGATGGCCAGACCCGAGTGTCTCCTGCACCACACAGAGGCAGGCTGGTGGGGGGAGGCCCTCTGTGGCACCCTAAAGTGCCTAACATGTCCCTCAATGCACTGAGCAGTCAGGGACACCAGTGTACAATTGAACCTTTAATTGTAGATCTCTCCGGACTGTTCAACTTACATCAATTGGTCTGCTACTTACAGGGGTAGAGTTTTGGGACAATCCTCTTTCTGAATATGCATCATTCCAATTATTCTAAATGACAAGGTTTGCTTTTTTCTTGCACATTACAACCTTAAAGTTCCATCAAGTACTTGCAGTTGCATCTGCCTTACTATTATCATGAATGTTTTCCTTTTTAAAAGCTTCCTTTAAACACTGAGACTTGTGCCAGAAGACCAATGGAGAGGAAACAATCAGCTAATTCTGTATGTTTTCCTTTTTCCTTTTGGTCTCCTTACTCTTTATTTCTATTTAATCTACTTTCTCAACAAGTCACAGCTCAATATAATTGACAGCAGAGCAACTTATAACAACAAAAACATTCTGGATTTACTTTCAAATAGTTATTTACCTGCAAACAATTATTAAAAGAAAAGCAATTGCACTCAGTCACACATCCTTCAAGAGCAACACAAAGGTGAATTTTCAAACACCACTTTTGTGTATATATGAATTCCAGCAACTTACAGCAATACTTTTAAATTTCTTTTTTGCTAAAACAATGTCTGGACTTTTAAGATTGCTATGTACTGATTTTGGTGAGGAAATTTACAGAAGTGCCATACAATGGGAGCATCAAAGACTGAAAACTATTTCAATATTTGAATGAAAACACTAATCTAAGCAATGTCACATCAACAGGATTTATGTTACATTTCTAAATTTGAAGAGATTCTACATGAGTGGTTTGATGCCCCCAACACCACCACCTTGAGGCAGCACCATCACCAGGGTGTTAAACTTTGTGCCAGGAGGAAAATGAAGATTTTGCTCAAGTTGAGGACAGCTGCCCGAAGAGGGGATTGTTTGTCTTGTGGAAGAGCATTAAAACTATCAAAAAATTATAAGCAGCCAAAAAAATAATCAACAAATAACCTTGCAATTCCATTACCACGTCCAATTACACATTCTATAAGACAAACATCAACTACCAGAGACAGCCAGACAGACAGACACAGACAGACAGACAGACAGACAGACAGACAGACTGACAGCCACACAAGTTGAGCAGCGCAACATCTACTTACCCAGGCCCGGGGTAATAATATGGAGGCGGTCTCTCGTACTCTGGGGAGAGGCTGGGCTGACTGGTGTAGCGTGGGGGCCCGCCACTGGGAGGGTAGTCTGCCCAGCTGTGTGCACACACGGATAGGCAAACTGACACAACCATACTACACTCAACTACTACTACTGCTGCTGCTGCTGCTGCTGCATTAGTTACACCTTGTTCTTTGCTCTTCCTGAACTAAAATGCTTTAAGAATACTGGTCAATAAAAACCATGAGTTACGATATCTTAAGCTAGAAGAAAAAGAAAATTGTTGCTTCTACATATCATGGAGAGGAATGTGCTCTAAAGTTAAAATGACTAAATGGAATTTCATCTCATGGGTGACTGAATAGACTAAGTGTACAGTGTCATGTGCTGACACAGAAGTAAGGGTACTGTGCTTGAGTATATTAGCACTATGTTAGCAAACCATTCCCTCCATAACATTCACTTCATTAAATTTATCTTAGGTGTTAGAGGCAATGTTAAATTTATCAATTATGAAAAGCATTTTTTTTTAACATACATCAACAATAGTGTGTAGTATTATGATATCTTTAGATTTGAACTACATTAAAGAATTAAATATATGTCAACACCTTGAAATCATCAAAAAATTAGTAAATTAGTTCTTGAATCTGCTTGCTCTAGGCCCCAAAGATACTCACAACTTTCTCTACAGACCATTGCTATTCATAACTGTGCTAGTGAAGTGCTTCTCATAATGGATGCCAGAACAAGGTGTAACTGTGCTAGTCAACTTAAGATCCCACAGTCATCAATTCTGTGTCCTCCCAGGTACAGTTAGTGGGTGAGTTAGTGAGCTATTCATCATCATGTTCCTTATCATTCAACACCAGCTTGCTTGTCAAAAAAATCAAAATAAAGTAACTTAAATCCATATTCAAGAGACATACTCAAGCCCAGTAATACTTCTAAGAGTCTTGCTACCAAACATTCCGAGAGAAATGTTTACGGCTACATGCTCATGCTAGAATTTGGTCTTTTATTGCATTTAAGTATGTGGATGTACTTTTTTGTGGCTTACTTCAGAGTGAACAGAGTGACCGATTCTTATGACATTATATGGTTCAATACATCTAGTGAATATGGCTTTGGGGCACAACATACAAACTTTTCGGTGTCACCTTTGTTGAGTCACTTAAGTGAGTCACTTTACTGTGTTACCAAGAACACTTCACCACCACCTACATCGTCTTGAAGCAACATTTACATCCATACACTGAAGAACTTAGGTTTCATCTTCATAATGTCCCATCGCAATATATGCTTAGTACTAAAAGTGTAGCCTTATGGAAAAACTGTAGCCAAAATAAGTGCAAAGCCTGAGCCATAATTTAAGAAAAGAAAGAGAATATGCCTGGGTGGGATTAAATGAAGACAGGCAATTCTCACCTTCAGCCAACAATCATTGGCACATCTTAGAAAATGCATGGCAGGGAAAAGGTGTTGCAAAGTCATACCCTTTACCATACTAGCAGCCTCCACCAGAGTCCCATTTTTTTAAACATGACACTTATTTCCAGCTCAGGCACTTGTGTTGATGAAGGCCACTGATGGCAACACAGTTCATATCTAAGGATGAGGAGCAGGGAGCACTTACTCAGTGGTGTTGATGTATTCATTGCGGGGCGGCGAGGCTCGTGATCCGCTGTACGGTTGGTCTGCGGTGTAGCTGCTGCTCACGTAACCTTCGTGTTCGCGGGAACGCCTCCGCTGCTTCTTGTCATATGCACTGCTTTAGAGTGAAGAGTCAATTAGCGACACTCATACAAATACTTGATAATTTTTAATGAGAGATTTCATCATAAAAGGTCATCTACTTATAGATCATTCTTAGGTATATATTTTAGAGATATATGTACCATGGACTATAACAATGAATAAGTCACAGTAAGATGGTAACTCTGGGTGGTTCTCAGCAGCTACATTGTTTCACTTCCTTACACCAATCTGTGCCAGAATATGTGATCCAGTGAATAGCAACCAGGATACAATGAAGCATCTAGGTTAGAATTTCTATTACTAAGCTGAAACTAAAACATGGAGCATTAAGAATATAATAGTGTCAGTACAAGCATGTTTTAGTGGTGTAGCTTTTGTTATGTTAGTATGTTTTGTCTCCAAGCAGCAGATGCAACACTTATGGAATGCCAGTGCCAGGAAGGAGTGCAGAGGAAGGTGCCAGGTGGAGGGAGTTTGAGAGGGTGCCAGGTGAGGACAGACACACAGCTACTTGGGGCGGCAAGACCCACTACAGCAACACAAGCACCAACAAACACCAGGAGCCAGTAATCACCTGACGAGTACGACACGCCTTTCCATCGCCTTACTTTATATCAAAGAGAAAAAATAAAGTCCATTACAAATGACAAGCACATTCACTTGTACATCATAAATTATTAAAAGCATGAATTACAACTCTGAACTACAAAACTTACATTATGGTCATTCTAGTAGATACTTCAGAGTGCAATGCATTTGTGAGAGTGTGTGTTATTTTATATTATCTAGGTTAATCCCTAAGGTTTTCCTCTCTGCAACATGACACTCAGCCTATCTACCCACACATGTTGATGACAACTGCACTGAAGCACAAGCTGACCCTTAAGCTGTTGCCCTCTTTATATGATAACATCACCCTCAGTATCTAGAGAATGACTGCACATGAGAATCAATGGTGAGCAATGAGGGAGTACTTTCAGTTATCGGCTGAAGTTCAAACTAACTTTGAGAGGCAATCAAGTAAAACAGAATACTGATTTGTCCACTAGTATCCATGACATGATATATATGATGAATTTACAAAATAAATGCATGAATAAATGTCCAATGAAGGTGGAAGACAAAGAGGGTGAAATACTCCCATGCCTCCACCATGAAGAGCTTGCTGATTAACGTCAGTAACTCTTCTCACAACATCCAAAAATAAAAGATAATAATGGGATTTATATTTACATATACACACAACTTTTCATCTTACAATTATGGTCATTTAAATACAATAGTTGACTTCTGGATGATTTACCTCAATTTTCTACAATAGGGCAACCCCTTATGGGTAAATGAAAGCAATGTGTGTATGTATGTATGTACATATCTGTACATTATAATAACTTTCCCAACAAAACACACCCAGAACACAACAAATTGACACCTTTCAGATCTTAACACTAAAACCAAGGCCTAAAACACTTCAATTATCAGCAGCCCTCGGACAGGATAATTTGATCCCAGCACCGAGTTGAGTGACATGAACATTCAGTTTAGTGGCCCTTGAGTAGCCAGCCTGGGGAGGGGAAGCACTGGGCTGGAATGAGCAATGAGGGTCTTGAGCACAATCATTGTGGCAGCATGCATCACACACACCACATTACTTACGTGGTGAGGGGGATGTTGTCCCTTTCAGCATATGCGTCATACATGGATTCTTGGCTGGTGAGAAAGTTTACACCCAATTAAAAGAGGCATTCACCAAGTGCCAATTCAAAGAAGGTAAATTTGCCTAGAACATTTCCAGCTCATGATGGAGTTGATGTCAGCTCCTGAAAACCACCGCAACCACCACATTCACCACAACCACCACCACCACCACCATCACCACCACCAGCACCATTGCCACTACCACTGCTTCTGCCACCTTCACCAACACCACCGCCACCACCACCACCATGACCACCCTGTCCAGTGTCCATCAACGAGCCCCGCCGGTAGATGACTGCCCTCATCACAAAGACAGCTGTTGCCTTACATGATGTTGATGATCTTTTGAAGGAAATGAAAGTTGGCATATTTTCCTTATTATCAAGAAACAGCATTTCTCATGCCAAGTTTTATGCGTTTTCAGTACCTCTGAATTTCTGAATATTTTAGTAATCTAATATTCATCATATATATATATATATATATATATATATATATATATATATATATATATATATATATATACAATACTTTGCAGCATTTAAATAACACCAGGAAGTCCATAATAATTCAACAATGGATTCTCTAAACAGCAACATTACAGAAGAACAAGAGCGAGACCCTCATCCCCTGTCTGGGGCGGCTAGGGCTGAGCTGCCACGGCCAGTCAGCAGAGCAGTGGTCAGCTGGTCAGCCACACACAGAAGCATGACACAGGCAGCTTATAAAACTGAACATTCATATTCTCAGCTCTGAGATTCCACCATAGAGTTCTGAATGTACAGAGAATACACATTCAAAATGTAAAGCTGGGTCCTGAGGTACTGTTCAAACAGGTACAATGCAGTGAATTTTGGTTCCTCAGCTGAACAATACAAGTTTGTTTATTATATATTTTTTTTGTAAGAATACTAAATTGTGCTTCATTTAGCACTCATTTACATAGATTATATTTATTTCTTCAAATAAAACATGACCCTGACCTGGTACAGCTCATGAGCTCCTCAGCTCCAACAGTAATTAGATACAAACTTGAACCAGATGCCTGTCTTTTTTTTTTTTTCTTTTACTGTTTTCTTTGTAAATTTCTTTTCTTATTTGAAAGTTCTTCCCATAAGGATGTGTTTTATTAGATCTGGAGCTTCCTCTGTGTACTTGTGTATCAAATAGTGGCCTATGGACTCATCACTTCTGTTCACTCAAAATGTCATAGTAGTGATAAAAGAAACAAATATGAATCAGATTTCCACCAAAGTAATTTTTCACAAGAACCCAGCTCTACAAGGATAGATTGTCTTAAAATATATAAATATTTCATGCCTGATACTGGTAGAAAGTTTGAAGAACATCTTGCAATGTAAGACTAAAGAGTCCCTTCTCTAATCATTATGCATGACCCAACACACCATAGTCCCAATCATGAATTAGCATTTGGGAGTCACAACACTTTTTCACAAAGGTCATGAACATTGTTGCATGAGACTGTTTGCCAAGTCCAAAAGCAAAGGTAACAGCATTTTTGGTGCTAATTTTCATCAGTATAGTAAATTTTCCAATGCCCAAAATACTTGTTTTAACAGAAGAGTCTGCATAGCACCAACATCAGAATTGGGAAGCTTTTATAAATCACTTTTGTATCATAAGCAAATGTCATAGAAAGTAGGAGGTATTTATAAGTGATGATGTCTCCTTCAGCAGGCTTACCATCTCTTTTCATTCAATTGGAAGGAAGTGTGAAAGAATGTCTGTTTCTTCCATTAAATTCGCTATGTCCATTCACAGCCTCACAAGAAATCCTTAGTATATTCTGAGAGAAAGCTGTCAAGCAGAAGATTTGACATAAAATCAGACAGCAACCCATCTGAGGGTGCATGGCCAGCCTCTTCTGAGGCAGGTGTGCACTGTGGTGTTTCTGGTCACAAATCTGACAACACATTCAGTAACATCTCTTTGGTATGTATATTCCATCAAAAAAATGTATATATTCAACTTTCTTTCAAGAAAGAAAGTTACTGGGACAATGGATGAATGTCAAATGTGGTGAATGAGTCATAATGTTACATTTGTCCCCCTCCCAAGTTCTTGCATGTGCATCACAGGAAGCCACAAGTCAACCCACCACACACACACAAACACACAGGAGTCCAGTACAGAGACAGGCATAAACCACTATGACTGACTGGACACAGCACACATCTCCACTGTCCCACACACTTGCTTGTTTTAAAAAGTCTTGATGCTCTGAAGATTTACAGACATCTATTGCTGGCACAGATATGTCATTCAACAATAAGATGGAAAGAAAGATTCATACGATTGTGACATAATTCTACTGAAGAATTACCAACAAAAACTTCTGAGCTGCAAAGTATTGTATAGAAATATGCATTTGAGAATATTTACATTCAAGAATTTACCTTCCAAGAGTTTGGAAGAAAGTACACCAAAATATCATAGACGAAGTAAAAAGAGAGTAACATTCTCATAGTTGATCAGGAAACCAACATGGAGTAATGCATTCTTGTATGATGTAGTATGCTGTATGATGCACGTATCAGTGAGCTGTTGTGTGGCTGAGGAAATCACTACTGCTACAAAAAATGGTCAGAAGTAAACCAGATAACCCACAAGACTCATGGACAAGTCATATGCAGAGTTGAGGCCATAAACTACAAGCTTTACCTAACATTCTCATCAGACAGACACAAATACATGAACCAAACAACACTTATTAGTTCCTATCAGTACTTGACATACAGTACTCACTTGGACATAGGAAAGCTGTTCCTCTCATCATATGCATCATACAAGTATTCGCTGTCAAATAAATATCTGAATATTAATTTGCTATTAACATACTAAACTACAACTGCAAAATACATTAAACTAATGACTCAAAAACAGTGACAACTGTTACTAGTATTGCACAGAAGCTGCTACCATCAAGAGGACACAGGGTAAGCTGGGGAGGGAGGGAGGTCTGAGAAGCAGGGACACTGATGCCACACCCTCCCGACTGAGGATAGGACTGACACTGCAATACCCTGCGTGCTCATGTTTGGGGTCAGGGGACTCTAGGGACAGCAGCAGGACAGCAATGTGTGAGGAGTTGGGTCTGGCAAACTCTACTCATCAGTAAGGAAAACTATACTAACTTGCAAGTCTAAAAAAAAAAAAATTCTAAAAAATAATAAGGAAAACTATATCTGTAAATTCGTATAATGTATGAATATATATATATATATATATATATATATATATATATATATATATATATATATATATATATATATATATATATATATATATAAACCAGCCTTATTTTTGCTTTCAAATTCCTATGATAGTCCACACCTGAAAGTCTGACCTTACATCAGTTGTCACTCAACAGTGCCTAGTCAAGTTTGAGCACATTGGGATTGTAAAATCTTGGTCTTTTCAAATTATGAAATATCCAGAGAAAGCCCAACTTGCTGCTTCACAAATCCTAAACAATCCTGACCTCTTAGTCTGAACAAAATCTGTATAAAGAAATGCATGACTTAAGTTGTATATAAACTTTGAAAAGCTAACCAACCCCAAACTGCCCCTTTTGTGCTTGAACAGCAGCCACCATGCATCATTCTAAATGTTTTCCTCCATACTTGTCAACTGCAACAATGCAATACACATTTCCACATGGCACAGTGTAGTACCTTATTTGTTCTCTGTCTATGAGGTTACTCTTAACATTCTCACTGCTCTAACGATATGCACTAATCTTATCTCCTCCAACCACTGCCTTCTTTAATGTTTAGCACAGCGCTGGTGCTAGTTGTGCTTCCCTCACCCAAAGCTCTACAGTGTTAGGTGCTTCTCTCAACTTCCACAGCATTATGCTAAGAAGGCTCCCACTGCTTTACTCTCTAACCAACAGTCACCTCAGCATTTATGCAAATCACTAGGTAACAAGCTGTCAGTTATATATCATCATGTAGTGTTCTGCTATCTATACAAATTTATATAATCTATGCACTGAATGGAACAATAAACTACTGAATCATTTTCTGAAATTATTTCAGCTTGTTTTGCCTAATTAAAATAATTTATAGTATTATTAATAGAATAACTTCATGTACATGACAAATCAAGGTTAGTATGTGTTACTTTAAACAAAACACTAAAACAGCAGTTACTGCAGCAGTAGCATAATCATCAGTCATTAATTTTTTGGATGCTGCCATATCTAGACCTGCCACAAGCATGGATGCACACACACACACACACACACACACACACACACACGCACACAACACCAAAGCAATACTTACGACTCATTGAGGGGTCCAGGGTATGGCTCTGTCTTGCGGTACAGCGATGAGAGATGCACAGCAAGGATCATTGCTGGGATGAAGAAGAAGAACACCCACCCAACGCTGGCCCAAAAACCATTCTGGCAAGGCAAAGCAATTACAGGTTACTATGTTCATTTGTACAGTCACCTACCATTATGATATATCCTGCTGGTAATGCTAAGAGCTCAATTGGTGTAACTCTTTAGGTTACAATAATGATCTTCAATGAGAGGGTGAATCTGATCATCCTATAATGAGTGAGGGAACAGACCACACTGGAGAAGATGCTCACAAAGGGGTACATGATGTCCTTGCAGACAGCGGAGGTGGTGGCATTGTAGATGGTGGACACAGGGCCACATCGGCCCACGTCATTCTCCACTGCTGTCTGTACATGGTGCACATACTCATCCACATCAGCCAGGAAGTCCTCAGAGAACCTCTCCACCAGCTGCAAAACACAGTAAATTAAATGTGACCATCTTTTCATCCATCCATGTATTCCAATTAAGCCCTTTCTTTACCAATACATTCATATTTGCAGGTTTCATTACAAATTATCTACAATAAGTACCCACCTCAGTCACTTCCCGGGAGCCGTTGACCTGCAGGTAGTACTGAGCAAACTCTGCCTGGCTGATGAGGTCAACAATTGCCTCCCGCAAGCTGGTCTTATTAAACTTGAGGTGCTCGTTGAGTCTAGCTGTGGTCCTCTTCAGGTCCCTTGTCAAGGAACCGATGGATGTCACCCAACGCTGGAGGCCCTGACAGAACATAGTTTATTTTAACCTGATGTGCATAATCTATATGGTTATCTTTCACTTAATGCAGTACAGTGAATGAATAAATCTTCTTTCACCATTTCTCTGGAGGCAGAGATTAATGCCATGTACAAATCTCCACCATTCAGTCTCATGCATCTTCCTCTGTGACCCCCATCCTTTGTAATTCTACCACAATTCCATCTCTCCATCTCACTCTCTGTCTTCCCTTAGATAATTTTCCTTCAACATTATAGTGAATGAATAAAAGCTAATCTACTAATAGTATTCAATGCTATTCTTACCTCCAAAAACAATGCACCGTTCTTGAGTTTAACAGACACTTGGTGGTGGCCACCAGCTGTCTGGTTGAGGAGTGCTGCCAGCTCCATCAGGTCTATAGTCAATACTTTCTTCTCCAACTGGAATATATACAATCATATGAACATAAGGAGATAAGAAAATAAATGAAGCTACAAGAGGCCGTCAAGCCTACACGTGGCAGTTCTTGTATGAAAGGTTTCCACTGATCATCATCCATAAATTTGTCTAATCTTCTCTTACACTCCCTAATGACTCAGCTCTAACAACCTTATTAATAATTCTACACTTACAACTTGTTGACAAATACATTCCAAGTGGTAATATGTAAAAATCTGATAGTTACTGATGAATTTGAAAGCTAAGTGCAAGTGTGATGGGAAGTGTGAGAAAAAGAGGACATAAGGAAACTCAAAATACATTCCAAGAGGTAATATATAAATAAGAACCTCAATAGCTATTAATGAATGCGGGAGGTAGTGAGTGTGTGTGTGTGTGTGTGTGTGTGTGTGTGTGTGTGTGTGTGTGTGTGTGTGTGTGTGTGTGTGTGTGTGTGTGTGTGTGTGTGTGTGTGTGTGTGTGTAACAGGCAGTGTGAGAGAGTGAGAAAAAAGAGATACTCAGGCACTCACAATGTCAGTGTAGTAGGTCCAGGTATCCTTGTCAGCCACAGAGGAGTTGGCCAGGTCCCACAGCTGCTCCTTAGCATTCTGGGACAAGATCTCCACATTGGTGTTGACGCGAATGTCACGCTTCAACTGGGCAATCTGAAACCATGGCACCACTTTGTTATTCCATCCTTTCCATATGCATTTATTATTTTTTTAATCTTTTCCACATGCATTTTATCTTTTACCTAATTAAGTATTTATCATGTAAATTTCTAACATACATAATATCTTACACTCTTTAGCAGTGTATTAATCAAGGCATATCAAAGCTGAATCAACAGCAGAAAATACTTTTGGCTTAGTATTTAATTTTCAATCAGTATGGAGTAATGATCCATTCACCGAAATTATATATACATCCACATATTTATGAGGGATATACCTTTTCATGCAAGTTAAGTCTGTTCTTGTAGTCCTGAAGCTTGGCCAGATTACTCTCAATATTGTCCAGGCTAAGTACTGTGTGCATACTCAAGTTTCTGTGGCACTTGCTGCAAAGATGAATTCACTATTAGTTATGTGGAAATAGGCAGGCATGTTTTATACAGGAACTGTTACATGTAGGCCTGATGGCTCCTTGTAGCTTCCCTTACTTCCTTATATTTATATGCACTTATAAAATCAAGACAGAGGAAAAATTAAGATTATTAAGTCCTCAAAGTAACAGGAAGACACACAGACATACCTTATTATTTCAGTGAGTTTGGGTGCCTTGCCAGGAGGATACAAATGCTCCAGGTTTGAGAAATCCGCAGCAATAGAGAACACCTCAGAGTGCATAGGGTCCCTGAGCGGATCACACACCAGGATCTCACTTGCACTGCCCACCACAAAGAGGACAGTGGTGCAAGTCATGATCACCGCAGAGAACAGGAATGTCAAGCCGACACCACTGAGGAAAAAAATAATACATAACTAAAATGATCTGGAGTAATACTGAGATGATGCATATAGTTTGACTAAAAATGTACACATGTTGCATATAGTTTGACTAAAAATGCATGGTATTAAGTCATGTTATCATTAAATTAATATTCACTAAGGTGGTGATTCATGTTACAATGAAAATCACTTTCACTACATAATATAGAGTTTGTGAACATTCAAACATCCACACTTCAATAAGGTGAGCAAGGGAAAATAACTCATACTTGAAGATGGTGAACACGTGAAAACAAATGAAGTCCTCCGAGCAGCCTCACACTCACCACATGAGCCAGGATGCCCCCGTGGACTTGTGGCAGGAGGACGCCTCGTCGGGGCGGCGGCCACAGCAGCCGAACACCACCCCCAGTGTGAAGCACAGTGTGATCACCAGCAGTAGGATGCATAATCCCATGGAGCCCCAGTATCTGCATCACACCACCACACCTCACATGTCAGCCACATTCATCATGCAAGTCTTAGTTATATTTGATTACATATACCTTTTTTTTTTTATTAATGTAAGAGGGACACTGGCCAAGAGCAGCAAAAAGAGTGAAAAAGAGGGCCACTGAAAGAGCCAGTCCCAAAAGAAAAGTCAAAAGGATCATCATAATTGGAGAAATGTCTTGAGTGACAAAACACACTAATGAAGATAACAATTTCTCATGTATAATTTTACACTGGAGAATCTTCTCAACAGTTTTCTAAAGTAAGAATTAACTTGAGCCACAAATGATTTCACAAGGGTATTCATAACAGTGATTCAATAACTATGAGACAATAATATAACTCAACATTAGTTATGCTCCTATACCTAAAACATAAACAAAAAAATAAAAAAATAAAATAAATAAATAAATAAAAAATAACATATGAAAATACAGTGAAATATTGTAGTTACTAATATCTGACACCACTGCATTTAACACAACACATATATATTGTAACTACTACTGATCACATCATACAACTCAACAGAAATTACTCCTCCTATACTAATGCTATTCAGATATGCATAGAAAAAATAATATGTTTGTAGAACTAAAGTGAAATATTGCAGCCACTAATACCCAACACAACTGCATTTAACAGATCACATATAACTGAACTACCAGCAAGTGTTAGTCCTGAAAACTTACCTGTACATGGCATATTCATTTATCCCATCTTGCATCACCCTCAGGTAAGCGTTGATCTGCCGCAGGTAAGTGTTGGGCTCCTCAGGGTATGAATTGGGTTCCTGTGACTCACTCAGATCAACAGGCTGAAGGAAACGGTGGATCTTCTCGGCAGCGTCTTCCAACTGGCCACCTGAATGTTAATAAAGGACTGATAAAGTGTTCTGTTCTATTCCATCACAAGTGGTAATTTTTTTCTTTCCCTACATCATGAAAACAAATAGCAAAGGCACACTTACCTACATCCACAATCTTTGCCTTAATCTCAGGTATTGATCTCTGCACCTTATTCTGGATCTCTGTGGCTATAGAGTCGAAGGAGCGCTTCCCTCGCTTCACCACTATCTCTATGTCATTCTCTATCAAGTTTGACACTTCCTCCAGCTTTGACTCAACATTTGGAAGCTGAAATGGAAAAGAATATTTGCAAATGATGCATCAGACCACTACAATCATGCCTTCTCTAGTATGCCTGTCCTAACTAAAGTTGCTGATATGATATACAAAATAATGTTAAAGTTAAGCTCTGCAATGTTTGTTTTCCATATTCAAAGTATGCTTGACTACATGAATATAGGGAAACATTAAAATCTAGCAAATCACACTGTTTCTGCATCTAATTTGTTAAGTTTAAAAATACAGAACACTCAACTATGGCTTCATTCTGACAATTGCAGACATCAACGAATTTATGTTACTTGATCATGTTTCAATAAATGGTTACTGACTGACATGGTGACCCTTGCATCAACATACAAGGATAAAAAAAGTTCTTGGGTGCTCTGAATTCTTCATGCTGCAGTGTGGACACACATGATCTGTGCCTGGCAGCAGGGAGAATTGCAAATACAAACAGGGACGGAGGGATCCATTGTGTAATTAAAATTCAACAGATAATTTTTGAAGCTTGAGCTTGTTGAAAATTAAGAGTTTCATTTAATATCCATATTTTCCCTTATGGGCTCATCATCCCTCAAGTCTCATAAGCATTTATTTGGAGCAAAAAGTTTCCTTTCTTGGATGCCCTCCTCTGATGACAGCAGCCTTGATTTTGGGATGACCTTCACTGAGGAAGCCACTGACCAAGGCTGTCCAGGTCCCCTGCCCCATGTGAGGCAGGTCTACTGAGTGGCTGCACCTCATGGTGGGTGGTGGGCAGTGCAGCCACCACATTCCTGCACCACTAATAAATAATAACATGTGAAATGCTGCATTGTTTACACACAACTCATAAAGAATGATATATACCATTCTGTCAATGCTAATTACTCATCCTTTATATTGGTTTCATTATTTCTAACCTCAATGTTGCCAATTATATTTTTATTTATTCCACTGGATGTGTTTAACATGTCTGTTAGTCACTGACATCTATAAATCAAATTTCCACAATTACTTTTTCCATATTTAGATTATACAAGCCAGTAGCAATAGTGACTGGCTTGAGCATTTTCATTTAATCAGGCAAGGATTTATATGGCCCTTTATGGAGCAATAACTATATAAGAAGCCATATTAATCCCTCTGCCAGGCTGTCCTCTTTCCACCAGCACATGTACTGCCAACACTGCACTTAACTATCACTTTATTACCAGCATCTGTATTGAAATATAATTCTTCATTTTCAATTCCCCGAAAATTTTCAAAGCTTGACTCCACAAATATGCCAAAAGTTGAGAGCTGTGCAGGTAACAGAGCTGACAACCATCAGCAAGGAGGATGAGCCTCACACCACAGGACCAGACCAACACACAGAGGAATGAGGTCATCTGTCTCTGAATGGCATGAGGCTCAGTCCTGACACAAGTTGATCCTACTTGCATTAGCTGTATTAGTTTCTTTCCTTTTACAACATCAGCTGATTTGGTAACTTATCTCTAGGATATGCTCTACATACTCATACAAACAGTTCACTGATATATGGACATCTACATTCAATGGCCTAATCTACTTTTTATTCTTATTCCGAGGCTATATGGGTAATTTATGTTCTAGCATTGTTATGGAGTGAACAGGACAAGGCACACTTTGCACGCTCAAAGAGAAGAGGAGCAAGGCAACACTGTGGAGATCCTACAGCATGAAACATTTTGAGGTATGTAGGACACAGATATAATATATATATATATATATATATATATATATATATATATATATATATATATATATATATATATATATATATATATATATATATATATATATATATATATATATATATATATATATATAATCATGAACAAAATTAAAATACATACCTACGTATATTAAAAATCAACATGCTTTTAATTTTGAAAAGTATCTTAGGAGAAAATACTTGAAATTGATATAAATACTTAATAACATATATGTTCATATAAGCCATTGAAATTTTCTACAAAGTTTCAAAAAATTTAGTGTTAACTACAGGCCATGCCATGCATATTGATGCTTATTAGTATTACAATTCATCATGCAGAAAATGAGACTGAATGATTACTTGGTTATTTCACAATTCATGCATTGGACTCTTGCCTTTGAGGAGGGTATTTTTGAAAACAAACAAATAAATGAGGTAGTAAAGGGGGGAAAGCAATTGCCAGGACAAAGTGTAAACGTTAAGATTGTTACATTACATGCTGGCCAAGTTACCTGAGGCAAAACATCGGTCTTCAGATACTGTGAGGAAGGAACCACATGTTAGTGCCATCACCCTGGTCTACCACTGTGTTGCTGAGCTTCTGCCTCACAGTGGTTCTGTCCACTAATACCTGCACACAACTCAGCTAAGGGAACAGCTATCAACTAGGCCATTAGGCTGAACTAATGATCTATCTCAAGTTAATATATAACACTGTAACAGTACTAGGCTAACACTATGACTTTAACCACAACACTCACAGAAGTTCAGCTCACACTTGTTATGCCAAAACCCTCATGATCTCAGTTAATAATGTCCAGCTGATCACAAAGCCAGGATATGCACCATCATCCACAGACCCAGCATGTCATGGGCACAGCAGACACTGGTTGCACATCTCTGTGCTATGACTGAGCTGAAGTCTAACATACTACAGAAACACCCTACAGCAGGTATCACTCTGTCCTGAAACACCTGTTAGTCTCCCAAGGAGCCTGCTAGTGGTGCTTGGTTAGGGTGGAAGATCAAATTAGGCTAACACTAATTTACATATATAAGTAATGCCAATTTTAGGCTGAGGTTCAGATGATGAACTGTGAGTACAAACTACAAACACATAAAAAGCAAGTCAAAAGGCCATAAGTGCAGTTATGAGTGAATGCCAAGGTCTGACTTGTTTGCTGTTGGTCTCGAAAGTCACGCAATGCATAGAAGATGCGACACTGATCTGAGGCTTGTGAAAATATTCCATCCATGCCTTTACTTAGAGGAAAGTTCGTATTATCAGCATCACAATGTTCTTGCCAATTTTCATCTGCACAACAACTTAATGACAAAAAGAGCAAATTCTGCCCAACATTTCTAGTATATGTAATCACTTCTCATGGAATTTCAAATACAAAATCAACAGAGACTTATTCTCTTTTCTTTTTTATATAAAATTTATACCATTGCACTCTCAGTGACAATACAATCTTGTACTTTTATTTTGTTAGAATTACAGAAGTCAGATGTGTATGTAGTTCCATGCAGGTCATAATGGTGCATACCTGATCAAAGTCATTGTTGATGGTGAGCTTGTCAGCATACTTGGTGATGAGCTGTCGGCACTCAGGCAGAGACTCACAGGAGTTGTACAGTTCCTTCAGCCGCGACGCCACATCCTCCAGCCCTGCACACACCAACACACCAACACCACCCCTTAGCAATACTGCCACTACTGGATTTCATTACACTTTATTCACTACTGCTGTAAATATATCTGTACACAGAGGACTAGAAATTGACCCCTTATGACTGAGCAATAACACTATTTGGGACGCTATCAACAGCCCTTAGAAATGGAATGCCCTGGATATTACAATATATAACAAATTCTTTTATAAACACTGACACCTTGGGCATAGTGGGACAATCAGGAATGACCATCAGGAGCACCTAGCCTGGGAAACCAGTGTGTGTGTGTGTGTGTGTGTGTGTGTGTGTGTGTGTGTGTGTGTGTGTGTGTGTGTGTGTGTGTGTGTGTGTGTGTGTGTGTGTGTGTGTGTGTGTGTGTGTGTGTGTGTGTGTGTGTGTGTGTGTGTGTGTGTGTGTGTGTGTGTGTGTGTGTGTGTGTGTGTGTGTGTGTGTACATCACAGCAGGCCCGCGAGGCACTGGGACTGACCACTGCGCAGGTTGGATGTCTGGTCCTGCAGCTGGATGGTGGTGTTCTTGATCTCCCCAAGGTCCTGCTTGATCACTGAGAGGCTGGAGGCAATGGCTGTCAGGTTGTCAATGGCCACAGCCTTGGTCACCCTTGCCAGCTCACTCTTCACCAGCTCTCCACTACCTGGGGACACCAACCATCACCACTGCAGCACACTATTCACACCATCAGAGAAGGAACACTCATTCCCACACCCACACCAATTTATTCATACCATCAGAAAGAGAGAGAGAGAGAGAGAGAGAGAGAGAGAGAGAGAGAGAGAGAGAGAGAGAGAGAGAGAGAGAGAGAGAGAGAGAGAGAGAGAGAGAGAGAGAGAGAGAGAGAGAGAGAGAGAGAGAGAGAGAGAGAGAGAGAGAGAGAGAGAGAGAAAGCACTCATTCCCAATGAGCACATTCACACCTTCAGTCATGTAATAAACACCTAACTCCTAATTATGCATCTGAACAAGAGATACAATGCTTTCAATATGCACATACCATAAAGAAGACTGTGAAAAGAAGCATTCAGTATGTATTTATAGAAGTAGTTATGAGGATGAAACAATATCACTTCTTCAAATAATCTGTAGTGATCACTTGTTGAACTGAATATCTATTTATCTGTCTATCTGTCTATCTATCTATCTATCTATCTATCTATCTATCTATCTATCTATCTATCTATATATATATATATATATATATATATATATATATATATATATATATATATATATATATATATATATATATAGAGAGAGAGAGAGAGAGAGAGAGAGAGAGAGAGAGAGAGAGAGAGAGAGAGAGAGAGAGAGAGAGAGAGAGAGAGAGAGAGAGAGAGAGAGAGAGAGAGAGAGAGAGAGAGAGAGAGAGAGAGAGAGAGAGAAATTGCACATTTAAAAGCTTGCTTCATGCACCATACTATGAAGAAATTAAAATTTAGTTTAGTATATGAAACATTATCCATGTGTAAGTTCCACTATGAAAAAATATTTTGTAAACTGAATGCTATTACAATGCAAAACAACACTAGGAATCAGCTCAGGACAAACAATGTGTCTGTCAAAAGCTGTATTTAAGTTCCAATCTGAAGACATGTTTGTAAACTAAATGCTATGACATTTGTAAATTAAATGCTGTTATGATGCAGAGTAACACTGTGCATTGCCTCAAGGCAAAAAATAGGTCAAAAAGCTTTAAAGTTTACCAGATACTGTGCAGGCCATAAGTATACCCAAGGGAAATTATTTAGGTTTGTATTCAGAAACACCTTGATCACTTACCACAAACTATTTTCAAGGTCCAGAGACAATTAGTCATGTTCACAAGAGTATTTCTCATGTTGATAATGTTGAAATCTTGTTAATTTGTAGGTCCAACCATAAAAAACACCCCTTAAAAAACCCATGTATCTTCAATTAGTATTTTAAAAATAGTGGAAAGTAGTTGAGGATCCTGAAGAAGAACCGAGAATGGTGGGGGAGGATACTTACTGTCCAGCTTGTTGTACAGGACACTCTCCAGCTCCCTGTAGTTCCTCACCAGCAAGTTCTGTACCTCCTGCAACACAACAGATTTCATTACACCTCAATACTCCACAAATGTTATCCATAAAACAAGTAAAAATGGGAAGGATTTCTTATAGAGGATATTTTGGTGAGATTGTGAGGGAACTAAATAGGAGGAGGTGGAGGACGGGGAAGAGGAAGAGGAGGAGGTACACAAGGAAAAAAACAAGGAGGAGGCAGCTCACGAGAGAGAGAGAGAGAGAGAGAGAGAGAGAGAGAGAGAGAGAGAGAGAGAGAGAGAGAGAGAGAGAGAGAGAGAGAGAGAGAGAGAGAGAGAGAGAGAGAGAGAGAGAGAGAGAGAGAGAGAGAGAGAGAGAGAGAGAGAGAGAGAGAGAGAGAGAGAGAGAGAGAGAGAGAGAGGAATAAAAAGAAAGATATAAACCAGGGAACATTGCAATATCAGCTCCCAGTCTGTACCCAGCCATCCCTAGTGAACCACTGAGCTTCCCTGGACTCCTGACAAAGGCAATGACATTCAGTGCTAACAGTCTGTGGACCCCATAAAGCAAGTGTGTTCTGTTCAGGTTATCAATCAACACTCCTTAACCCTCTTGCTGCTATGGTCATCCTTCCTTAACCTTCCTAGCTCTGTAAAAACTGTTTGGAGGAAGACAAAAGAGAAAAGAAAAGGGAAATGAAGTTAATTTTGTCTTTTAAGCTACAGAAATATTTATGAAAGCTAAGCACAAAATTAGTCTCTAAAGAGTTATAAGTATTAAAGAAGAAAATCTGTCTAGCAGTGAAAGGATCAATGCAAACCAAACAGAGAGAGAAGAGCAGGAAATTTAGATAACTATACAAGAGAAGAGGGACAAATGAACCACAAGAGGGAAGGTTATGAGAGGGATGAGGGTGTGGAAAGGCAAAAGAATAGGAGGATATAGTGCAGGTAAGTTACAGAGGGATGGAACTGAGAGGTGTAAATGAGACAATAATTAATGGATATGAGGTAGGTGAAGAGATGACAATGAAATGTAGCAGGGATGAGTAGATGAGGGTGTGGGAATGTAAGAGTGAGAGAATAGTGAAGGTTAAAGGAATGACACAGAAAAGAGTAAATGAGATAACCACTAACTGAAGAGTGATGGTGATGTGAGGCAGGTGAAGAGAGGAAGACAGTGTGAAATGTGGCAGGGATGAATGAGAGAAAAAAAAAAAAAAGATAAGGAAAAGAGATATGCGATTACTGACATTATATCTTGAGGGAAAACATCACTGAGCAGAGCAAACAGGGGTACAGTAAAACATAATAAGACAGTACAGCAAAAATTAATGAAAGAGAAAACAGGTGGACAACAAACAACAAGTGAGATATGAGACTACTAACACAATACACTTATATCACTAGGAAAAAATGACAATCCTAAGAGAACAAAGAACATTTAATGAAAAAGAACACACCAGTGGAATATAGATCAGATGAACATGAAGAGGAAAAACAAAGTACAGAACAGACAGAAAAACAAGTGATATATGAGGTTACTAACACAAAATATTTATATCATGAAAAAATTACAATCCAATGAGACAGAGCAAAGAACATCAAATGAAAAAGAACACAAGCATGGAATACATATCTGACAAACTCCAGGAAGAAAAATAAGGCACAGAACAGACAGAGACACAAAAGATATGAGACTACTGATACAAAACACATATATCACAAGAAAAATTACAAAGAACACTAAGCAAACAAGAACACAAGCATGGAATAAAGTCCAAACAAACTCCAGGAACAAAAACAAGGCACAGAAGAGACAAAGAAACAAGAGAGGCAAGAAACTGGCAGCACAAGACATCACATATGAGGCAGGAAGTCCACAATGGTACCTCCTATCATTCCCCAAGTGTACCATAAGTCCTGAAAACAAACCCCACTAAGAAGTTATCAGCCCCAAGGATCCAAGAGGCTGGCACGGACCTGAGATGAGGGAACAGAGTCAGCAAGATGCTCTCTCTGATTAGTGAAGGTGTATTGAGGGAAAGGTGAGAGGTGACTGGGGAGAGGATTGGTTGCTATGGGGATGGGGAGTGGATGACATGACAGAGGTGAGAGTAAGATGCTAGTTGGATGGAGAAGGGACAGGAAAGTAGCAAGAATTCAATATGAAAGACAGGAATCTGAAAAAAATATGGAGATTGGATTCACAGTAAAAGCAGAAAGGTTAAAAAAGGGATTGAAACCCATTGGAAAATATTGAACAAGGGATTACAGGAGACAGAAACACAAATATATATAGTAAAAAAGAATGACAAAATACAAACATTATACAGAAAAAAACAAAAGATGTGAATTATGTAAGAAAAAGATGAATAACTGGTTTAAGAGCAAAAAGTGGGTAAGATAGAAAGGTTCATAAGAGACGCAAGCAAAATGACCATGACAGTACAAAGAGCACGGTAAAGGAGATGAGAGAGGAAGAAAAATAAACAAAGCGATGGAGAAAAAAAAAAATTGAAAAAATGAAAAATGAAAAATAGCAAAAAAGTAAGAGCACAAATTATGAATGTCTTAAGATAAAACAAGAACATGAGGAAAGAACTTCAAACTGATAAAAGAGAAAAAGATAACAAAAAGAATGAACAATAAAACTAATAGAAATGCCTAAGGATAAAACAAAAGGAGAAAAAAACTTATAACACTACAAATGAAAAGATGTGACACTGGCCTCCCCTCCACAAAAAAAAGTGATGAAAGAAAATGGAAAAAGTACCCAAAAAGGAAATTAAGGAAAGAAAGAACAGA
>NC_087174.1:9258327-9263327 GCF_035594125.1 Scylla paramamosain
AGCTGCAAGCCACAAGTTGCATTTGAGTGTAATGCACTAATATAATACTATGTGCAAGTGTGCATAAATTTAAAATGCTTAAATATAAATTCAAATTGATTTCTTGCAAACACAATTTTCTTCCTAAAACATCTTTTCCTACTGTAATCTCTTTACACAATGGCAGTGTCATGTACCCCTCCATGTACCACAGTGTTTCTTAGTACCCTTTGAAGAAATTCATGAACACTGGGGAAGGTTATACAAGTAACACTCACACTGTCTGTGTTGGTGAAGTGAATGTGTTTTGCTACTTAATAACTGACAGTGACTCTACAATAGGTAACCTTGATGAGACGTGCACATAGGTAACACTCACGTTGTCTGTGTTGTTGAAGAAGAGCTTGGTGTCGTGCACAGAGACTGACCACTTCTTGGGCAGGCTCTGCACGCCCTCCTCCATGCGGGCGTTGGACACGAAGGAGCACACCAACCCCAGGCTGCAGGAGACAGTGCATCAGTATTAGTATGGAACAGATGATTATTGGTATGAAATATGAGGAGGTACAAACAAAATTATTAGTACAAAACAGGAGGCCCAGTACAAACATGATTACAATACTATTATAGTAAAAACACTACCACCATCAAGATCACCATTACTTCTCCATTACTCATGCAATATTTCACGAGTCTCACCACCACCACCACCAGCATCGCCACCACCACCATCACCATCAGTAAGATACTTCACCAAGCCATCACTGTCTACATCACCATCACTCTAACTTCACCATTTAACTTGAGACACCGTGGCTTAACTTCAGATAAGTGACTACTACTACTGCTAATACTAATACTACTACAACAACCAATAATAATAATAATAATAATAATAATAATAATAATAATAATAATAATAATAGTAATGATAATAATTTCTAAATATCCATAACAATTTAATATCCTAAAAATTTCTAACTGTACCGCAAACTCTATTAAATTCTCTCCCTCTCCCTCTCCTCTCCAACTCTCCTCCATTCAAGACAAAGCCCGAGGGAAAGTTTATCGGGAGAGTGAAGAGTTTAATTACTGAGAGAGAGAGAGAGAGAGAGAGAGAGAGAGAGAGAGAGAGAGAGAGAGAGAGAGAGAGAGAGAGAGAGAGAGAGAGAGAGAGAGAGAGAGAGAGAGAGAGAGAGAGAGAGAGAGTTTAATCAAGCAAATGAAGATAAACTGTAGGAAAAGGAAAATATAGAGATTAACAACATTAGAATATGAGATAGAGACAGTTACAGACAGACAGACAGACAGACAGACAGAACATACACTAACGCCTCAAGTGATTCAACCTCTCCCTTCTCCCCATCTCCCTCCTCTTTATTTCGTCCCAGTCTCCACCCAATCCTCCTCCTCCTCCTTCTCCTCCTTCGCTCTTCCCCTCCCCTGCTTCCCACACGCGCGTCTCCAGTCACTCGTGCATCAAGAAATTGTTTATTTATCCACCAAAACAGTCTCTCTCTCTCTCTCTCTCTCTCTCTCTCTCTCTCTCTCTCTCTCTCTCTCTCTCTCTCTCTCTCTCTCTCTCTCTCTCTCTCTCTCTCGTTTACCTTCATTCAATGTTAAAGTTTTCATGTACTTTTTTCCTTCATTTCCTAACCATTCGCCTACGCTCCAAAAAAAAAAAAAAAAAAATTCCTGCCATTCAGCATAACAGTTACCAAATTTCATTAAAAAAAAAAAAAAAATAAAAAAACCCTATTGTTATCAGGAGAAGTGTAGGTAAATACACATCTATGATCGATGAGTAACTAAAAAAATAATTCCCAATCCCTTACTTAATTACTACATTTATTTTTTTTATTTATTTATTTATTTATTTATTCTTCTTATTTATTTTTTTTAGGCAGACCGGATAAAGATTTTTTTCTGGTGGGCCTTTTTTTTTTAAGTGTTTGTAGCCCTTGGCCAGTCAGTGCCCTTATATATATATATATATATATATATATATATATATATATATATATATATATATATATATATATATATATATATATATATATATATATATATATATATATATATATATATATATATATATATATATATATATATATATATATATATATATATATATATATATAATCAAATTAAAATTTTCATGATTCTTTTCCCAAACAGAAACAGCAGAAGATTCAAGGACGATTATAGAAAATTTCAAATCCTACTTTTTTTATGTATTAGGAAGACTGGCCATGGGTGAAAAAGACAATATAATAATAATAAAAAAGGCTAATAATGGTTACAAAATTACTGAAAATGACAAAAAATGCCTAAAACTTGCTTTAAAATGGCCATATACTGTAACAATGGTTTATAATTTGCTAAAATGGATAAAAATGCTTAAAATAGCCATAAAGAATATCAACGGCTTAAAAATGGCTAAAAAACGGCTAAAAACAGCTAAAAATTATTTGAAAATGGTTGAAAACGTATATAAATACTATACATAGTTATCAAAATGCTTAATCATCACTAAGAGAAGTTAAAAAATTACTCTGATGACTAGAAATGCCTTAAAATTTCTTAAATGGCTAAATAAAAAAAAGGGCTCTTTATGCCGTCCCCAAACAAAGACCGGTAGAAGTTCAGAGAGAAAGGTCAATAATACTCGTATATGTATAAAAAGAAAAAAAAAGTCATCCAAACATTGATACAACCATTACTGAGCTAATGCCACGGTAGTGAGGGGGTGAAAGGTCAGATGTGTGTCATGTCAGTAATGCCACTCACCATCCTGTTCCCTTTAATTCCTACTCCTGCAACACTAACAGCCCACGCAGCGCCTTTCCCTAACCTTCGTCACTATCTCTCTCTCTCTCTCTCTCTCTCTCTCTCTCTCTCTCTCTCTCTCTCTCTCTCTCTCTCTCTCTCTCTCTCTCTAACACAAGGTGACGCAATCTTTCATCTACTCCCTTACACATAAAGACCCTTTACTCTGAAAAAAATATATAACACGAGGTAACATAAAAGTAACACATGGTAACACAAACCTTTACATATATAACACATAGAACCCCCTCCCATCTAACACAACACAAGGTAACACAAACTTTTACCGTCTCTAACATTATGACCCATTCCTCTAACACGCACAGAAACAAAAAACAACACCAAAAACAACGAACCCATAATTCTCTCTCTCTCTCTCTCTCTCTCTCTCTCTCTCTCTCTCTCTCTCTCTCTCTCTCTCTCTCTCTCTCTCTCTCTCTCTCTCTCTCTCTCTCTCTTTAAAACAGACAACAAAAACTTTGATCTAATCTCCTCTAACACAACACAACCCAACACAAAAGCAACTCACAGAATCACAACAACAATGATGGCAAGAAGAGTGCCCAGCGTGGCTCTTTTGCATGGGTCCCTCTTCTTATCGTAGTGCGGCTCCTGGGCCCCGCACCGCCCGGCACAGCGGCAGCAGGCGAAGAAGAGGCCAGCGAGGGGCATAACCACCACTATGAGCGCCCCCAGCACCACCAGCGCCACCAAGCCAATGTAGTGGATCAGAAGGACGTCCCAGTTCGCCTCCAGTTCAGACACGATGCGCATCCCTTGCTTCTTGTCCAGATCCACCTGCTGCAGTTCCTGAGCCACGAGAGATTCTGCAAGGAAGAGGATTGTGGGTAGGATGAGTGTGTGGGTGACAGGGTGCGTGAGGTACAAGTTTTGTTTGTTTTGTTTGTTCTTATTTTTGTGTACGAATGGGTATGGTAATGTGTGTGTGTGTGTGTGTGTGTGTGTGTGTGTGTGTGTGTGTGTGTGTGTGTGTGTGTGTGTGTGTGTGTGTGTGTGTGTGTGTGTGTGTGTGTGTGTGTGTGTGTGTGTCTATATGCGGATGAAGAAATGGATAAAGAATAACGGAGTAAATGTATAGAAAAAAAAAACGGCGAATAAATGGATAAGGTATAAATTGATAAAGGATGGCTGAGAAAATGTACAGGAAAAAAAAAGACGAATAAATGGATAAGATAAAAATTGATAAGGAATGGCCGAAGAAATAGAAAAAAATGAAGAAAAGGTAAGGTATAAATTGCAATGAAGAAACTGATAACAAACTAACAAACAGCGAGAGACGTGGCTCCTTACTTTGAGAGACTGTGCTACGAAAAGGAATTAGATAGACGTCAGAATGAGAAGTGGATGACGGTTTGGTTAAGGACAGACAGAGATAGAAATGGCTAGAATAAATAAACAAATAAACAATACCACAACTATGAAAATCAGCCAGTTACCTTTGCTTATCCAAAAACGTCCAATAAGCGATGGAATAACACAAGACGAAGGGAGGCAGCGAAGCGAGACACGAAAGAGAGGGAGACAAAGACGAGGACGACGGGAAGGACAGGTGAAAAAGAGTGAACGATGGTCAGGAGCGAGGAGAGAACGAGGTGTGGTGGGTGAGGGCGAAGTATTAAGTTGCGGCAGAGGGGAACAAGCGAGGGGAGCGTGTGAAAAGGGGAAGACTACGCGGGAAGACGAGGGGAAAGTGAGGGACGAATGTTACCTAAGTTTTCCTGCAGTTTGGGGAGAAAAAAAAAAGAGGGAAAGAGGAAAACGACGACGAGGAGGAGAAGGAAGGGGAGGAAAACGACGGAGTACCAACACAAAGGAATACAAAGGAAACAGCAACATAGCCCGAGGTCCTTACAAGGGTATTTGTATAACTATCCTATGCTAACTACTATTGAAAGAGACAGGATAGCAAAGTAGAAGGCTTCTCCCCCTTGTTGTCCTGTCTCTCCCCACGTGTAGTTACTAGAGGTGGAAGAGGCGGAGGAGGAAGAGAAGGGGGAGGAAAAAGAGAAGAACAAGGACACAAGAAAGAGGAACAGGAGGAAAAATATAACATCGACAAGCTAAACAGAGGAAGGAGGAGGAGGAGGAGGAGGAGGAGGAGGAGGAGGAGGAGGAGGAGGAGGAGGAGGAGGAGGAGGAGGAGGAGGAGGAGAACAAAAACACTAAGATCA
>NC_087174.1:9265827-9273327 GCF_035594125.1 Scylla paramamosain
GTGAGGACAGGTGGGGACAGGTGCCAGTGACCACGTCCTTACCTGTGGCACTGCCTAACACACACCTCATTAACGATTCATTAGCCTACATCTCTCCTCCTCCTCCTCTTCCTCCTCCTCCTCCTCCGATCCTTCTTGCCTTCCCTTCCTTCCACTTTTCTTCCTTGTTTTTTCGTATTTTTTTTCTCTTGTTCTTCATCCTTCACTCATTTCTCCCTTCCTCTGTCATCACTAATTCTTATTATCTTATCTTTCTTTCTTCTTTTTCCCTCATTCTCTCTCTATTCTCTTCTCTATAATCCTTATGCCGTTGCAATTTTCCCTTTCCTCTTTCTGTTATCTCCTTTTTTCCTCTCCTCAACTCATCAAGTCCGTCTGTTATTTTCCCCTCTCTCTCTTATCTCCCCTCTCCTCCACTCAGTTTTATCCTTTTCCCTCTCCCCTCTCCCCTTTCCTCCACTCAAACAATCCTACCCTTCCTTCTACGTCTCTCTCCCTTCCTACACTCAGCCAATTCTATCCTTTCCTCTCTCTTCCTTTCTCCCTTTTCCCCTCTCTCCTCCCTCCTCCACTCAACCAGTCCTACTTTCATCCTTCTCTCCACCAAACTACTCTCATCCTGTCCCTTTTCTTCTCTCTCTATCTAGCCAGTCCTATCCTTTTCCCTCTCCCTCCCCCTCATTGTCGCAAATTTGAATATGTTACGGTCAGCAGCCATCCATCAGCTGTTTTTACGCCCAGTCACCAGAGGGCAGCGTTCCTGGCACTGCAAATCTCACGGGGGGAATTAAAATCAAATGTTTGGTTATGTTTTGTTTGTTTGCTCAGCCATTTATTTGACTTTTCGTTTGGTTAGTCTCTTACTGGTTTCATGTATGCTTCATTTCACATATATACGGCTGAATGTTTGTCTGTCTGTCTGTCTGTCTGTCTGTCTCATACGTTATCTAGTTTTTATTTATTTTTTCTCAGTTTTGTCGTGTTCCTTATATGGTTAAAATAAAAAAAAAAGGAGACGAGAGGCGAAAAACAATATAATAGAAGGAAAGAGAACAGAACGAAGAGGAGAACAGACGGGAAGAAAAGAAAGAGCAGGAGAAAAGAGAGGGAAGATAAGTTGATTATAATAAAGGACAAGGAATAGAGGAAGAAGTTAATTCAATAAGAAGAGAAGAGAGAGAAAGATAAGACGATTTAAACGAGAGAGAAGAGTAACAGAAGATAATTAGTAAAAGAAAAGAGAATGAGACAAATTAAACGAAAATGAAGAAGAGAGATAAAGGAGATGAACTAAATAAGAGAGAGAGAGAGAGAGAGAGAGAGAGAGAGAGAGAGAGAGAGAGAGAGAGAGAGAGAGAGAGAGAGAGAGAGAGAGAGAGAGAGAAAGAAACGATTAATTAAATAGAGGAAATGCGTCAAAAGCTTCTGATAAACAATGAGAAGGGGAGAAGTGGAGATAATAACAAAACGATATGGAGGAGGAGGAGGAGAAGGAGGAGGAGGGTTGGCGGAGATCCAGGACACAATATTACCTCCCTCCTTCCCAACTTCTTCTTCTTCTTCTTCTTCTTCTTCTTCTTCTTCTTCTTCTTCTTCCCCCCCCTCCTCCTCCTCCTCCTCCTCCTCCTCGAAAAAAATATATATCTCCACAAGTTCTTTTGGTTCTTAAGAATTGTCACTCATAAACCAAATGCCACTGGTCTCTCTCTCTCTCTCTCTCTCTCTCTCTCTCTCTCTCTCTCTCTCTCTCTCTCTCTCTCTCTCTCTCTCTCTCTAAGATGTGGAGGCTGTCGAGAGGTCACGCTTCTGTAACACACACGCTCTCTCTCTCTCTCTCTCTCTCTCTCTCTCTCTCTCTCTCTCTCTCTCTCTCTCTCTCTCTCTTTTACGTGCTATCTCTATCATACTTTTCCCTTCCCTTCCTTTCTCCCTCTTTCTCTCATCCCCTTTCTTTCTCCTCATCTCCTCCTCCTCTTCCTCCTCCTCCTCTTCCACTTCAATTTACTATACTCTCTCTCTCTCTCTCTCTCTCTCTCTCTCTCTCTCTCTCTCTCTCTCTCTCTCTCTCTCTCTCTCTCTCTCTCCTTTGACTTCTATTTCAATTTCACTCAATTTCTCTTTCCCTTCTGTCCTCTCCGCTTCCTCCTCTTCTCTTCCCTTCCATTCCAATCCATAATTCATGGTTCTTCTCTTTCCTCTTTTCAAAGGATCTTGGCTGCTCTTCTCTCTCTCTCTCTCTCTCTCTCTCTCTCTCTCTCTCTCTCTCTCTCTCTCTCTCTCTCTCTCTCTTCCCTTACTCTCCTTTCCCCTCCCTTTCTTTTATCCTGCGCACTCCTTCCTCCTCTTTCCCTTCCTCCTTTCATTCGCTTTCCTTCCCTCCCCCCTCCTCTTCCTCCTTTTCTTCTCCTACCCTTTCTTTCTCCGTCCCTCTTCACTAAGCCTCTCCTTTCATTGCTCCTCTCTCTCTCTCTCTCTCTCTCTCTCTCTCTCTCTCTCTCTCTCTCTCTCTCTCTCTCTCTCTAAGTCAGTAACTCTTTCTCTAACCATCATTAAGCCTGTCTTCCTATTCTATCCTCCCTTTCCCATCTCCCTTCCAACTCTCCCTCTCCCTCTCCCTCTCTCTCTCTCTCTATCTCTCTCTCCCACGACCTAGTTTCCCGAAGGTGACCCAAGTACCTTTTTTTTTTTCCCTTTCCTGGAGGTAATAATTTCCATCCCTCTTTCTTTCCATATCCACACGCCCATATCCATCCCCCCCATAACAGCCCCCCTTTCCAATATGGCTTCCTGAGTGCGTGGGATTGGACGGGAAGAAGATTAAAGGTTGGGGTGCATAGGGAGGATAGATGGGAAGGTAAAGGAGGAAGGTAGGGAAGTGGGGAGGAGTGGGGAGATGAAGTGGGAGGAGTGGGGAGATGAAGTATTGATAACAGGAAGATGTAGAACTGTAGAGAGAGAGAGAGAGAGAGAGAGAGAGAGAGAGAGAGAGAGAGAGAGAGAGAGAGAGAGAGAGAGAGAGAGAGAGAGAGAGAGAATGTCGTAGGAATAGAAAGAGTTTAAAAAGGTTTACTGTGAGAGAGTATAGTGTGTGTGTGTGTGTGTGTGTGTGTGTGTGTGTGTGTGTGTGTGTGTGTGTGTGTGTGTGTGTGTGTGTGTGTGTGTGTGTGTGTGTGTGTGTGTGTGTGAAGCGGTTGAGAGTGGATAAGAGAGAGGGGGTGATAGATGTGAGGAGGGGAGAGAAGAGAAGATGGGTAGATGATATGGAAGAGGCGGCAGATGGGGTGGAAGGGACACAGGGAAGAGGGGAGAAGGAGGGAGAAGGAAGGAGGAAGGGGAGATGACGAGAGAGATGGATAGGGGAAGGAAATAGGAAGGAAGGAAAGACACGAAGGAAGAAAGGAAGGAGTATGTCAGTAGGTTAGTGGAAAGAACGAACAGTAGAAAGAAGGAATAAAAGAAACTAGATGTGTGAGAGAGAGTGAGTGAGAGAGTGAGTGAGTGAGTGAGTGAGTGAGTGAGTGAGAGAGAGTGTGAGTGAGTGAGGGCGTGAGAAACCAGGTTAAGGTGACCACTCCTCAGAACGCGAGAAAATTACCTTCTATAGAATAATATTACACAAACCTTGAGGAGGAGGAGGAGGAGGAGGAGGAGGAGGAGGAGGAGGAGGAGGAGGAGGAGGAGGGAGGGAGGGAGGGAGGGAAGCTGGCAAGAAGGGAAGAAAGAGTAAGAGATGAAGTAAATGAATAGAGGAAAAAAAAGTAAAGAAGAAGTTAAGAAGAAAAGGATCGAGAGAGAGAGAGAGAGAGAGAGAGAGAGAGAGAGAGAGAGAGAGAGAGAGAGAGAGAGAGAGAGAGAGAGAGAGAGAGAGTCGTTAGAGCCAGAAAGGAGCAGTCTCATTTCTCTACGTCTTTTATCAGATCTCACATCCACTATCAGAAAACGGTACTAAATTTGAGACTCCACCTGAGAGAGAGAGAGAGAGAGAGAGAGAGAGAGAGAGAGAGAGAGAGAGAGAGAGAGAGAGAGAGAGAGAGAGAGAGAGAGAGAGAGAGAGAGAGAGAGAGAGAGAGAGAAATTGTTTTACCGAAGGACACTACAAGATAATGAAATAAAGATATCCCAGAGACAAACTTGAATGAATTAGAGAGAGAGAGAGAGAGAGAGAGAGAGAGAGAGAGAGAGAGAGAGAGAGAGAGAGAGAGAGAGAGAGAAGAGGAAGAGGAGGAGGAGAAGGAGGAGGAGGAGGAAGAGGAAGAGGAGGAGGAGAAGGAGGAGGAGGAGGAGGAGGAGGAGGAGATCAATGGCGTCTTCCAAACACACAGACACACACACACACACAGAACATTGTCTAAGAGCGAGATCTCCTCCTCGTCCTCCTCCTCCTCCTCCTCCTCCTCCTTATCATCTTCTCACTTCTTCCTCTCATTTCTGTCTCTCTTTCTCCAAATCTCTTTTCTCACCTTTACCACAGCCTCTCTTTCTCTCTCTCTCTCTCTCTCTCTCTCTCTCTCTCTCTCTCTCTCTCTCTCTCTCTCTCTCTCTCAATTCACGTCCTTTCCTTTTCTCTTCATCTTCTTTCCCTCCACTTTTTTTTTACTTCTTCCTCCATTCATTAACTCCATCCCTCTTCTTCCTTCTCCATCTCTTACTCTTTCTTCCCTTCCGGCCAGCTTCCTCCTCCTCCTCCTCCTCCTCCTCCTCCCTCTCCTCCTCCTCCTTCTCCCCCCAAAGTCAGAGATAAGAGTGAAGAAACTGACATTGGTAACACTACATCACCTTTAAGAGAGAGAGAGAGAGAGAGAGAGAGAGAGAGAGAGAGAGAGAGAGAGAGAGAGAGAGAGAGAGAGAGAGAGAGAGAGAGAGAGAGAGATGATAATTACACTCCCCTCCCTTATCCCACCTTCTCTTCCCCCCCCCGGCTACCCCTCTTCCTTACCTCTCCCCATCCCTTACCCCTCTCTCTTACCTCCTCCCCCTTACCACTCCTCTCCCCTTCCCCCTTAAGGGACGCGAGCTAAAAGGGGTCACTCGTGCCCTGAAGAAGAAAATGCTCCTTCGGGAAATTCACAGAGAAAGTTTGGAAGCAAGGAAGGAAAAGCGAGCGGCCGCCATCTTGATTTTCAGCACCTGGTAGTGGTGGTGGTTGTCAATACTAAGACAGACACACAGACATGCACACACACACGAACATACTCACGTACAGATAAACATGATAAAAAAATGTTTAGTCTTTTTTTTTTTGCATGAATAATAGATCTGAAGTGCTAATAGATAAACACAAGACAGACAGACAGACAGACAGACAGACAGATATGGACACACACACGAACATACACACAAAACATATAAACATGAAAAATGGATGCGTTTTCTATAACATGTTCTCTCATTCATAAATTTAACATATAAACGCTGACAGACAGACAGACAGACAGACACACGAACAGACATACACACACACGCGAGCATACACACGTACAAATAAACAAACGAGGCAAAAAAAAAAAGTTTACCTTGTCATATTTTCTCGTTTTTTTTTCTCCTTATTTACATAGACAATAAATTTTAAGACAAGTAACTGTCAGATAAACACACCAAGACAGACAGACATACGGACAAATACGCACGCACACACGAACATACATACATATACACACCTGATAAAAAAAATAATTTAGTTTTTCGTTAAATATCTGTCCTTTTCATACTTCTCTTTAATGTGCATGAGTGATGAATGTGATATACTGATGATATTTTTTAGTGTGCGTGTGTGTGAGTAGCAAGACTCTCTCTCTCTCTCTCTCTCTCTCTCTCTCTCTCTCTCTCTCTCTCTCTCTCTCTCTCTCTCTTGTTCGTTAAGTAAATCTGCACTTCACGAGAGAGAGAGAGAGAGAGAGAGAGAGAGAGAGAGAGAGAGAGAGAGAGAGAGAGAGAGAGAGAGAGAGAGAGAGAGAGAGAGAGAGAGAGAGAGAGAGTAAACAAGTGAGCGAGGAGGGACGCCCCAATATTTACTTTGTAACTGATGGGGGAGGAGGAGGAGGAGGAGGAGGAGGAGGAGGAGGAGGAGGAGGCCCCAGAAATCCAGGAATTCAGGAATCTAGGAATTGTTTAAACGATCCAGTTACTAAAAAAAATGTAAAAAAAAATCTATACAAATACAGTAAGAAAAAAATAAACGTGTATTACTTGTGTTTTTTAAGGACGAGAAAGGAAAATGGAGAGAGAGAGAGAGAGAGAGAGAGAGAGAGAGAGAGAGAGAGAGAGAGAGAGAGAGAGAGAGAGAGAGAGAGAGAGAGAGATTGTTTTCATGCCTACGTAAGGTATATAAAAAAAAAAAAACGCTTATGAGGAGAGAATAATTTAACGTTTATTAGAAAGGAAAAAAAATAATGTTTATCGAAAGAAAATGAAACGTTTTTTTTTCGGGATTAGAGGAGGGAAAAAAATAATTAACGCTTAATTAGATGAGATTTACACATTGAAGAAAGAAAAAAAAAATAATTACAAAAAAAAACTTATTATATATTTCTTAGTGTCTGAAAATAAAATATTGAAGTATTTAAATCCCAACCGCAATAATAATAAAAGTAATAAAGAAATAACACTGAAACAATAAATAACAATAAAATTAATGTTAAAATGTGTGTATAAAGAAATAAATAGTAGTAGTGGTGGTGGTGGTAGTAGTAGTAGTAGTAGTAGTAGTAGTAGTAGTAGTAGTAGTAGTAGTAGTAGTAGTAGTAGTAGTAGTAGTAGTAGTAGTAGTAGTAGTAGTAGTAGTAGTAGTAGTAGTAGTAATAATAATAATAATAATAATAATAATAATAAGAAGAAGAAGAAGAAGAAGAAGAAGAAGAAGAAGAAGAAGAAGAAGAAGAAGAAGAAGAAGAAGAAGAAGAAGAAGAAGAAGAAGAAGAAGAAGAAGAAGAAGAAGAAGAAGAAGAAGAAGAAGAAGAAGAAGAAGAAGAAGAAGAAGAAGTGGAGGAGGAAAAGAAAAGGAAAAAATGATGATGAAAGAGGAGGAGGAGGAGGAGGAGGAGGAGGAGGAGGAGGAGGAGGAGGAGGAGGAACAACAACAACAACAACAACAACAACAACAACAACAACAACAACAACAACAACAACAACAACAACAATATTACTCAGCGAGAGAAAATAAATGAACAAACGTCTTAACGCCTCGCATCTCAAGGTCACAAACGTTTCTATATAAACAGCGATAAGGGGGAGGGCAGCGCGTCACCTTAACACTGGAATCCTTACTCCTCATCAACACTGCAGCCCTTAAATCACTATCAAAGGAAAAATATCCCAAAAAAACGTCCACCTCTTTGTAACTTTCTCGACATAAACCTTCGTGTGCTGATATGATTTCCTACTGCGACTGATATTGTTATTAGTGGTGGTGGTGGTGGTGGTGGTGGTAGTAGTAGTAGTAGTAGTAGTAGTAGTAGTAGTAGTAGTAGTAGTAGTAGTAGTAGTTGTTGTTGTTGTTGTTGT
>NC_087174.1:9278327-9288327 GCF_035594125.1 Scylla paramamosain
GGAGGAAATTGCATCAAAGCACGTCTCTCTCTCTCTCTCTCTCTCTCTCTCTCTCTCTCTCTCTCTCTCTCTCTCTCTCTCTCTCTCTCTCTCTCTCTCTCTCTCTCTCAAACTCAAGGTCAGAAAAAGCGAGAATAAAAGAAAAGGGGATAGAACGAGAGAGAGAGAGAGAGAGAGAGAGAGAGAGAGAGAGAGAGAGAGAGAGAGAGAGAGAGAGAGAGAGAGAGAGAGTGGGGGGTGTAATACATCGTCATATGGATTTTCTTTAATCTCTCTCTCTCTCTCTCTCTCTCTCTCTCTCTCTCTCTCTCTCTCTCTCTCTCTCTCTCTCTCTCTCTCTCTCTCTCTCTCAATCACTGCTACCCTTTCTTCCAACCTTCCCTTCCCTTCCTGTATCTTACTTAACACCTCTCTCTCTCTCTCTCTCTCTCTCTCTCTCTCTCTCTCTCTCTCTCTCTCTCTCTTCCCTTCAACCCTGTACCCTTCAATCTCAGTCCACCATTCCTTCCCCTCTCCTTTCTCTCCCCTCTCCTTTCTCTCCCCTCTCCCTTCTCTCCCCTCTCCCTCTCCCTCTCCCTCTCCCTTCAAAAGCAATGTCTGGACCTACCGACGGAAATCCTAATCGAGGTGGACCATCCTCTCTCTCTCTCTCTCTCTCTCTCTCTCTCTCTCTCTCTCTCTCTCTCTTACTACCTGCAAAGCCTTTTCTTTCTTCTCTTTCTCTTTGTTTATCCATTACTAATCCACAAGCGAGAGAGAGAGAGAGAGAGAGAGAGAGAGAGAGAGAGAGAGAGAGAGAGAGAGAGAGAGAGAGAGAGAGAGAGAGAGAGAGAGAGAGAGATGGGGGGGGGGTGTGGAGATTTGGATGAATGAATGCAGACAGGAAAAATAGGGAGAGGGGAGGGAGAAACAGGAGATAGGAAGAGAGGTGATAAGGGAGAGAAAGAGTGGGAGAGAGAAACAAAGAGGAAGTGGGGAGGGGAAAGAATAAAAGAATAAAAAACGAGGCAAACAAGGGAGGAGAGAGAGAGAGAGAGAGAGAGAGAGAGAGAGAGAGAGAGAGAGAGAGAGAGAGAGAGAGAGAGAGAGAGAGAGAGAGAGAGAGAGTGTGTGTGAGCAAAACAAGAGAACTGGAGAAGATAAAGAGATAGAAGAGTAGAGAGGGAGAGAGGGAGAGGTGTAAGAGTTGGAAATGGAGGGAAGGGAGGGGTGAAGGGGTGAAGGAGAAGGTAGTAATAATAATAGGTAGAGGTGGGGAGAAAGTTAGGGAGGGTGTTGGGGTGAGAGAGAGGGGTGTTAATGGTGTGGAAAGAGAAAGAGAAAGAGAGAGAGAGAGAGAGAGAGAGAGAGAGAGAGAGAGAGAGAGAGAGAGAGAGAGAGAGAGAGAGAGAGAGAGAGAGAGAGAGAGAGAGAGAGAGAGAGAGAGAGAGAGAGAGAGAGAGAGAGAGAGAGAGAGAGAGAGAGAGTAATCCTTTTTCTCACTTATATCTTCAACTGAACGAAATCCACTACCACCACCATCAGCACCACTACCACCACCATCAGCACCACCACCACCACCACCACAACCACTTAGAACCAGAAGTCATTAAGTGAAACGTGTGTCTAAATTCTCAGCCCCTCCCCCTCCTCCTCCTCCTCCTCCTCCTCCTCCTCCTCCTTCCTTTTCACGCCCTCCGGAGACAGACTGTGGAAAATAGAGGTAAAAGGGAGAAGGAAGGAGAGGTGTAATGGCGGCAAGAGGAAAGGGAAATGGAACAGGGAATGAGAGGGGAGGGGGGAAAAGAGAGAGAGAGAGAGAGAGAGAGAGAGAGAGAGAGAGAGAGAGAGAGAGAGAGAGAGAGAGAGAGAGAGAGAGAGAGAGAGAGAGAGAGAGAGAGAGAGAGTAAATCCAGAAAAGTTAAAAAACGAAAAAAAACAGGATATTTAGGAAAAAAAATGAAGTAAATGAAAATCGACAAAAAACGAAAAAAAGGCATCGAAATAAAAAAAAAACAATAAACGCGAAAAAAAGGAAGAAAAACAAACGAAAAAAAAACACATGAAGACAAAGAGAGTGAAAGAAAGAGAGAGAGACGAAAATAAAAAAAAGCGAACGAAAGCAAGAGACAAAGAAAGAGGTGAAGAAGAGAACGTTACCTGGCTTCGGGCTCTGTGACACCTGCACGCCCACTCCTTACACCTGCTCTAATCACTGCCGCCACGAAGCCCCAGGTGTGGACAAGACCCAGCTGAGATATGGCCAAGACGACTAACAAGATCAACTACTGAACACCTATCTGAGTAATTGACCTGTTCTCCTCCTCTTCTTCCTCTTCCTCCTCCCATACAGCGCTTGTACAGTACGTGGTTTGCTTGTTTGGTGGGTCAGTGTGTTAATGATTGAGGTTGATTTGATTTGATTTGTTTCTTATTTATCTATTTTAGTTTTATTTTATTTTTTTATCTATTTCCTTTTTTTTTTTGCTTTTTTTTATTAATATTTTTGTGTGCTATCCAGTGAAAGCTTGTACTTTTTCTCTATTTTTCTTGATATGTTTAGTTTTGTTTCTTATTTTTGTTCTTATTATTCTATTTTTTTATTCATTATCCTTGCCATTAATTTCGAGTATAATCAACAAAGCCAAACATCAAGCTAAGAAAAGTTACGATCATTATATAGACAAGAAATCGAACACCATCTAAACTGACGAGAAAAATGTAACTATGCATAACGTCAAATCTTAGAGAAAAAAAAATCAAAACTTATGCAATATCCATTCAAAAATTCAAATTTAAATGTTCCGTAACGCTTTTAACGACCTTAACGAATTCAGACGAAAGAAAGCGACGAGAGAGAGAGAGAGAGAGAGAGAGAGAGAGAGAGAGAGAGAGAGAGAGAGAGAGAGAGAGAGAGAGAGAGAGAGAGAGAGAATAACACATGCATATATTTAGCACATAAAAAACAACGAAAAATGCCAAAAACAGGAACGTAAGAATGTCAGGTTAATTAAGGAAAGGAAGTAAACAAATAAATACCGATAAAGAGAAAAAAACAGAATCTGACTAAATAAAAGAAATTAAACGGAATAAAAAAGGAAAGAGTAAAAGTAATTGAAAGGAAATAAAGAGAGAAAGTTAAGCCATTTTAGTGAGAATTCTGCAAGTGACCAATTAAAGCGAGAGAGAGAGAGAGAGAGAGAGAGAGAGAGAGAGAGAGAGAGAGAGAGAGAGAGAGAGAGAGAGAGAGAGAGAGAGAGAGAGAGAGTTAAGAAAGTGACAAATAACACTGACAAAAAATATATATAAAAGATTAAAAAAAGAAAACAAAAAAGAAAAGACGGAAAACTAAAGAAAGAAGAACGAAGGAAAAGCTGAACAAGTAGACAAACAAATGAAAATAAACAATAAAAATAACACGAAGAAACTTAAAGAAAGAAACAAGAACGAAGGAAATGGACAGAAAACGAGAAGGAAGCAGAGAGAGAGAGAGAAAGAGAGAAAAAGAGGAAAAGGAAGGAGGAAGGAAAAGTGGAGGCAGGTGGATGCATGACAGGAAGGAAAGAGTTAATGAGGGAGAGAAGAGGAGGAGGAGGAGGAGGAGGAGGAGGAGGAGGAGGAGGAGGAGGAGGAGGAGGAGGAGGAGGAGGAGGAGGAGGAGGAGGAGGAGGAGGAGGAGGAGGAGGAAGGAGAGAAAGAGGGGGAGAAAAGGAAGAGGAAACATTGGAAAGAGGAAACACTGGACAGGAGAGAGAGAGAGAGAGAGAGAGAGAGAGAGAGAGAGAGAGAGAGAGAGAGAGAGAGAGAGAGAGAGAGAGAGAGAGAGAGAGAGAGAGAGAGAGAGGAAGAGAGAGAGGTAACTAATCACTCTCCCTTATCCTCCCTTTTTATTCTCCCCTCTCCCCTTCTCCCCCTTTCTGTATTGCCTTGTACCTTGACAGACACGTAAGGGGAGCAATAAAGACAGATGTGGCGCAGGTGTGGCGTAGGTGTGGAAGACAGACAGGTAGGTATGGAGTGGGTAGTGGGAATCCAATCACCACTGGGTCACTGCAACACACACACACACACACACACACACACACACACACACACACACACACACACACACACACACACACACACACACACACACACACTGCACTAACAGGATATTTAAATGAGGACACGAGGAACCGACAGAGAGAGAGAGAGAGAGAGAGAGAGAGAGAGAGAGAGAGAGAGAGAGAGAGAGAGAGAGAGAGAGAGAGAGAGAGAGAGAGAGAGAGAGAGGTCCCGCCATTCTTTCCCTGCTTTAGAAATTTCCCATCATTCCTCACCCTTCATTGCTTCTTTTTATCCTCCTCCTTTTCTCTCATAATAATTTCCTTCCTCTCTCTTTCTCTCTCTCTCTCTCTCTCTCTCTCTCTCTCTCTCTCTCTCCCTGATCCTCTTTCCGGTCACTTACAATCCCTCCCACCTATTTCTCTCTCTCTCTCTCTCTCTCTCTCTCTCTCTCTCTCTCTCTCTCTCTCTCTCTCTCTCTCTCTCTCTCTCTCAGCATTAAACGAGGTAGCCACTGAGAGAGAGAGAGAGAGAGAGAGAGAGAGAGAGAGAGAGAGAGAGAGAGAGAGAGAGAGAGAGAGAGAGAGAGAGAGAGAGAGAGAGAGAGAAATACGTACACACAAAAAAGACAGCAAAGGGAGGGAGAGGGAGAGAGGGAAGGAGGGAGAGGGAGGGAAGGAGGGAGAGGAAGGGAGAGAGGAGGGGAAGTGAGTTGTTGACGGAGGGAGGGAAGGAGGAAAGGGATAGGGTACAAAAGGGAGAGAGAGAGAGAGAGAGAGAGAGAGAGAGAGAGAGAGAGAGAGAGAGAGAGAGAGAGAGAGAGAGAGAGAGAGAGAGAGAGAGAGAGAGAGAGAGAGAGAGAGAGAGAGTTCTTAAAGACAATAGACAGTATGCAATAGAATTTTCTCTTCGTTTTTTTTTTCAGAAGCGTTCCAAAATGTAAACTAAAATGAATAAGAGTGAAAGTACAAAAATAAAAAAAAAGACATTAAAAAAAAACAAGACACAAATAAACAAAGAAAACATCAACCAGACGCGAACAGAAAAAAAAAAAAACACGTTACAGAAATTAAAGAAAAGAGAAAGAAGAAAAAAATTAGACAAGATAATAAACGAAGGAAATTTCTGCGTGAAGCGAGACTGAAAGAAAAAAACAAAAAAAAAAAAACAAAGAGGAAAACATTTCAGAGTTGCGTTCGAAAAACAACACCTTTGGAATTCCTTGTGCGTGTAGCCTTGTACCTTGAGAGTTCTTGCAGGAGGAGGAGGAGGAGGAGGAGGAGGAGGAGGAGGAGGAGGAGGAGGAGGAGGAGAAGAAGGAGGAAGAGGGAGAAAGTAATGAAGGAGGACGCAGAAAGCAGAGGACAAAAGACGAAGTAGCACCACACAGGAATGAAAGCCACGCGGCCGCCACCACCGCCACTACAGGAGTCAGGAGGCAGTACTCACCAAGCTCGCGGGGCACCTCCCTCTCGCGGTGCACCAGGTGGAGGAACAAGTTGGTGATGAGGTACAGGTGCTCCATGCCTCGAGGGTTGAACTCCTCCTTCGCCTTGTAGGACTTGTTGACCCAGGCGCGACTGTAGGAGATTCTGGGGGCGTCCACCACCAGCTCCTCCTCCATGCTGGCTTGGGCTGTCGCCGTGGCCTCCGCCGCCTCCACCTTCTCCAGCCCAGTCGTCACCTCCGCTGTCAGCGTCGCCGCCACGGTTGTCGTAGTCACAGCCGCAGCCTCAGTAGCGCGAGCCTCCTCCTTCTTCTTCTTCCTGTTCCTCCTCCTCTTCCCTCCGCGGGTTCTCGTCGTCACAACCTCCTCCACCTGCTCCCGCGTCGGCTGGGGCTCCTGCGTCACCGTCTTCCTGGACACGGAGTTCTCGTACACGTCCTGAAGGAGGCGGGTGTCCTCAGAGGCGGCTACAGCGGTGGCAGCCACAGGGGAAGGCTCCAGCAGCATGTCCAACTCGGGGTCCTCAAGGGGGAGTTGGCATCCGTCTGCGCCGCCAGCAGGAGGAGGGGCAGTGTGAGCGTGGCCAGCAGGACCCGGCGAGGGGAGGCCATGGTGGCGGCGGGACGTGAGGCAGGTGAGGGGCAGGTGAGGGAGTCAGCTCGGCCGCCTGAAGGACCTCACACCAGCACCATCACGCTGAGGGAGGAGAGGAGACAGTCAGTATCCTGAAACGCTTTGCTTTCTCATCACGACTACTTTTGAAGGCCAAAGAGATGATTAGCCAGGTTCTCAAGACTGTTTCTCCTTTAAACTATGTAAAATTTTTGTTAATCTGTCACTAAAAACCATAAAAATAACCTTAAAAATAAATTTAGCTTCAACTAAAGCCCTTTGAAAACAGTGGAGATGCGGCCAGAAGTGCTTCAAAGATCCTCTGGAACTAGTGGCGAGTGAGATAAGGAATGTACATTAACCCCTTGACTATTTGACGCACCTTCCCTTAATTAATCACAGCTGATGTATTTCCTGTTTGCTCTGCAGCCATCCCTACACACTGTACAAGCCAGACGTGAGGTTAAGTTCATTTAATCTCTTTTCTGTTCTGTAGGTGCTTGCTGAGTTCTAGGACTGTGCCTCTACAGCTGGAAGTGCCGAGTATCGCAATGAAAGGCTAACTCAAGGAAACACAGGACAAATATAGATACAGGGAGTGTGTGTGTGTTTACTTGATGTTCAAATTTGTTGGTTATGGAGCAATGGCTTGGCGGACAATTGCTAAGAAGAAAAAATCGTTCCTTGTATAAACGTATTGCTAATTTGTTTATATTAGCAATAACTTTTCACTTACCTACTTACACACACACACACACACACACACACACACACACACACACACACACACACACACACACACACACACACACACACACACACACACACACACACACTCAAAATAATCACGTTTCACCACCACCATCATCACCACCACTATCACCACCACACGTACTACATCCGGAATCACCATCATGTACACCTGTTTTCCCGCGCCAGACAGGCAGGTAAGTACAGGTAAGGCACATCGCAGGTACGAAAAAAAACACCGTTAGTTAGGTGTACCTTTACCCGGACGGTGCAGGTACTGAAGGAAGAAAAAAAGAATAATGATAATAATAGGATACGTTTCACTGTTATTTTTTTATTTCTTTTTTTTTTCTTTTTTTTTTCTTTTTAGGGGGTGGAGTCAGAGAGGGTGCCAGACAATCACGAACTGGGGAACGAACGAATAAAGAGAAAGGGAAAACAAAAAAAGAAAACGAAAAAAAAGTGTGTGTGTGTGTGTGTGTGTGTGTGTGTGTGTGTGTGTGTGTGTGTGTGTGTGTGTGTGTGTGTAGGAGCTTAGACATACGAAACCATCCCTCCTTTCTTCTTCTTACACACACACACACACACACACACACACACACACACACACACACACACATATCTACCTAATTACAAGCACAAATAAAAACACACAATCCCACGTATAATTAAAAGACGGGCAGGCAATTAGACAAAAGCTGCAATTAGACGCGAACAGCCACTTACGGGGAGAGCAAATACGCACATATGTACACACACACTTCCCTGCCTACCCACTTACACTTACACACACACACACACACACACACACACGGACGGAAAGAAAAATACATTACAATCATTTTAAATTAAACGGCAAGGCACAACTGAGAGAGAGAGAGAGAGAGAGAGAGAGAGAGAGAGAGAGAGAGAGAGAGAGAGAGAGAGAGAGAGAGAGAGAGAGAGAGAGAGCGCTAAGCCTCCCAAAACTTTCCCTTCCTCTTCAGTGACTCTGCCCATATAATTTTCCGGTTTAGAGAAAGAAGGGAACATAAGATTCGACCTTCATAAGCGGAACGACTGCAGAGAGAGAGAGAGAGAGAGAGAGAGAGAGAGAGAGAGAGAGAGAGAGAGAGAGAGAGAGAGAGAGAGAGAGAGAGAGAGAGAGAGAGTCATGTGTGTGAGAGAGAGAGAGGGTGAGTGTCAGTGAAAAGGTTGAAATGTTTATCTAGAGAATGAGTAAATAAGAGAGAGAGAGAGAGAGAGAGAGAGAGAGAGAGAGAGAGAGAGAGAGAGAGAGAGAGAGAGAGAGAGAGAGAGAGAAACTATGTCCCTTTGTGTAGCGAGTAAACACGAGAGGGAAAAAAGGAAAATGGAAGGGGAACACTTTCACAACCTCCACCTCCTCCTCCACCTCCTCTTCCTGCTCTTCTTCCCCTTCCACTTCTTCCTGTACAAGTGACATTTTCCCCTCATTTCCCCATCATAACCACACACACAGACACACCCTTTCCTTACTTTTCCCCATTCTCTCTCTCTCTCTCTCTCTCTCTCTCTCTCTCTCTCTCTCTCTCTCTCTCTCTCTCTCTCTCTCTCTCTCTCTCTCTCCCAAACATCTTACTTTTCCCCTCACTTATCTCCCTTTCCCTTCTCCAGCATCTTTTTCCTTTCCCCTCTTCACGAATAAACATCGCTAACCCTATTCTATTTCCCCTCTCACCTTCTCTCACTTTCCATCCACATCTTTCATCTCTCCACTTCCCCTCTCCAGCATCTATCTTTCCCCTCTTCACGAATATATATCACTACTGCCCCTCACCTCCTCTCCCCTTCCCCTCACCATCTTGTCCCTCCCCTCTTTTCACAAAATGCATCTCGCTATTGCCATCCTATTTCCCCTCACAACTAGGAGCATTAGAGTCCTCATTGTCCCCTCACTCTCCCCTCTCACTCCCCTCACAGTTGACGGGGCAATTTGCTGTGTTCCGTGGATCCTCAAGACGATCTTTTACGAGGGAACGAGGGGAAAGAAAAGGGGAAGGAATGGAGGGCAGGTGGAAGGAGGAAAGGATGGAAAGGAAAGAGGGAAAGGAAAGAAGGAATGGAGGAAAGAGGAGGACAGTATGGGGAGAGAGGGATGAGGAAAGAAAGGGAATGTTGGAAAAGAGGGAAGGATAGAAAGGGAGGAAAGAAAGAGGACAGGAAGAGTAAGGGAGGAGGTAAAAGAAGAAAAATGGGGAAAAAGGAGTAGAGAGAGGGAAAAAGAGAGGAGAAAGAGGAGAAAAGAGGAGAAATGGGAGGAGGAGGAGAGAGAAAATAAGATGACATGGATGTCTGATGATGGATAATGATGGAGAAGAGGAGGAGGAGGAGGAGGAGGAGGAGGAGAATAACATGTCAAGCTGAGACTTTTCAATGACATTTCAATTAACCATAAAATTGAAAAAATACGTGAAGAAATTTTAAAAAAGTAAAGAAAATAATGGAAAAATAAAAAATACATATGATAATAAATATAGTAGTAGTAGTAGTAGTAGTAGTAGTAGTAGTAGTAGTAGTAGTAGTAGTAGTAGTAGTAGTAGTATGAAAGAACAACGAGAGAAAACCCATAACAATGCAAACAATAACAATAAGAGTAAAAAAGACACAAAAACAATTAAAAACATAAAAAGAGAAAAAAAGAAAAGCAAAGGAGATAAAATAAAGAAAGATAAAAGAGGAAAATAAAAAAAGAGATAAATATTGTGAAGGCAACGATAGATGAAAGGAGGAAAAATGCAAAGGAGGAGAGAAGTGAGGAAAGATGGAGGGAATGGAGGTACGAATAAGAGAGAGAGAGAGAGAGAGAGAGAGAGAGAGAGAGAGAGAGAGAGAGAGAGAGAGAGAGAGAGAGAGAGAGAGAGAGAGAGAGAGAGAGAGAGAGAGAAACGATTCGGAAAAGTCAACTTGCACCGGATGACCTTTGCAATACTTTCACACACACACACACACACACACACACACACACACACACACACACACACACACACACACATCTTCCCCCTTTAGATAGTGACCGCACAGTAAACATTTTGCGAGGACAGACACACACACACAGACAAACAGGAACACAAAGGGACTGACACACAGACAGACAGACAGACTGACTGACACACACATAGACAGACAGATAAGATAACAAGTAGGAAT